>NC_056732.1:708010154-708341404 GCF_019279795.1 Protopterus annectens | reverse complement strand
AGCAGAGAAAGCCGCAGGACACCCCTTTTCAGGGTACCCACTCTTCCCAGTCCTCCTCAGCAACCCTCACTGAACAGCCCCCTCGAAAGAAGATGTGCAAGAGGAAGCACATGGACTCACCCGAGGAGTCTTTAATGGAAGACACGGATTACGATGATCGTGAAGGGTCCCCACGGTCACCTCCTGATGTCTTTTTCAGAGGCATCCTGGAGATGTTAAAGCAGAGAGGTGACTGGAAGCCCTCCAACCCTTCGTCTGAGGAGTCCATGTTCCTGCAGGCTTTTTGTGCCTGGCCTTGTACCTCTTGGGTGACCCCTCCTGCTGACGAGCTCGTCCAGCTCATCATGCAGCGCGCTTGGAAGAACCCTGATTCCATTGATGCAATCCCGTGGAGACCAGACAAAATTCTTTCCCCTCCCAAGGAGAACCCGCACTGGTCCAAAGGCTTACCAGTTGATGCTATGGTGGTGGCGGTGGTCATGAAAAAGGACTTGGCTGAGGAAAGTTCTGTTGTCCCACCCAACAAGGAGTTCCTGGCAGTGGACAGCCTTGGGAAGCGTGTTTTTGCATCAGGGACCTTTGCCGTATGGTCCCTGAATTATATGGCACATTTTACAGGCTCCAGAGGGACCTGATCTCCAAACTCTCTGGGACGCTCGCAGGACAGTTGTCTGATGAGGTCAGGGACAAAGTGGCCTCGCACCTCATAACCCTGGAATCAATATCCAACTCGTCCATGAGGTTGCTGTCACACATGACCGAAGGGACGGCTAGAGCAGTGGGTTTGGGCATTATGAGGCGTCATGCCTGGATGCGCATTTGTGACCCCACAGATCCCTTCAAGTCTTCCTTTCTGAATGCTCCCATTGAAGCTTCACCCCTTTTTGGCTCCAAAGTGAAGGCCAGTCTAGCCAGATGTGAGCAAGATTGAAAAGCCCTGTCTGCCATAGGCCTATGGTTTTCCTACCCTCAAAGTACCTTCTCCAGGAATCAGAGGAGTGGGAAAATGTGGCATAAGAAATCTCAGGGTCCTTTCCGTGCCACACATGGTGATGATACTCCTAGAAGCAGAGGGGGTCACAATTCTGGAAGACACCCCTATCGAGGCAGAGGGGGTTCTCGCAACCAAGGCTCCAGGGACTCCTTCTCTAGACAGCCTTATCAATACTCCTGAGGGACGGCCCAATTGCTTACCTCTGGAAGCAGTCGGGGGTCGTTTCTCTCTGCACCAAGCTGCCTGGCAATCTATCACCACCGATCGTTGGGTGCAGAACATTATTACCAGAGGTTACACCATTCCCCTTTCTTGTCAGCCAAAATTTCCAAGAAAACTTCCTGACGTTCCACCCAGTCAAAGGGAAGAAGCAGCTTCAGAGATTATAAAGGTGTCACAAAAAAGTCATCCAACCAGTCCCACCAGACCAGAGTGCATCCGGATTTTACTCAAGATTATTTTTGGTGCCAAACAAGACGGGATTTGAGACCTATTTTGGATCTCAGCAGTTTAAACAAGTCTGTCACCCAAACCAAATTCTGGATGGTCACAGTTCAGCCCATCCTTTCTTTTTTAAGAGAAGGCGAATGGATATGCTCTATAGATCTCTGGGATAAGTATTACCACATCAAGATGGACAGATAGTCCAGGAGTCTGCTTCACTTCTGGCTAGGAGCCAACCATTACCAATACCTTACCCTGCCATTCAGTCTCTTTACAGCCCCCAGTGTGTTCACGAAATGTGTGGCAGTGGTAACAGCTCACTTGAGATTAAAAGGATTTTGGGTGTTTCCATATATAGACGACTGCCTCCTTACCGACTCCACTGAGCATTTTCTGGTAACAGCGCTGCACAATACTCTCTTGCTGGCAAAATTTTGGGGAATAACAATACATTGGGAGAAATCAAACAAATAGAGTTTATTGGAGCAGTGTTCAATACTCAGTCTTGTCTGGTATCACTTCCTTTTCACAGACTTCATTGATTGAGGCTTCACCTCCAGGTGATCCTATCTCAAACAACAGTCTATGCAAGGGAAGTTCTTCAGACCCTAGGTTCTATGGCTGCATCACTTCCAATAGTGCCTCTAGCAAAGCTACATATGCGGATTTTGCAGTGGCTCCTTCTGTGTCACTGGTTCCCAAATTGTAATCCCTTGGATTACAAGATTCAATTAACCAACTCCTGCAAACAGGACCTGCTTTGTTGAATGAGGCCAGACGTAGATCTTTGGAGCCACCCATTTCAACGCCCCCAACCCACAGACATTGTGACCATGGATGCTTCCCTGCTTGGGTGGGGGGGGGCATTTCCAGGTAAAGACTGTCCAAGGCACATGGTCCACCTCAGAGGCCCACCTTCATGTCAGTGTTCTGGAACTGAGAGCCGTGCTGTTAGCATTGCAGGCCTTCCGTTTGGCTCTCCCTTCTGGGACAGTTGCAGTTCAATCAGATAATATGTGGTCTGGTACATCAACAAGCAAGGAGGAACCAAGTCCTACCCCCTATGTCAAGAAGCCATGAGAATTTGGCAGTGGGCGATAGCTTCCAACTGATTTCTAATAGTAGCACATATCCCGGGGAGCTCCAATGTGATTTCAGACAAACTGAGCAGATGCATCCTCATCTCCCATGAGTGGTCCCTCAACCTTGAGGTGATGTCTGTAATCTTCAGCACTGGGGCCAGCCTTGCTGCGATCTTTTCGCTTTCCCATCAAACACCAAGTGCAGCAGCTACTTCACCCTACTTCCCCCGGAGGAGGAGTCACTGAGGGACACACTGATTCATGATTGGCCCACGGGACTTCTCTGCACTTATCCTCCCATTCCTCTGATCCCACAATTTCTAAAGAAAGCTCTTAGGTTGAGATGCAAGGTGATCCTCATAGCCCCATTCTGGCCTCGACAAGTCTGGTTCCCCTTTCTTTGGCCTCACCTAGTATAACCCGTCATGGATTCTGGACCCTCTACCAGATCTGATTACTCACCCCCAAGGGTTGAGTCACCCGAATCTGTCCAATCTCAAGCTGACAGCTTGGTTTCTCCACTTCTACTAGTCGCAAGGCAAGCTAATCTCTCCTCGCCTGTTCGAGACATCATTCTGGCCTCTCACAGACCATCCACCAGAAGACTATATCAGGATAAATGGAAAAGGTTTTCCATCTGGTTCAAGGAAACATGCTAGACCCATATTTGGCTTCAGTTACTGCAGTGCTTCAATACTTGGCTAAGTTTTTTGATAATGGAGCCTCTGCCTCTACAGTATGAGTGCATCTAGCGGCAATGTCCTCAATGATCCCAAATGATGTGGATACTCTACAAAAGGGCCTTACAGAAACAGATGCTTGGTGCCAGAGCCATGGGCTCAAGCTCAATGCCAAGAAATGTATTGTTATCCCCTTTGGGAAAAAACATGTATCCATGAATTACCATATAGGTGGCAGTACACTAAACACAGAAAGTGTGATAAGAGACTTAGGGACACAGGTGGACAGTGGTCTCACCTTCGATAACCACATTGCCACAACAGTTAGGAAATCCTTCTATGTGGCACACCTCATCACGAAGGGCTTTTCATCCAGAAAGAAGGAGGTCATTGTCCCACTGTACTCATCCCTCATTAGACCCATTATAGAATACAACGCCACATTTGGTATGTACCTCTCAAGACATCTGCAACAACTGGAAAGGCCTCAGAAATACCTCACTAAAAGAATCACAGGCCTAAAGCAGATGCCCTACACTGACCGCCTTAAAAAACTCCAGCTATACTCTGTCGCATATCGTCTACTCAGAGGCGATCTCTGCTTAACATACAAGGCCATGTCAAACCCAGAGCTGTTGGACATGCTACACTTAAAGAAATCCCAATCCCTCAGAGCTACACGCTCCAGGGATCTAAACCTTGTCATCACAATAAACAAAACATGCTGGAGGGATAGGTTCCTGACCCAGAGACTCCCCAGACTCTGTCAAGCAGAGTGCCTCTTTGGACCTCTTCAAGAGGAACCTTGACAATTGGATGGGAGAAAGGAAATTCACCCCAGGGATCACGTCAGTCGCCCTGCTAGACAGGGGTCCAGGAAAGTAAATAATGTGGGAAGAAATAGCCAGGGAATTGTTATGGCTAGGCTTGTATAGGCCCTAGGGCTGATAACCTAGTACCAACCTATGAACCTATGGTATAGATGGCACCCCTCTTATCTCTTTACACCTCTGCAAGGCTTTCCTTAAGGAGACCTCTCATCTCAGGCCTCCTCTCAGACAGCCCGTGGAACCATGGAACCTCACTTTAGTCCTCCAGTCTTTGACTCAAAAACCCGTTGAGCCTGCTGCTAAGTGTGACCTAAAGTTTTTGTCTTGGAAATCTTTGCTCCTGGTAGCCATTACCTCTGCCAGAAGAGTCTCGGAGCTGCAGGCATTGTGTATCAAGAGGCCATATCTGGTCTTTCATAAAGACAGAGTGTCACTTCAGATGAACCCATCCTTTCTTCCCAAAGTTGTTTCTGAATTCTCTATTAACCAGTCTATTGATCTACCAGTGTTTTTCTTTCCGAATTTTGCCAATAGAGGACAGTATTGCCTTCACTCCTTAGACATACATAGACCATTGAGATTTTACCTAGACAGGATCAAACCTATCTGTAAATCTGAACAGCTTTTCATTTCCTTTTCTGGACCCAAAATGGGAGAGGCTATTTCCAAGGTTACATTATCAAGATGGCTAAGGGACTGCATATGTTTCACCTATTCCCTCCATAATGAATCCATGCCAAAAGTTAAAGCCCACTCCACTAGATCTATGACATCTATAGGATTCCATTCAAGGGCTTCCATGGATGACATCTGTGCAGCAGCTACTTGGGTTAAGCCTAATACCTTTATCAATCATTCCAAATTGGACCTGGTCTCCAGAGGGAGAGCTGCCTTCAGCTCAATGGTACTCAGGAATGTTCTTCCATAAGGGCAACCCATGGACCTCAAGGTAGCTTAGGATTCTGTCCCATCAGTGATGAATGGAAAGAAGATCAACAACAGCAGATAAAGAAGTTATGTCTTACCATAACATTCCATCTGTGTTCATCTTTCATTCATCACTTCCCACCCTCCTTCCCCCTCCAAAGGCTCTTGGGGGATGCTTTGGGTCTAAGTGGTGCCCTAGAGTACTTGCGTAGAAGTGGCCTCGGCTTTACTTCCCTTTCTTAGCAAACGCAATCTGAGGTAGCAGGGAGAAAGGGATTCTGAGTAGAGACTTAGCTCGAGAGTTTTTTTTGGCTGGCACGAGCTTGGTAATAGGCTGACTCAGTTCTGAGGGTTCAGAACTGAACCCATCAGTGATAAATGAAAGAAGATGGACAACACAGATGGAACATTATGGTAAGACATAACTTTTTTCCTATGGCAGGCTTTCATAAATTTGCCTGTGATGACCTCATTCAAAGCATCCTTCTCCAACTTTATATCTAGATAATCTACTTAGTTGTCAGAAACAGTTGCAGTAAACTTCAAAAACTTTATGGTGTGATGCAAATAATCAATAAATTGGTTGAGGTCATCATGATTGCACTTCCAAAGTAAAATATATAACATCCACTAATCTGCAGTAAAACATAATAGAAGAGACAAACCTTTTACCTGAAAACACATACTGGGACTTTCATTGTGCCAGCACACCATTCGTATAGCTGTTGGCACATAATTCCTTAGCTAAATGTCATGGGGATGGGAGAAGGCCATATTTTTAAATTTAAGGTAATTGAAATGATGGGAGATGTTGGGAGATTAGGGGATTTATACACAAGAACAGAAAGTAGAGAGTTTTAATGGATCTTACATGTACAGGCCAATAAAATGGATCACCTACAGAACACCACCAGCCCAAAACACCGTCACCCATATGGCGGACACCATATGGTCAACACTCACAATATCGACAGCACCCGAACTTCACAAAAAAGGAAAATAAAATTTCCTTTTTTGTGCTAGCACCCCCACACCTCCATACCTTTAATATACCAACTCCGAGATCACACCACAGTGCAAGAATGGAAATTTTTCCATTCTGCACTATTGGGAGATAGTGCTTCCCATTGTCGATATTCTGAACGTCGACCATATGGCGTCAGCCATATGGGTGTCGGCATTGTGAGTTGTCAGCATTCTGTATGGGACCCAATAAAACATATGGTTTGAATAGTAAGGTCTGTTTAGACCTTTATTGAAACAAAGAGGCTTACATAAATCAATTCTGTTATGTTTGATTAAATGTGTAATGTGATTTTTTAGTAGGTTTTTATTGGCTATTTAGAGCTGTTTTGATTATATATATATATTTGTGTCTTTGATTTTATATGGCCTGAAAAAGAAGAGCACATCTGTGAAAGTGCTTACCATTTTTTACAATTAAAACTTCTGCTTTTACAGCATTTGGTTTGATTTGTTCTTGCAATTACATTTTTAATAGTGTTTTTTTCAGAATGTTAGGTGTTTTTTATGCATTTTTGAACAATATTTTTGTTTTATGAACTGATTCCAAAAATAGATTAGGTGAATTATTTAATTATATCAGTAGTACTGTATCATTTTTTTTTAATTTTCATGGTCCTATAACAGAGAGAAAGTGTCCTACTTAGATGAGGAATTAACTAAGAATTTTGAGTACAAGGCTTGTTTTGCTAATATCTGTCATAAGCCCACTTTTTCCAACATATATCTTCATTTCACAAGCTGGCATCCTTTACATCAGAAAAAGGCTGTGGTTAAGGGCCAACTCATGAGAATAGCTAGAATGATTATGGATACCCATGTTTTTTTTAAAGAATGTGACAATGTTCTGGACATGTTTATCAGGAGCGACTATCCTAAAGCATTTTAGAAAAGATTAAGGAAGATGTCTTATCAAAGAGACAGGCAAGTTTTTATAAACCCATTTTGGAGGTTAATAATAAGCCTGCTGACATTGTGATAATAGAGAGGAGGGTAGCATGAGTAGTGAAAGTTTGGGAACCTGTGAGACACTTATCAACGTACATCGTTTATCACTACATACATCTTAGACAGCCAAGTCATTTTCAGTTGTCTCAAAAAGAATTGGGTATTTTTTTCATTCAATCAAGATTTAATTAATAAAATTGGGGAGACCCCATATTGTGCATCAGAAAGGTACTATACATATTTTTAAAAAGTATTAGATCATAATGTTACTACAACTAATAGGAAAAAAAGGCATGGCCAAGTGTGGTTGATGTTCTCAGTGCCCAGATATTTTAGTAGGAGACAAAATTACTGTGAGAGGTGTTATGGGTATTTTTCTAGTGTCAAAACAAGTTGTTTATATTGCATGCTGTAATACATGCCCAGCTTTTTATGTGGGCAAAACCTGTAGGAAATTAAAAGAGGATTTATTGAACATCTGTCAGATATTAAGAAATGTAAGAATCCAAATGCCTTATGCAGACATATTGCAAAACTTCCTATATATTCTTTTAAATTTTTCATCATTAAACAGATGGTGAATGATCCAAGGGGTTATATTGTTGATGAACATTTGGACGAAAATGAACTGAAGTGGCAACTATTGTCGAATGCTACATGTACCCCTGGATTAAATGATGCATGCTGCATCACTGCAATTGTGAAGTTAAAGCAATTGGAAATTTGACATTTTGTTACACTGTTCCATTTAATGTCTTGGTATTAAAGTATTCTGGCCTTTTTGACTAGATTTCTCATTGGTTGGTTTTAATATGATGTGTGAAATTGTGTTTAATTATTTGTTCTGATGAAGTTCCTATCATCAGGAGCAAAAGTGCTCAACTTGTTTTTATTTGCCTGGTGCCATTTTCCATTTGGCTGTTGCCACACAGGATTCTAAGAATTATAATACAAAGAATATTTTTTTTCTTCAACTCTTACAGTGGTATACATGGTAATTTCTTAGCAGAAAAGATAAACATATGAATTCAGGAAACTCCTTGTAGGCTTTGCGCAAAACCTACACAGTTTGCATGTTACCACAACTCTACTCAGAGTGCGCCAGCATGCAGTGCATATTAATGAGGCACGACGAGCCTAAGTTAGGATAAGCAGCTCACAACAGTATTGCTGGGTTCAAAACTCTGCAAGTGAACACAGATATCAGTTTCATGTAAAGGAGAGTACATACAGTCCACAGATTTGTGCAGAATGCCACAGTTATCACCAGGGCTGTACACACATTTCTTAGACTCTTAAGAAATATGGACAAAAGCCATAAATAATGTGGGGACAAAGGATGAAAACTAGGGACACACTTATTAAATACTGCTCTTACAAACTTAGAAAGTTGATAGAATGAGAGGTGTTGCATTTGCATGAATTTTCTGAAGGGTATGAAGCATATCTTTCAACCTCTTAATGCAAGAAATATGGAAAAAGCCTGACAAAATGGGTGGGCAGAGGCACAAAAATAGGGACATATTTTGCTCTTATAAACTGAGACAGTTGCTAGAGTAACATGATTTGTTTTAACATACATTTTCTGAAGGATTTGAAGTCTGAAACTCAAACATATGTCATTATTTAGTGACTTCAGTCCTCAGATCATCCCAGTAACTTGCCAGAAAACCATAAATATTATGAGGAAAAGGCCAAAAATATGAGCCAAAAATCTGGACATTCAGTGAACATCTGGACATTTGAGATGTATGTTATGAAGTCTGAGATTCAAATGTCTGTCACTATTTTCTGACTTCAACCCTCAATAATTTACCAATGATTTGCATGAAAACCACACTTGTATGAGAAATAGACCAAAAATATGAGGCAGAATCTGGACATTCTGTAAACATCTATACAGCTGAGAGATATGGCTGTACAAATTAGCTGTCATTCTATTAATGCCACATATCTGCACATACGCCAACTTAATGAGAGGACAAATAACAGTAATAGGGACATATTTGACATAGATGTAGCATGGGAATGTATTTGAATATCACACTCAACCTCTTAGAGTGAGAAATGTGGACAAAGCCATAAGAATGGGGGGGACAAAGGGTCAGAAATATGGACAGATTGTTGATATTCCATGTCCAAACTTATGATGTTGATAGAATAGATAGGCTGTATGTTAGCATAAACGTTCTGAAGAGAATGAAGTTTGAAGCTCAAATGTCATCAGTTGCTGACTGCATTCTGCAATGACATGGCAATGATTTGCTAGGAAAACATTTTATGAGGTAAAGATCACAAATATGAGACAAAACTGGACATTCTGCACAGATCAGGAGAGTTAAGAGGTATGCACCCAATGTCTGTAAAATTGACTCACATCAGTCCAGAGATCATCCCAGTGATGTGGCAGATAGACACATATTTGATAAGGAAGCCCTCTGGACATCTTGGGAATATCTGAACAGTTGAGAGGTATGAATGTGAAGTATATGGTCCAAGCAATACTGTACTTACAGTGCAGAGTACTGTGATATCCCATTCCTGGCATTCTACACTGAAGCTGTGTTAATGATCTGTAACAGGACATGGGACTGCCATGTAAAATGATCACTCAGGGGAAGTGTGTGTATATAATAGGGACACACAAATGAATTGTAGGAATAAACACAGGGATAGAGTACAGGTGAAACTCCCGCTTGTACAGCAGAGGAGGGCATGTCAGTGGAAGATGATAGTAGCAGTAACACCAAGCACATATCTATATGTACAGTGAAAATGTGTTGCCTGTGACTGTCACACAAGGTGACATAACAATAGGGAGGATGTGTGTGAGAGAGAAGCATCCTTACGCAAATAATGCAGAAGACATCTATCAGGGATCTGACATACCAATGAGGTAGGGTGCATATTGGGAAGCTGTGCAAACTGATATACCTGAACATGAGTGTACTCCCAGCAGAGGTCTCCAGCATGGTAGCCACAGGTAAAGGATCATGGCAAATATTACAAGAACAAACCACAACAGTGGGTAATATTTGGATAATACCACCACTAATCCCATGCCTCTGACATAACGTGATGGGGAGTGATAACTAGTGTGATACATCCACACTCTATGAGGGTTACCATGCATAACTGTCCTGGTACTGTAATATCTGCAGGAGGTGATAGGAGGGATACTGCTATACCTGTATTTGACAGTATGGGCACTGTATACTAGTTGCCTTGTGTGCATGGCATATATCTATGGCACAGTTCACACTGTCACAAATCATATACATGTTGTTAATATTGTCAAATACTTATGTATGCAGTGTGTGGATGAGGTGAACAGGTAGCACACATTCATCTGGTGTAACAACTTGTTTGGTGTTCCACACCATCAGACAGACATGTATATACCCCAGAAAGAAATACCAAAGTATGGACAAACTATGTGACAGCACATCGTGACAAAGGTGGTACACTTCAGTTACACATCACTGGAACATGTGTAGAGAGGAACACGGAGAAGGGTGCATTTTACTCCATTATTGTGATTAAGCCTAGGAACCATGGCGTTACTGCACACTCTGATGTGCATGTCCTTCTCATACCCAGTACTTGTGTTACAGTCAAGGGAGTAGTCAGCACTTTGACCACATGCTGGTGGATGTACCATTTACCCTCTACCTCAGGACATAGGTCACATACCTATTGGTCTGATTATAGGATGTAATATTCACATTATACTTGGGTGGTGTGTCTCTTTCCTGATACAACACATCACTCCATGTGTCTCATCATTGCAGGTGTTGTGATGGCTGTGGCAACAGTCTCTGGTATATATTGGTACACATACTCAAACCCCATACAGTCACAGCATGCCAAAATCTAAAAAAACTTTGACCCTAATGAACTAAATAGTCAACTCTCAGCTATCAACTGGTCCTTTCTCAGACAGCTACAATTCAAACTGTCAGAATTTAATAATATATTTCATAACATGCTCAATTCCCTTGCCCCCATACGCTATGTCAGAATAAAATCTGCCATATCCCCTTGGCTAACTCCCTCCACTCACTCCCTAATGGCTCGTAGGGACAGAAATTGGAAGCTCTCAACCAAAACCAAACTGCCGTTTCACCTACAACAATATAGACACCTTTGTAACCTTACTAAGAAAGCAATAATCAATGACAAGAGCAACTAATACTCTAATCCCCCTAAAACAATCAATGTAACCCAATGAAATTCTGGCCTACAGTTAATCAAATCCTTCATCCTGGTAACGCATGTACTCCACAGCCAAGCCCCTCTATCACTCGTCTCCAAACTCCTACTAACTTTAACTCCTACTTCATAGACTCTATCACTAAACTTATCAACCATTCAAACTCTAACTCCACCCCATCCTCCTTCCCTCCTATTGCCTCTAACACCTCCTCTGCTTTCTGCTTAAAAACTGTATCCACTAGATATATAATATCTCTGCTCCTTAAGCTTAAACCTTGTTCTCCCTCAATAGATTGTCTCCCTCTGCTCTTTCTCCAGCTAGCTGCCAACTCCCTAGCCCTATCCATCTCTATTCTCACCAATCGATCTATTACTGAAGCTAAAGTCACAGACATATGGAAAACATCCTACACTCTTTCCATCCATAAAGGAAGTAATTCCACTGAACTATCCAACTTTAGGCCCATAGCAATTCTATCACCCTTATCCAAGATCTTGGAGAAATGTGTACACAAACAAATCCTATAACACCTTATGGAAGAGAACCTAATCACCCCCACCCAACATGGCTTCCACCCTGGTCATAGTACCTCTACTGCTCCCATCTCCTTTACAAACACCATTTCACAAACCAGAGACCAGAATAAACTAGTCTCCTGTCTTTCTCGATCTCTCCAAGGCATTTGACACCATCTCCCACCCCCTGTTAGGCAAACTCTCTCTATTAAACCTATCAACAACCACTATCTCATGGTTCTCCAGTTACCATAGCAACTGTTTCCAATCTGTCAAATGGTGCTCTGCTATCTTCCTCGAACTCCCTATACAGATGAGAGTTACCCAGCTGGTCAGTTCTTGGACCACTGCTATTTAATATTGTTACCAATCAATTATCTACCTCTACCCCATACTCATCACTAGTCCAGTATGCAGATAACTCCACAGTCATCCCATTGCTGATACCCAACCCCCAAACTTCATACTAAAACACAGGACTCCTTCTTGTCTATTGAAAGCTGGCTCAACCTAAACCTTCTAATCTTAAATCTAAAGAAGACCAAACTCTTACTCTTCATACCAAAAACAATGTCCCACCTGAAATCATCTTTCATCATCTCTTCTCACAGTAACACATCCATCTCAGTAGAAACGCACACTAAACTACTAGGAGTCATTATCGATGAACAGCTAAAATTTGACCTGCATGTTCTAAGTAATATTAAGAAAACCCATCAAAAACTTGTTTTCCTTTATAGAAACAAATACTTTCTCTCAAGTACAGCTAAAACAGCTCCATCACATGCCTACCTATTACCAACCCTTCTCTATGGCTCTGAAATTCTCATCAACTTACAGACCACACTTATTTCTAAACTAGAGTCCACTTACAACACGGTAGCTAAATTTGCTACTGAACTAGCCTACTCCACTCATCACTGCTTAGCACTCAGAAAACTGAACTGGTCAGAACTCCCCCATAACCTCCTCCTCTCAGCTTCAGATAATTCATGTTATTCTTTACCAGCCCACTTTCTGCCCCAGCTTCACTATCGTCTCCCCTACACCCCAGCTAGAACACTCCAGAGCTCTGAACAACATCTCCTGATTATTCACAAACCCAAGATCAACATAGGAAAAAACCTTTATAGCTGTTACCCTGCTGAGAACTGGAATAAACTACCACTAAACTTCCAACACATTAGACCCAAATCCCAATTAAGAAAGGCAGTAAAAACTCACTTAAAGAAAAACAAACTATGTCTGTGCTATCTCCCCCGTCTGACCCATCTTATTAAGGTATCCTATTCTCTCATGTTGCTACTACTTCAGTAAAACCCTACCTTTTTCCTAATCTCTCTTTATTGTAACACTGCTACCCTCCTTTCCTACCTCTCTGCTTCTAACCTACACTCTTAAAAAATTATTTTCGTACTTGACAATCTCTTCTCCTTTTCACAACCAGTCTAATTTGTTCTGGTATATAACTTTTCAATAGTTAAATGACTATCTGTATTATTTCTTATACTCTCTTCTGTACCTCCTCATGCTGAAATGTAGATTCTAATTGCCATGCATGTTAACTTGTTATTGTTTATGTCTTTGTGATATTTTGTATTGGTATAAGTCAACTCAATTTGAATGTATTTACTGTGGAGCTTTTCTCTCCGGATCTCCACTGAAAAAAGGTTCTGTCCCAGCTGGTCTAACCTGGGCAACAAATGTCAAATAAATAAACAAATAAATAAATATTGCTACTATGTGTATTATACTAATATCACAGTTGGAGTCTATGATTGCCCACAAGCTGTAGATCTTGAGGCAGCTGTTTGGGCACAGTATGTGTGTGTCATCTGTGATGTCTGTCACTTAAGGGGCAGGCAAGGGCCTAGCAGACACCTCTGATGTACTGACCTGATCTCTGGACCCGAGATATATGTCATGTCACACATTTCAACATAGTGAGATGCCACATATGTCATACACTGGTCTATCCATTTGGCAATATAGCTGTTTATGGCCACATGTGACAGTGTTGATTGAATACCACACTGTGACTTTTTGTTAAATGCCTTTACCTGTTCAAGTTCCACAAGATGATACTGTTGTCATCAAGCATGCCCTTGATAACCTCTTTGAGGATATCTATCAGATGTAACAAACCTGATGTAGCAGTAACAACTGACATAGGTCTGTTGCATACACCTGGAATATTACTAGTATACATGTAGAAGAGGTCCATGATGACATGTTGGTCTACCTCACAGTCGAGGAGACTCAGGATGTCTCTACACGTGCATGTATCAGGTTCTGTCCCCCCCAACTCAGGTGGATGTATGTTGATGCACACCCTTGTATGGGAACATAGGCCATGTTGAGGGTGTATTGGACTGTGGTGTGTGTCAGACAACACTTTATAGCTGATGACATCAGCAATGTCATTTGAGGGCAAGATAAGTATCTCACATGCTCACACACACACACACACACACACACACACACACACACATCCACCTGGTCGACTGCAGAGGGAACTGAACCCCTACCAAAGTACACTGACTGCAGAACACAGTACTTAATGCAAGCACTATGGCTCAAGTCTGATGTGTGTAGGAGTGCATGTGAACTTATAGTAGATGACATCAGCAGGCTATGTGGTTGACAACAGGTTATGAGGCCTGCATAGGCACATAGCTTCATAGGTTCATATGAGGCTTCTAGCCTAATAACACTAGGGTCTTTGGAAGTACCATTATTGAACATAGTTGGATGGTCGTTTTTAGTAGTGTGTGTTGTGAGCAGCACCAACTGGCCCTGTCCATGAGGGACATAGGTACCAGTACAGGGGTGACTAAAATCATCCAACCAGTAGTCAAGGTTGCACTTGAATAGGGTCATTAAGGAGCACTGCTTCTCCTGCAGTGGAAGCCTATTACAGAGGAGTGTGAATTGTGGGATGTGCCTTTCTCCCTAGCATTTTCTGTTTATGTCACAGACTAGGTTGAGAATCCTGAAGCAAATTATAGTTGTCCAATTTGAATTGCAGATGTCCATCATTTGAAGAAGGCCAGGGTCTGAGACTGCTCTGCAGGACAGCCATAGATCACCTCTCAGCAGCCTGCATGATACCGAGTAGAGTGAAAAGTATGTCAGTCTTTCCATGTATGTCATGTTTGGAGGCCTGGAAGTCTCCCAGGCACAAGCCTATGTTCTCTATAATTGCTGTAGGTGTTTGGTGAGATAGAGAGAGTTGTGAGCATTGTTCTGTATTATTGTTGTGACTACCCTGGTCTTCTATCCTAATCTTGGATATGATGTCCATATGTATGAGGTGTGCCGTGTCACCGCTATGGGCACATAGTGATGAAAGTGTAGATTGCTATCAAACATGTGTTCTCAAATCTCACAACACTATGTTTAAGCCTGGGAGTGAGGGGTGCTATGTATATCATAATTAGCAGGGGTACTTCACTGACAAAGGTGACAAAGAGTCATTGTATGCTTAAAATTCAGCCCTTGAGTTTGTCACCAATCATCAGTCTGTGTTAGTCCCTACTGTAATATTCGACAACAAGGAGGCAAGTGCCAACCAGTACCAGAAATCAAATCACAAAACCAAGGCACAAATAGGAGAGGTCCAAATAATCGAGACTGGATCAGGTAGATAGCTGTTATTAACCATAAACATCTTGGTAATATTGTACAGGTGTCTTTTGCCTTAACTTCTCAGATCTCCTTAACTCTGGGTACCCTAAAGGGTTGTATGGGTGGGATGTATGAAATTCTTCCTCATATCCATTGTCATGTACAGTCGAATGGGTACATCTACCCCTCCCTTCATTGTTGTTCTCCTTGTCAAATCCATAACTCCTGTCACTGTATACTCCCCCTGATGTAGTGGTCAGACTTAGGTTTTGGATAGGCAATCCTGTCTTTGTAGTCTCGCAGGTCCCTGTCAAGTTTCCTGCATTTCCTCTTGCATAACAGGCCACACCTATCCTCTGTACTTTTCTTGATGTCAAAATATTTAGTTTTTTCCATTTCAATGGAAAACATTAAGTAAGATACAAAACCCTCGGTATTGATAATAATTATTTAAAAGACTGTATTTCTAGGGGAATAGTACCCAAGGGTCTTAGAATTTACAAGTATCCTAACAATGTTAAGGAGGGTACAATATTTTATGAGTTGATTAAAATTTTTAACAAATGCAGACAGGACATTATGAGAGCCATCATTAGAGAGAGTGAGAGAGAAATGGATAGCTTGCAAGGGGAAATTGAGAAACTCAATCAGGTCATTTCCACCAACTTAATGTTTTCTGTTGAAATGGAAAAAACTAAATATTTTGACATCAAGAAAAGTACAGAGGAGAGGTGTGACCTGTTATACAAGAGGAAATGCAGGAAATTTGACAGAGACCTGCAAAAGTACAAAGACAGGATTGCCTATCCGAAACCTAAGTCTGACCACTACAAACCTAGGTTTCATCAAATTGGAGTATACGGTGAAAGGAGTTATGGATTTGAGAAGGGGAACAACAATGAAGGGAGGGATAGACATACCCATTCGACTGTACATGACAATGGATATGAGGAAGAATTTCATACCCATATGACCCTTTAGGGTACACGGAGTTAAGGAGATCCAAGAGGTTAAGGCAAAAGACACCTGTACAATATTACCAAGATGTTTATGGTTAATAAACAGCTGTCTGCCTGATCCACAGTCTCGATTATTTGGACCTCTCCTATTTGTGCCCTGGTTTTATGATTTGGTTTCCCCTACTGTAATATGTTACCATCATTGAGGACTCTATATGAGTGAGTCCAGTTAATCGTATGCAAACTTGGTAAACCACAGGCCATCTACTGGTGCTTGTGCTTCAGGGAAGTATTTTCCAAACAGTTTAGTGCCCAGCACAGATCCTTGTGGTATTCCACTGGTGAGTGGGTTAGTGGTGGGGGTGCAGTCCCCAACTTTGTGAGTGTGTGTTCTGTCGTTGAACCAGTTGGCTATCCATCTAGTATGTGTTCTGTCACTGAACCAGTTGGCTATTTATCTAATAGTTGAGTTGACCAATGTTGTGTTTGTCAAGGATAGATCTTGCCTATTGAACCTTGTGTACTTCTTTGATACTAACCCCCAAAGACTTGGATGACAGATAACAGGGCATATCACCTATGTTCAGTTATCCAAGGTCTTTGACAATATCCCCATTCATAGTGAAAATGTCCCATCTGGGAATTAAGGCATATAGTACTAACTGGATAACCAACTGACTCACACAACAGAACACACTCACTCAAAGTTGGGACTGTACCCCCACACTAGTCACTTAAAATGGAATACTCAAAGAATCTGTGCTGGGACATCAGCTGTGGGGAAACTACTTCTTTGAAGCATGGACAGTGGTTGGTGGCCTGTGGTTTACCATGTTTGCAGATGACTGTTAATTTGACACACTCATATAGATTCCACCAAGGATGGTAACTTATTACAGAAGGGGCTGACAGAGACAAATGATTGGTTTCAGTCTCACAGACTGAACACTGCAGCAAACAATGCCTCATTGTCCCCTTTGGCAAAGAAGTACCCCTGTTAATTATAATATACATGGCACCCCTCTCAGCTCAAACACAGTGTTGTGCGACTTGTAAACACAATGTTCATAGCAATCTACTCTTTATCATTATGTGTCCATAGTGGTGAGACACACATTCTGTATTGCACACATTATATATATGGATATCACATCCAAGACCAGGAAGGTCATAGCTCTGTTGTACTCCACCCTTATTAGACCACTAATTGAGTACAAGGCTTCCTTATGTCTGTACCTCACCAGACAACTGCAGCAATTGGAGAAAAATAGCGGTTTGTGACTGGGAGAATGCAGGTTCTACAAACATCACATACATGGAAAGACTACAAGACCTGTCACTGTACTCATTTTCTTGAAAGCTGCTGAGAGGTGGCCTATGCCTGATATAGAGAGAAGTGTCAGACCCTGCCCTACTGGAAATGATGGACATCTGCAAATCAAATGGTACAGGAATAACTTGGGCCAGGGTTCTCAATCTAACCTGTGACATAAACAGAACATGCAGGAGAGACAGATATATGCCCCAATGACACACACTCCTCCATTATAGGCTCCCACTTCATGTGAAGCAGTGCTTCTCAATGACCCTGTACAAGTGCAAGTTGCGCAACCATGACTACTGGTTGGGTGATTGTAAAGTCATCTCTGGGCTGGCACCTATGTCCCTCAGAGTTGTTGCTGCTAACAAAATCATTCTAACAACAGCAATCTAAATATGCTTAATAATGTTACTTGCATTTTTACAAAGCTAGGCGTCTATTACCTCATGTATACTGACAACCATGTACTCATATAACATACAAATACAATATGTGAGGGATGCAACAATATAATGAATCTAGAATAAATGCTCCCTCTCTCAGGTAACAGCAAATCAGATGTCAAACAGGTTGGCAAAACACACACTTCACCTCCTCAACAGACCAAGTGCACAACACATAACCCCATATATGCAGAGGTAGTCATTACAGGCTTATCAAAAGAGCAGAGACCTCACAAATGCAAACCTTCTGCACCCATTACAGTCACAATGGAACCCACTGCACATAAAAACAAGCATTTCAGTGTGTCACCCATTAAGCCAAAACACCTGAAAACCAATGTCTTGGTCATAGGCGAATCCATAGTGAGGCACACAGATGTCCCCCTCATCAGGTTGGTGAAGGAGAAAGTCACAGCCAACTGCCTGTCAGGTGCCAGGATCTGCAAAGTCATGCATACATTCTAGTCTTTCAACAAGTACAGTTACGCCTCTGCCATACTCCATGTTGAAGTTAATGACTTGAGACGTACCTCACTGGATTATATGTAGAGAGATATGATTGAGCTCTCAGATTATCTGTCCCAGACAGGTATGTTGGTAGCCGTAAACAGTATTCTGCCTTCATCCAGGATGACGCCTCAGTGCAAACAAAATAATTATCAACTTCAACAGTTGGCTTAGTTACTGGTGTCAATCCAGGGGCATCCAGTATTTGTCAGCCTGGAATGATATGCTTGAGAGACCATGCTGTTTTACCAGGGATGGTTTTCAGCTGTCACTTCTTGCCTTATGGTTACTGTCTAAGGTACTTGCCTCCCCCATAGTGCATCTTTAGGCAATGTTATAAGAGCAAAATTCCTGACTTAAACATATCCTCAAAAGACAAACTCAAGGATATGCTGCTTAATGCTAGGAGTGTAAATCAGAAACTACACTGAATGAAGGCACTACCTATTTGGAAAGATATCGATGTTTATGCAGTCACAGAGACATGCTTTAGGGCCGCATTGAGTACTCCAGCCATGGAAGACTATAATGTTTTCCACACATTTAGGATGCAAAATTAGCATGAAAGAAACAAAGAAGGAGATGTATCCATCTTCATGAAAGACAAATGCATCTCAAGACTGGTTAAGCAGTAAGACTCCCTAGACTTACTCCATGTCCAACTAACTGTAAACTAACTTCAGGAAAGAACCCCTTCCACGTTATTGTTAGCTACAGGTCCACTAACATGAACCATGAAAACCACACAGTGCTTTCCTGGACCTACTTAAGTCACTCATAATACAGCTAAACAACCTAGGCATGGATGACTTTAACTATCCTTCCATCTATTGACATACATATATGAGCTCAAACGCACTTGTCGTAAGGTTCTTGCACATTGTAAACACAAATGCTCTGGAACAGTTAGTCCACACCCCTGCAAGGGGCTGGAATGCCCTTGACCTAGTATTCACCAACATGAGAGATTGCTGCACCACCCCATGTGTGAGACCCTCCCTGGTAATGTCTGACCATAAATCAGCCACATTCAATGTAACAGTCGTACCTGACCCCCCCCCCCCCAGGATCCAAAAGGTTGAAAAGTTTCTCCAAAGCAAACTATATCCTCCTAAGCGATGGCATACATATTTTCAAACCTCCTGTCACCACTGACAGTAAAGACTCCTATACAGCTTTACAAGTGTATAGAATTATCTGTACCAGAATGGATCAAAACTTGCTCAAGAAAAAGAAGCCACCCTGGTGGACATCTAACATAAATATAGTACAATATGAGAAAGAAACTGGTCTCCAGGAATTAGAGGGAACAGTCCCAGCAGAAGAACACCCTTCATAGTTTGAACAAGCAAATGAGACATCTTGTAAAGTCCTCTAAAGCTAATTATGAAACTAAATTAGCATAAATAACTAAGGAGAATCACAAGGCATTCTTTAGCTATGTCTGTAATGTAAAAGGGAAGGCCCATTTTTGCACCCAATTCATAGTGGACAGTACCCATCATACTGAACCTGAGGATATCACCAACCTGTTAGCAAACAGGTTTGACAAAAATTTCACCCCCCTATTTCCAGCATTCATACTTCAAATAATACCTGTTACCAGTTCTCTACCTATTATCTGCAAAGAACAAAAACAGCCTCTATAGGACCGGATAGCATCCCAGACTGGTTACTAAATGGTGTAAAGCAAGTGTTAGTGGAACTACTGGGCACTGTCTTCAACCACAATGTAAGTACTGGCCTTTTTCCTGGCAGAGTGGAAAACAGAAAACATACTGCCCTTACACAGAGGGTTCCCCTCAACTGACCCGGGGAACTATAGACCCATAATCCTGACCAGCTTTGTCTGTAAGTTCATGGAGAGAATCTTGTACATTATCAACAAGGACATTGGTGACATTCAGACTCTTTACCAAACACAGTTTGGCTTCATTAAAGGTAGATCATGCCTGTTAAACCTAGTGGAATTAGTCAAGAGTGTCACCAAAGCCCTGGATGAAAGCAAATCAGTATATGCTGCCTATCTCAACTTGGCCAAGTGTTTTGACACAATCCCCCACTCAGCCATTTGTGATAAACTCACCCATCTGAGGATTAACCCTTACATCATTAGACGGGTAGCCAAGTGACTCGCCAACAGAACACATACACTCATATTTGGGGATTCCACCTCTACCAGCAGACCTGTTACAAATGGTGTTCCACAAGGGTCTGTACTGAGCCTCCTACTGTTTAGAATCTATTTTTCAGAAAGTCAGGTGATAACAGATGGCCTGTGGCTCACCAAGTTCTCTGACGACTGCAAACTGTGCGCATTAATGGAATCCCCAAATGATGTCAACATACTACAGAATGGGCTTACATGCAGAAATGATTGTTGCCAAAGACATAAACAACCATAACCCAAAAAAACATGCACTGCAAATTACACTATTAATAATACCCCCCCCCAAGTTCTAACCCAGTGGTGAAAGAATTGAGAATGCAGGTTGATAGCAGCATCAGCTTTGATCATCATGTATCTGCATTGGTAAGGAATGTCCTTTACATTGCACACCTCATAAGTAAGGGCATAGCATCCAAGACTAAAGATGTTATCAATCCACTGTACACATCCCTCATCAGAGCAGTAATAGAGTACACTGCTCCCTTTTGCTTGTACCTCACCAGACACTTGCAGCAGCTGCAGAGACCTAAGAGGTTTCTCACAAAGAAAATCCAGGGACTTCAACTCATGACCTACATGGACAGACTGAAGGCAATGTCACTGTAATCTGTATTGTATAGACTGCTGAGAGGCAACTTCTGCCTGACCTACAGAGCACTCTTGAACCCTGCCTTAATGGAAATGATGCTGCTCCACAAATCAAATGGAATAAGACTCACTCACTGTAGGGACCTTCACCTAGCCTGTGACATCAATAGGACATGCTGGAGATACATCTCCCAGAGATTGCCACTGCTATAGAACAAACTCCCAATTCATGTGAAACAGCTCCTCAGTGACCTGTTTAAGTGTAGCTTGGACAATCTGATGGGAAATCATAAAATCACCCTGGGGGGTTTAACCTTTGTCACTCTTAGACAGGGGCAACCAGTGCTAATCATGGATTTGGACATATGTACTACATATCTTGGGAACAATGGTACAACTTCACTAGGCTTGAAAAGGCCCTAGAGCCATTAGCCTGGTAACCTCCTTTTAACCTATGAACCAAGGGCCATTAAGGTAGTAGCCTTGTATGAACCTATGAAACTATGAACCTATGCATGCCTGCCATCATCACGTCTCACACTTGTCCTGCTGTCATGTACTTTAAGCTCAGCTGCAGTCTTACAAAAGTCAGACTTGTGCCATGGTACTTGCGTTAAGTACAGTGTTCTGTAGTCTGTGTACTTAGGTAGGGGTTCTGTTGTCACTGTAGTCAACTGTGTGTGTGTGTGTGTGTGTGTGTGTGTGTGTGTGTGTGTGTGTGTGTGTGTGTGTGTGTGTGTGTGTGTGTGTGTGTGTGTGTGTGTGTGTGTGTGTGTGTGTGTGTTTTGCTGCTTGACATTATAGGAGCCTTTTACCACAGGATGTGGGACACTGTTATTACCATATTCATATATTGTGTGTGTGTGTGTGTGTGTGTGTGTGTGTGTGTGTGTGTGTGTGTGTGTGTGTGTGTGTGTGTGTGTGTGTGTGTGTTTTGCTGCTTGACATTATAGGAGCCTTTTACCACAGGATGTGGGACACTGTTATTACCATATTCTCAACAGACGCTGCTGATGTCATTAGCTATATCAGATTTTTGGATATATAGTCATCCCACCAGGGCATGGTCAGACAGTGGCCTGGAGGCCAGACAGATGTCACCTCATCCTATACAGGCAAATTACGGTGATATGGCTTTTAATCTATCCACATACATCATGGCAAGGTTTGTAGGCCCTGTGTTATCTTGTTGAGAAAGCACTGTGGTCTCTACAGCTGCTGCTTGTGTCTGTTGAGGTACATGCAAAAAAGAGCATTATACTGCATTACTGTTCTGATGAGGTTTGACTACAGTGCTGTCATACAATCCTAAGATCTCAATATGATGGCGTGACTTATGATGTGCACCATACATTTGTCCTGGAAAATCCTTAAAGAGAGAGGTTAGAAAGTAATGATACACATTGCTGTTTCTGACTTCATAACCCTTACAAGGGCATTCAATCTAAAGTTGTGAAATTTTGATGCTATCATCTGTCTAACTTTCCAAGGCCAATATAAGTCAAAGGTACAATGAGCAGTTCAACAACACAAATGCAAGATATACTAAGCACTAAGTTAGCTAAGCACCCTGAGCTTTAGACACAGCTTCTGTATCTCTGAATCCAAAAGATGGCAAACAGGGATATGGCACAGTTATCACTTGCACAGGGTATTGTGTGGGGGCAGGAAGCCCAGGCTGACTCAAAAGGTCAGTGAGTTTGTGTAAGAAGAAGATTCCAGACATTGGGATAAAACAACAAATGGCCAATAGACAAAATGAGCAATTGTGTGTGTCTGTAGGAGTTGTCCAGGTGAAATTGGTATGTGAGTGTCTGCATGAACACAGACAAGCTCTGTGCTAGCTCTATGTCTTGGTCTGTATGACAGGTGTGAGCCATGCATGGTGGAGGTGGCAGTTCATCGTTGTCATCCCCGACCATGAGAACTTGCTCTGCCAGGTGTTGCACTGGCATGTCCACACCCATAGTCAGATGCAGTGCTGCTACCTGAATGTGACCAATGTGTGCTGGACGAGTTCCCTTTATGGGGATGCCCAGGATCATGACCCCATGGCCTGCCATGGCTGGGTGTGGACAGATAATGTGGCTGATCTATGCCCAAAGGATGCCATTCCTCTCCCAGAAGATGTTCCATCACAGACACTGCTTGTTCCATGACAGACAGCCCTCATTCCAATGTGTCATTCATTCAGTCCAGTGAATAGGCAACACAGTAGAGGCAGTCACACATGTCAGACTGTCACATCCACAACCCAGAGCATTTCTCTAGAGCATATATGGGAACATGCCTGTGCCTACATGATGGCCCTAAACATATGTTGAGTAGCACAGGAAGTGACACCTGCACCAGGTGGAGAGGGACAGCAGGCCCCCTCCAAGCATCCTTATCAATAACTGCAGTAGCCACACTTGCCTGGTCAATGTCCTCCCCCTCAACCTGTCCAAAATCTGCGGGCTCAATGGACTAGGTAACCATAAGCCTAGTGGCTGTATCTGATAGAAATGCAGGGGATGGCTGTATGTCAATCTCTGTGTCAGAATCAACCTCTGCCTCCCACAACTGTGCCTGCATTTAGCCACCATTATCATCAGAGTTTGCAGATACATTGACATCAGATGGCACAAGGCCCACACTCCCACTATTATGATCACCTATGATAAAAAGCAAGAAACAGAAGAATACATTAATACCTGCAATACTATAGTGCAATATATGCTAACTAACTAACAGTGTTACCACTGTTACAGACATTACAGCAATACACACAACAGGCCTGAGATCAGTATCACAAACTACAATATTTCTTTAGATTGCTCAGCAGTACTGACATAAAAATATTTGAATTACCATGTGCAAAAGACATACTGCACTGTATTCCAGATGGTCCTGGAAGAAGTTAAGCATGAGGTAAGGACAACATCATCATAATTAATAGTAACACAGGGAGTTGTACAGTTACCCCATATATGTGCATTAACTGTACTTTGAACAAGAACGTGGCTGACAACTCCAAACTAAGCTTATAACTGTAGCAATCTAGTGTGCTCCCCCAAAACAAGACATGTTAATACAGAATTAACTTATTCATTTCAGTTGTTTTACTATACAACAGAATTCACTTGTTGAGATATCAAAGCTTACCTGGAAGCTCCTCTTGGAACATGCTTGCTGTCTCGGAAGGTGTTACACCCACATCCAGGACATGCTGTTTTGCACTCTCCTAGAAGCTGTCTGGATCTCTCTGATTGGCCAGGAACTCTTCATTGGGGGTTATTGATGTTTCCCTAGCAGGTCCTCCCCTGGTAACCATTTGGTCATGGCCCACTGCGGCTGCTCACCTTCTTGCAGATGTTATGTCAGTGGCGCTGTGGCGCACCTGTTCATATGTTCTGCCTTGGCCACCCACGGCATTGCCGTCATGAATAATCTGCTGACATTTTCGCATAATACAGGCCATATCTACCCATCCCCTTTCCAGGAGAAAAGCGCCAGGTTGCCAAAATCCTTAGACTATAACTTGATTTTTCAGCATCAGTGAAAGGGGGGGGGGGGGATCTCCCTGGATTGACACACCTGAGTGACATACTTGTAGGTGTCCTAACAGGCAACAGAAGTATAATACACATAAGTATCACATAACTACAAAATAAATGTTTTCAGATAAAACAGAAAAGGTAGCCAGTCAGTATTACCCACGTGAGAAACATAAAACAGTCTAGAGATGAGAAATACTAATAACACACAGGATGTAAAACATGGAAAGTAAGAAGAGCAACATATCCTTGTTTGTGACATAACAGTAAGTCACCTTTGCACCCCCCGCAAAAGAACAGTCCATTTTAGTTTGTGCCATAATAGTAACTCATCCTTGCCCCCCACACACAAAAGAACAGGCAAATGACCAATTTTGCTAACAAAACCTCTTTGAAATGCTAAAAGTGCTATTAAAGGACCTGTCCCTGACACATTTGTACATATTTATCACACAGCATTCCATTTTTATGTATTGTCAATCATGTGTACCTCTGAAATGGCTTGACAAACAGACCCATGCCATCACTACACGTCTAATGCATACAGATATGTGTAAAAGCCTTTGCTTTACACTATTAAATGTTGCAGCATATGCAGTATGTAGGTGACAAAATGGGAGCATACCTGCTGAAGTTCAGTACTCATCTGCACAGATATATCCTGAAGAAAAAGTGTTTTTACAGTTCCAAACATATACAACTCTCCTCACCATCAGTTTGGCTAGCTACGTTTGCCTTTTTATAATGGTGTAGATCATTAATAGATTGCAACTGTCTTTGCCTGTGTTTCATAGATGTGAATTACAGCATAAGCAGCTAAATTACATGCAAATGAACCAGTCCAACATGATGGAACTATTCAACAAGCTATAAAGCATCCATGTAGACACCATGCTGGTTTTTCCTGTGGATGTCAAAAGTTTTGGAGTACAGACATAGAAAGAATATTAGGGGCTGCTGCTGCTTTAATCCATTTGTATGTACTAGAGGCTGAAGCCAATGCTGTTGCTGCTGCCAACAGGCCTAGACCGAGAAGGAGAACAGTTTTCAGGCCATGTTTAACTTATCACAACCTACATGACATAGAAATTGTGGAGCACTACAGGGTGGACAGGAACACGCTACAGGAACTCTGTGACCTCCGCCAACCTCAACTCAGAGCCAGAGCCAACCGAAGGGAACCCATCCCACTGGAAACTAAGGTATGTGTAGCCCTTAGAATATTAGCTACAGGTACCTTTCATAAAACAACAGGGGACATGCTGTATGTGTCATAGGCATCAGCATCCTGGATCCTTCACCAATTATTGGTTGTTATGCTCCAACATGCCAGCAAGCACATATATTTTCCCTGTAGTTCTGAGGAGAGGGGGGCCAGAAATATGCAACAGTTCTACCAGGTAGCACATTACCCTGCAGTACTGGGTGCCATAGATTGCACTCATGTAGAAATGAAGGCACCACCTGGGGATCAGGGTAGGCTCTTACTTAAGAGAAAGGGCTACCACGCTATCAACTGCAAGTCATGTGTAATGCCAAGGGGATCATCTTGAATGTGTGTGTTGGCTTCCCTGGCAGTTACCATGATTCACATATGTGGCATACCTCCCAACTGTATCAGATGTTTGCTAGGGGGGATAACCCACAGGGTTATCTACTGGAGGATGCAGGCTACGCATTGAAACTGTGGCTGATGACACCCATCAGAAATGCACACATGCATAGAAGAATGCCATAATGAGGCACATGATCAAACCAGAAATGTCATAGAGTATGTGTCTGACCTGCTGAAGTCACGGTTCCCGTGCCTAGATACATCTAGGGGAGCCCTTCAGAGCAATCCATGAACATGTACAGAAATTCACAGTATGTGCCATGCTACACAGCATAATCATGGGAAACAACTGCAACAGAATCAGCAAGGGGAAGAGGCACACATCACTCCATCAATGCCAAAGTCACCACAGCCACAGGCAGATGAGGAGTCAGAGGGTAACCACCAGCTGCTGTGGGTGTAGGCAGACATAGGCGTGCTTAGTATTCCCTTGCATTGGCTAAGAGACAGCACACTCAGTCACCACCTAGGGGCTTAAAACCTTCCTCCCACTCACATACATATAGTAACATTGATATCAGGCAACTCAGACATCCTTTACCTCTCCATGTATTGGCTGTGTACTGCTTACATCAGACATAGTCAGCCCTGGACTAACACTATGGAAACTGCTTCATCTACAAGGTAAGTCTCTGAACCTGGACTGTATTGTTTAATAATATTGCTGCATATCCTTGTATTTAATCACTTGTTACAAAAGGCTGTTAGCTGCTGCTGCTACAAACCTGTTCTATCAATTTTCTAAGTTTGTAAGAGCAATATTTAAAAAGTGCCCCCTATCTCTGGGCCTTTGTCCCCCCATTATTGATGGCTTTGTCCAGATTTCTTGCTCTAAGAGGTTGAGAGGTATGCTGTGTAGACTCCTTTCCATGGTTGTATTCGAGAAGTTTTCATATACAGACAGAACACTAGCACAGAGTCCACACATTTGCTTTCTAGCTTGTTGAGCTGCTCCGATGGTGTCTCCTGGGTTGATTGGCATGCTGTTCAGCTGCTTATGCAGTGATTAGTATGCCACAGTGTTTAACTACTTTCTGCGGGAATGCGGTCCTCTACACAGCTCTTACTGAATTAAAATTTTCCTGTGGCCATGTACACATTGTGCCATGACTCGAACATGGTGAAAAACCACCGTGTAGGCTTTATTGAATCCTGAGGCCTATCTATAATTAAGATACTATGAGTTGTGCATTTTACCCTTGATTTATCTCTTTAGTTATGACCCATTATTTTATTTTAGCCACTTTCTGTATTTTTTTTCATCCCACTAATATTGGTTTATTAATTTTGTTACCAATTTCACTAGCATGGTGCGTTTTATAGTCTTAAAAGTGCTTTAGTTGCGTTATTTGTATATGCTTATTATTACGTTTTCTCTTGTTGCTGTCATTGACGTTGTTTGATTGATCCTGGCAGTAACATTACACACACACACACACACACATATATATATATATATATATATATATATATATATATATATATATATATATATATCTATCTATATATATATATATATATATATATATATAGATATATAGATATATATATGTGTGTGTGTGTGTGTGTGTGTGTGTGTGAATAACTGTTGTTATAATGTAGCACAAAATCTCATTTTTTTCCCCAAAATGGAAATGAGAATGGATAACTGCCTTTTAGATTATAATGTAAATGGCTAATAATCATGACCACTTTCTGTCAAATTATACAATCTCTGCTGAGACTGTGCACTACTATATTGTCACTTATCTCAAGAAATAAGAATAAAAGGGAATTCATAGCTGTTTACCTATGCCATACCTGTGCTCATAGCTGATTATACCTTCTCTGTTTTTGTAAGATTGTTTTCTAGTAGATATGATATAATGGATGCCTAATTTAATTATACAATCATTAGGCCTTGCTTGAGTAATGCAAACTAGTAGCAGTAATGACTATTGTGCATAGCAAGGCTGCTAATTTAAACAGTAAGTTTAAACCTGAGCAGTCTAATTTGCAGTATGCTCTGTAATGTTTGCCAGTATTTATTTGAACTATATATTCCAATTACTTATTGCATGCAGTTCTTAGTTAATGATAACATTATGTAAGTACTGCAAAATGCAATAAGTTCATCTCAGAAATACATAGTATGCAGGCCATACACTTGCTGCTCAGGCCTCCACATCAACTGCACCTTGAATATAGTTGCTAGCTATGGTCAGCCATTTTGAATGGCCATCAACTACTCTGAAAATAAGCAAGAAACTTTACCAAAGATGCCATGCATATATGAGTTTTACCCTAACAGGTGATTTCTAGCTAACACTAGGCAGTGTAAATGAATTTAGCCTTCATTCAGTAAGCATGGTATAATTTTGTCAGCATCCTTTAAAATCCCTACTTTGTCAAATTCATTTGCATTGACTTTATAGTATTTATATATGCAGATATCTATGTTTCTGTATGTCTATCTATACACAGCTGCTGATAATAGAAACAGTAAGGTAATCATCTGAAATGTCAGGACCCACTAGAAGGAGTCCTGAAACACAGAGACTGAATCACAGATTAAATGGACTTCGATATGCTAAGTCCAAGATCTCCATTTCTTGGAATATTCTCTTTTCTCCAAGGTGTGGCGATTTTGGAGTTGGCATATATAAGTTCAGTGGGTGTGTCAGGCTTGCCCACTGCAAAAAAAAAGAAGTTTAAAGGAGAAGAGTGATGTTTGAGATTCACCTTTCTCCTGTAATTTTGGTATTTTTTTGGCTTGTCAGCACTCAACATTTTGAGTATCAACATTTCAGTGGGGAGATAACAATAAGCTAATAACTTTGAGTTGTGGTCAGAACTCCCTGTTTCCCTGAGGTTTTCATACTTTTGTTTCTGTCTGTACAAAGTAGCCAATCTCCTACACTGCTTAGTGTCCAATATGAATTTTTATTTTAAATGAACAGTGGCAGGGAAGGCCTTCTATGCTGCACATCTCATAAGTAAGGGCATCACATCCAGAGATAAGGATGTTGTAACTCCCCTGTACTCATCCCTCATAAGACCACTAATAGAATAAAATGTTCCCTTCTGTATGAGCCTCACCAGACACCTGCAACAGCTGGAGAGACTTCAGAGGTTTCTCACCAAGAAAATTCAGGGCCTTCAATGCATGACCTACATGGACAGACTGAAGGCCCTGTCACAGTAGTAGGCATCTTATAGGCTGCTGAGAAGCAACTTGTGCCTGGCCTCCAGAGCTGTCTCGGAACCTGCCATAATGGAAATGCTGCACATTCACAAGTCAAATGGGACAAGATTCATTCACTGCAGGGATCTTAACATAGCTTGTGACATTAACAGGACATGCTGGAGAGACAGATATGTCTCCCAGAAATTGCCAGTCCTCTGGAACAAACTGCCAATTCACATAAAACAGAGATTCTCAATAACCCTATTTGAGTGCAACTTAGACAACTGGGAGACTGTAAATTTGCCCTGGGGTGTCACCTATGTTCCTCTTGGATAAGTGCAGTCATGCTGATCATAGACTCATGCTGCAAATATAGACCATACAACTTGGTCAGTAAGGGAACAAGAGTATAACATGGCTAGGCTTATAAAGCCCTAGGGCCAATAGCCTAGTAAATATGAACCTATTTCATATTTTCTTTTTATTACCTTAAGCGCTGTAATATCTGAGTTTACTCAGTCCAGGAGCATGAAACTGTGCATGTGTAAACTAATTGTCTCAAACTGACGTGTGAGATTCTGTAGTTAAACAACCAAGAGACAATTGTTTTATTCCTTACATGAAGTTATATCGCCTACCCCTTCTCCAACAGTTGTAATCTAGTTTTTTTCTAGCAAGCCAATTATACTTTTATGACTGCAAAAGTAGATGACTCCTAAATTCCTTGCCATTCCCCCCATTATCTATTATCAGCAGCCATACACCTTTTATGCGGCTAAGTAAGTGCTTATTATTACGTTTCTTAGTTTTGTTTGCAACATGTAGTTCCCTTTAAGGAACAGTAGATTTCTTGGTGTGGTAATTACACACCCATTTTTTTCAGTCAAAGTGTATTACTACTATTTTCTAAAACAAGAAGTAGGGATTAAACCTGTTTTAAAGCCCGCTATTACTGTGTCTAGCAGCAATATTAACTGTGATCAATATTGTAATGCAGAAGTTTACTTGCAAAATAAGTTGCTAGATTGTAATACTGTTTAGCTAAAGATATTTTTGCTGTAATGCTGTTTGCATTGTTTTGTATTTTCATCATTTGCTGTAGTGCTGTTTGCATTGTTTTGTGTTTTCATTTGCTGTAGTGCTGTTTGCATTGTTTTGTATTTTCGTTTGCTGCAGTGCTGTTTGCATTGTTTTGTATTTTCGTTTGCTGCAGTGCTGTTTGCATTGTTTTGTATTTTCATTTGCTGTAGTGCTGTTTCTGCTGCTGTTATCCTAGTTCTTTTTTATTTTAAGCACTTCTCTTTATTATCTCATCAGCTTGTTCCCACTCTTTCTACATTATCTGATAAGGTCTCTCATTCAGTTTCTTAAATTAATGTTTTGTTAGAACATGACAATTTTCACCTATATATCTTCAATTACCATTTCCCTTCCCAGCCAAATGAAGTTACAAAGCCTTACAGAACTTCCATCAGGTGAAATAAGGTATGTAATGTGAAAAGATGTACCTAGCCTTTTTTGTGTGTGCTCTTCATTTTTACATTCTCAGAAAGGACTGCCCAGTAAGGCCATAGCTGCAGTTTGGTGTTTTGGCTCTGTAATTATCATGGCTGTTATCAATAGAGACAGTAAGTTAATAACTTCCAGTTGTGATCAAAACCCCCTGCTTCCCTAAGGTTCTTATTTGTTTCCATCTGCATGAGGTAGCCAATCTCCTCCTGCACTATTTAGTGTCCCATATAAATTTTTATTTTAAGACAACATACTTGGTTATTCTTATTAACTGCCCTGGGATATCTGTTTGATTTAAATTGCCTTTGTCTTTAAACTCATACAACAAACATATTAGAGGCTCCTACATAATTCACATAATATATTTTCAAGCTTTTACCACCACAATATTCTCCCAACACTAACACAGATTTATTTAGGCTCACTGTTCATGTAAACATACACATGCAAGTCATTCATTCTCTCTCTCGCTCTTTCTCTCTCGTTATGATATATTCACTATTATACAGTGGTAGCTCGTTAGTATGCAAAAATGTGCACACTGATTGGTCAGTCCAAAAAGCATACCCATTGTAAAACCGTGCATATACCAATAGAAAAAAGTCCAGCCATTGAACTCTGACTGGACTTTCTTCTATTAATGTATACTAAGGCTTTGTAGCTTTCTTGAGCTAAGAGATTGAGATGTACATATGAAGGGCAGAGAAAATACAAAGAAAATCAGGTACCTCATGCAAAACTAAAGAAATGTACTAGGTTATCCTTGTATTTTTGCCCTGTCTCTCATAACTCTAAAGTGTTCAAAAAAAAAAGAAAGAAGAAAGAAGAAGCAGTAACATAGATCTTCCTTTCTGCATTGTGCACTTTCCAAAGCACTGATGTACTGTGTAAGCATGGGAACATAAGTCTCATGTGCATGCACAGTACATCAACACAGCGGCAGAATGCGGAAACAACAAGGGAGAATACCACAGTGCCATTATACAAAGACAATTTTAAGAAAAGTAAGTAATTTCTTTCTTAAATAATGTCATTGTGTAAGAGCGATTACAGACTCGTGGGTGTGGGTATATTGAAGATTCATCCACGCTTGTCTTTGTTTAATCACTCGGGCTTCACCCTCCTGATTAAACCATAGCATCTGTGGGTAAATCTTCAATACGCCACACCCACTCGTCAGTTATTGCTAAAGTACCTATTGTTTCCATCTTCCTAATCCTCACCCATCTAAGTTCCTATCTCATGCACTCCTGCTACATCTTTTAATCCCCTCATCCAGTAACTCACTAACAAAACTAATAAACTCCTACATGACCTCACCAGACATAGCTCCTACCTTATTTCCTTTCAAAACTATACACTTCCTTAAGTGTAATATAAACCTTCACAACCTCTTAACAAACAAATTCAGCCTGAAACCAAAAAACTAATTAAACTTGCAATGTATTACTTCATCTCACAAAACATAAAATACAGTGGTGACATATACCCTAACCCTGGCCCAACCTCTACTCCTCTCTCATAGGTTTTCATAGGTTCATAGGTAAGATTCCTAGGTACATACTAGGCTATCTGCCTTTGTGGACTATTTTAAGCCTAGCCAATTTCCCTTTTAAAGGTGAGAATCAAACCCCGTACCTTTTGCCTGTGAAGTAAACATCTTAGCCTTAATCATTATGCCAATCCACATCCATCCCTACTACCTCTATCAGTCCCATCTGTCTCATACAGCACTCCACAAACTTCTGTTCTCTAGTTACTGCCCACATTAGCATTAGAAGCATCTATAACAAGAAACCAATATTCCATGCATGATCTGCCTTGCATTCACCTGACATTATAGTAATAACAGAGATATGGCTAAAAAATGAAACAGAAGATAATGAGATGCTCCCACTGGGTTATAACTTACTCAGAGCAGACAGAAAACATAAGGGAGTTGCTGGAGTTGCAGTACTCTATAAAAACACTCTACAGCTCTTCCTATCACCTTTAACCCCCCCCCCTCCCATTTGACAAAACTGAAATCCTCATATCTACTTCTAAAACTCAATTAACACAAATCCTTGTACTCAACAGGAGCTTATAACCCAGCTGGAAACAATCATCTAGCATTCACCTTAACAAATGTATGTTATGAATGGTTACAAAATAATACATCATAAATAAAATAGGTAAAAATAATATACATATATACAAACTGTGCTTGCAGAAATCATACTATAAAAACAACACACAATCACATCTTCTTCCATACAATAGCATCAACTTGTATTTTGCCAACTTACATTTAGACAACCTATAGTTTTGTTGATCTTTCTTTTAACTCATTGGCAATAGAAACTGTTTTGTTTAAGCCTGGTGGCACAATGGCATTGAATCTCAACTGCCAAAGCATTTCTTTATGTAACAATTTGTACTTCTAGTCCCCACAGTGTGCTGCCAAATAATTTTTTTCTACAGCAAAAAACATAAATTTATCAAACCCCACACAGGTGACTGAGTGCCTAGCTATAGCACTCTTGTCATTTTGCTAGATGTATAAATGTGCTAGTAAATACGCTTATTAAAAGCATTATTGGTTTTGCCAATGTAAAAAGCTTGGCATTGTGTGCACAGAAAAATAAATCACTCTCTCTGTAAAACAGTTAAACCTGCCTCCCTTGGCATAATCCCTGATTTTGTCATATAGCCATCCTTCATAGTGCCATTCAACATAACCACATTGATTGCATCTTCCACATCTAGAATTTTTAGGAAAATTAGCCATCCTGCATATAGGTTTATTTTCCAAAATACTTTTAAAATTACTCCGCCTTTTAAAAGTAAAAGTAGGCTTAACCTCATTAAATCTCTGTGTAGCCTCATTACTACTTATAATAAACCAATTTTACAAGATTATCTTTTGTATTTCCTTGGCATCAAGTGAGTAATGAAAAACCATGTTAGTACTTAAATCAAGGGACTGGTTGTTGTGAGCAACAACGTCCAGATTATTGTTATACCCATGTTTAAAAATGGAACCATATAAACCATTTTGTTCACTCCACACAAGTCCTGCCACCTCATCCACCAGGGCACTAGGGTAATTGCATTCCAAGAACATTCTTTTCAAAACAATAAATTCTTCTTGGCACCTGTTATCATTTGATGTCAATCTAGATACCCTAATAAATTGACTTTTTATAATGCCCTTTCTTGGTGGAATAGATGGCAGCTAGAATAAATTAAAAAAGAATTACAATAAGTGGGCTTTCTAAATATCCCTGTTTCTAGGGCTCCATCTAGTGAATGTTGAATTTTAATATCCAGTTATGCAGTTTCATTGGCATTAACTTGGTATGTAAAATCCAGAAACTCGGTGCAGTGTTGCATCAGCCCCAGCAATTCATTAAATTGATCTATACTACCTTGCCACAAAATTAACAGGTCATCTAACTATCTATAATAAGCTTTGCAAAGCTTAAAAAGTGGAAACTGTTGTTTTGTAGTATGGTTTCTGCAAGCACAGTTTGTATATATGTATATTATTTTTACCTATTTTATTTATGATGTATTATTTTGTAACCATTCATAACATACATTTGTTAAGGTGAATGCTAGATGAGTATGCAGCTTTAAATGCAGGACTTGGCTTCATGATTTGTTTTCAATTAAGGGTGTGGTTCTGGATATAAAAGCCTAGCTGCTCTAAATGCAATGGTTCTGATGATGTCATTCAGTTGAAAGACGAAAGTGCTAAACCTGTTTGATTTTTTTACAACAGCAGTTTGCTTTTAAACTTTTTAAGCTGTAAAATAATAAACGCTTTGTGGATATGAGTTCTGGTCCCTTGGACCACCTGGTTTATTTTATTACCAAATTAATAATAGACCTCTGAGTGATGAAGATAAACAATTAATTCTAATATATTCTAAACATACACCTTCATCTGTTAGGTGGAATCTCTTTACTTGGAAATGTTTGCATAGATCTTTCTTCACATTACATAAAACTGAATTAGTGTTCAAACAGAAACAAGTTTGTGAGAGATGTAAACAAGAACTTAAAGTTAATTGGCAACACATTTTTTTCGACTGTACTGTCTTAACACCTTATTGGAATAACATTCATCTCTTTTTACAGACTTTTTTGGAGATAAATTTGTTTTATCTAAATCAGTACTCCTTTTTAACTCTACTATTCCTATATGTGTTAAAAAATGAAATATCACACTTTGTGGTCTATATTATGTAGACCGAGAAAGGTTATAACTCAGAATTGGAAGAACAAATCTATACCCTCGTTCAAAGAATTTATAAATATTGCAACTGAAGTCTGTCAGCTGGAAATCATTACAATTAAGTCAAGAACAACCAGGGTTACCTCTTTCTATAATGCATGGACAAAGCTTAAGAGATCTGCTTGACAAGAAAAATAACTGCATTTTAGATTTAATGTAATCTATAATAACTTGAATGACTTGATGGTTAATGGACACTCCTGTAAATAGTTGTTTTTCTGTTGTGTGTGATTTTTAGTTGACATTGTTTCATTGATTGTTTTTATAAATCTCTGACTGTAAATATTGTTGTGATTATTTTACAAATTGAAAATCCGATAAAAACTTAAGAAAAAGAAATTCAGAAAACGTAGAAACAGAGACAAATTAGACAAAATCATATTACACTAACCTCCAAAATAAAAGTAATCAGGACCCGAAATAATTCTGGTTTTCCATAAATCAGCTTCTAAATCCTGTCTGTTCAGCACAGCCTTTACTTCTAGTCAAATTGAATAACTCAGCTGACATTGCTAATGAATTTAACTCTAGCTTTATTAAATCAGTCGCTTCCTTGTTCACCAGGTCTGCACAAAACAATGCCCTGAATGCATTGCAAATGCTAATAACTCCTTATACTCTGTTTCTCCAGTCAGTCCCCACTGCTATAATAATAATAATAATGATAATAATAATAATAATAATAATAATAATAATAATAATCATAATAACAAAAGCTACTGCTTAAACTAAAGCCCACCTCCCTTGCTCCAGACAACTTACCTGGTGAATATCTAAAAATGGCAGCTTACCCAGTCTCAGTTCTAATAAACCACTCTAACAATGAGTCTCATGTACCTTTACTATGGAAAAAATGTTACATCCTCCCCATCCACAAAGGTGGTCAGTCTACGAGACTCACCAGATATTGACCCATCATCATCCTTTCTCCTCTATCAAAAATACTTGAGTTGTGCATTCAGCCCCAATTCCTAAACTTTATCACACATAATGTACTCCTCTCTCCTTCACGACATTGTTTTTGCCCCCCACCACAATATCTCCACCACCCTCATTAACTTCAGTAATACTGTTAACACAAAGAGAAAGTGTGGGAAACCTGTATCTGTTGTCTTTCGTGATCTGTCCAAAGCTTTCAGCCCTGTCTCTCACCCTGTACTCTTACAAAACCTCTCCAGTCTAGGCCTTCACAATTCCTTTCTATTCTAGTTTTCTAGCTACCTCTCTAACAGACTCCAGGCAATAAAATGGTTCACTGACATTTCATCTTTTCTCCCTGTTGCAGTTGGGGTCCCATAGTGATACATACTGGGACCTGTCCTGTTCAGTAGCTTGGTTAGTGACCTTGATCTGGCCAGTAAGATTGCTACCTTAGTACAATACATAGACAGTTCTACCATTAACTGCTCAGCAAACATCCTTGATTTCCCAAGCAAAACTGACCCAGGAATCCACTTCTATAGAAAACTGACTGATTACCTCCCAGCTATTCCTAAACCCTAGCAAAACAAAACTAAGTATCTTCACACCTAAACACCTCAGTATAATTAAAGTGTCATTCACTATTACCTCTTCCAACATTACCAAAATAGAACTTGTCATCCAGACCAAACTACTAGGAGTTTACATAGACAAAGCCCTAAAGTTTGACTTTCACATTCACCATACAGTGAAAAAACACTCCAGAAACTAAGCACTGTCTGTAGGATAAAACCCTGCCTATCTAACACTGCAAGATGTCATATCACCACTACCCTCTGGCTACCTATTCCCCTGTACTCAGCACCAATACTGATAAAGATCCAACTAAATCAACTAACCAAACTCAAACAATACTACAACAAGGTTGCAAAATTTGCAGCCAACCTCCTCCATGGATCACATCGTTGTCCCTCAGACACCTCCAGTGGCTTGAAATACCTCACCAGCTCACATACCCCTAAACTCTCTGTTATCTACAATATAACAAACAAGCCAAATGACTGTCGATCTCTAGCCAGTCTTGTCCACCCATGCAACCCAACCATAAGCTTGCACTCTCCAAACAAAGACTCATACATATATCAAAACCTAATAACTTTGCAGGCTGTTCCTGCTACTCCCATCAAAGTGTCAAAAACCTGGAACTCTATCCCACTGACAGTAAGACAGGGTGGTTTGCTAAAGTCACTCAAAGTACAGCTAAAGTCTTACTTACTCAACTATTTGCTCTTCAGATATGCTGCACCAGATTAGTGCATCACTTCTCTTCGGTCTCATATCCTCCTCTTACATACTCTCTTCCCCCCTTTTGTTATACCCCTTCACTCTCAACTTCCCTTGTATTCTGTTTCTCAGCTCTAGCTCTCTCACCAATCTCTTGTAAGACATATTACTTTCAATTGAAAACAGCAGCATCATGGATGTCTGTATACTTTATCAAATTTTAAATGCAGTTCTCCCTCTTTTGAAAAATATTGTAAAGATTATTGCATATTATTGTTTTTCAAATATTGGGGTGGTCATGGTGGTGCAGTGGTTAGCGTTGCTGCCTCACAGCAAGAGGTTCTCCAGTTCGATTCTCGGCTGGGGTGCCTTCTGTGTGGAGTCTGCATGTCCTCCCTGTGGTCGTGTGGGTTTCCTCCGGGTGCTCCAGTTTCCTCCCACATCCCAAAGACATGCTGTATGTGGATTGGACACTCTAAATTGGCACTAGGTGTGAGTGTGTGCATGTGTGTGCCTTCTGTGGAAGATTGGGCACTGGGCTAGCAACTCGACACTGTAAAACTCCACTGCCAATCATGAGCGGACAGGTGATCTGCTGTGGTGACCCCTAACCGGGAAAATGCCGAAAGAAGATTATTTTTCAAATATTAGTGTCACATTGTTGTTGTCTATACATTGAAGCCTTTCTGCCTGGGCTTCCACTGAAAATGGGTCCTGTGCCTAGTCAGATTTTCCCAGTAAACAAAAACAATTAATAAAAAAAAAAAATAATGTATTTATGTACATGTATATGCATGTACATGTGTATCTATCTATGTTTATATATATATATATATATATATATATATATATACACACACACACACACACACACACACACACACACACACACACACACACACACACACACATACACACACACACACACACACACACACACACACACACACACACACACACACAGTGATGAAATTCAGTCCATCCAGTTATATATGCATATATATATATATATATATATATATATATATATATATATATATATATTTATATACATACATCTGTACATACATACATTTACTTAAAATAATTATACCAAAATAGAGAATGTTGTTTATCCTTACATATTCAGTACCCTTTGGATTACTCAAACAAGAAAAAGTACTTAATATAAAACTCTAGCCTTCTGTCTTGGACCTCTGAAACCCATCTGGTCCCCTTGCTGCCTCTGCAGGTTTTTGTACCTGTGCCGACACTGCTGACCAGAGCAGGGGATTCCAGTTAGGGAAGACAGTTGCTCCCACAGCTTCTGCCATATGTCCATTTTCTTCTATTCTGAGATGGCAGTTGTGATCTCCAGCTTATGCAGCTACAACTCCTTTAGCAGGTAGCGGAGGATTTTGGTCCCTTTGTCTGACCAGCATGGGGCTAGACCCTGGGCTTTAACATAAGCCATCCTTAATGAAGTTCTAGAGCAAAACTGAAGTATGTAAGTCTGATACAGGGGATAAAAGGATGTGAAACACACCCTCCGAGGTGTGACATCACCATGTTCAACCCATGCAACCATATAGGGGTAGTAGCTATATATGTAATATATTAGCAGTGTAAAGGTTTGTTTACCATCTGGGCTGCAGCAGTCACATGGACTTTCATCTATGCAGTTCTTTGCCATTTTTTTTTTTTTTAGTTGTTATGTACATAGAAAAGATTCTACAGTAAAATACAGGGACATGGAGTGGAGGAGTTCCATTTATATGCACTTACATCTATTCAAAAGACTGTAACATTTTCTTTCCTTTTATAGTTATCAGGATACCTGTTTCACAATGGGGTAACATTTTGTAATGTAATCTTTGGGGATGTTGCAGTAGTTCATTACGACACCTTATTTTATTTTTATTTTCTTCCCTTTCACGTAAAGTAGGGTATTTTGTAAATTCTTGAATGGATATTATGGATGCATTACTGTTGTGAGAGAGTACAGATCTACTGATTGTTAATACACTACATGCATGTCCCAAAGGTATAGCACAGTTTACCTTGCTTGGGAACTGCTGTAAGCTCACATACATTCCCATGCTTGGTGCCCTTCAGTGCAGCTTGCCTGTGAGAAGCCAAAGTCATTTTTGCCCTTTGCAATAATGAGATTCATACAGCTTAGCTCATCTAAGTGTTATTTGCATACTAACATTGTAAATTAGCCCAGGGTTTATACCACTACATTTTATTCTGACATATTTAACTACACTGATGTGTGTTTTAAGCCGACCAACCTGGAAAAGCATAAACAAATTAAAAGGAATTATTAACAGAGGTGAATAGTCACACATTAGTAGAAAATCACCCATACTGGTACAGTTTATTAAGATCTGCTGGAAAGAAGCACATGTGTACCCATAAGGTATGACAGGTGTTACTAGGAATGACAGCAGAGAAAAATTGTAAGGTGTCATTTTTGACAGCAGCGTACGTATATTTTGGTACACTGTGACCTTTACTTTCACAGATAAGAGTTACAGAGAAGTAGGGAAGCAGCATAAAATAAATTATCAGGTTATGGTAACACCACATAGATAATTACAAGTTGCAATGAGTTAATGAGGACAATTAAATAACAGTTACTACTAAACGGTTGTACTATAGGTGCCATGTGTGTGAGTCTGGTTTAACTGTGGACCACAATTACTGCTTTTGGGTGATAACATGTTACAGCAGTAGGGATCAAGACACCAGAGAGAAAATGTCACTCCTAAAGAGAACCACATCCTAATAGATACTGTCAGAACATATGGAACATATCTGCTTGGGAAAGGGGGGTGGCAAATCCAACAGAGAGAGCTAAGGCATGGAACGAAATAATGGATGACATCAGTGCCAAAGGGGGACATGCATTTGCAAATGACTGAGTGGGATGAGTAAGGACTAAAGCAAGGAAGAATGCAATTTCCCACAGCAGCACTGGTGGGGGCCCCTACACAATCCAACCATTAACACTTGATGAGGAGTACCTTCTCTCCATAAGGGATAATGACTGTGATGCATATGATGGTGCCACAGAATTCATCAGAGGTAGTGTGGACACCAAAACTTACTGACCACTGCAGCAGCCACAGTCTCATAGCCAAAAACAAAGAAAAAAACAAGAAAAAAAAAAGAAAAAAAGCCTCATAGTGTGGAAAGTTAGTGCAGACATGATGAGAGTACTTCATGCTGCCATATACTGCCCAAGATATCAGTGCACATATAAACCATTATATTTTCCATAACCAGGTGCCTCATAGGTTCATAGGTTGGTACTAGGCTATCGGCCATAGGGCCTATACAAGCCTAGCCATAACAATTCTCTGGCTATTTCTTCCCACAATATTTACTTCCCTGGCCCCATCTAACAGGGTGACTGACGTCATCTACATCAGGTATGCAAGTAAATTCACACTGTTTGCATGGAAAGTTTCTGTATTGTCTGATTATATTTAAATATTTTTTGTTGTAAAAGTTATCAACATGTCATTACCTAGTTTTTCATAGCCTGTTCACCAAAACCAAACACCTCTACCATGCCCTCACAACAGACTGAAGTTGAGTGCACAGTGGCTGTCAACAATGATGCCATAAGTTTCATATTAATGGTGTGAAGACTGGTAGAGAAGGGTGAAGGCTGCCAGCCTAGTCAAATAGAATTTGATACATAATTCTGGCATTTGTAAATATAAATGTGAAATACAGGCTTGTTTCATAAATGAAAGAAAAATACTGTGAATGTTGAACTTAAACAATGTGGCAACATTGCCATCTGCTGTAAAGAAAGCTAAGTCAAGCAATTCTTGTTGTTCCTTTGAAATTAAAATTATTTCATCACTGCCTTTGAAGTTTTACAAGTCGGCTCCAGTCCGGCTGGATGGGGGGTTCCTGCCTATTGTTTTAAGGCTAAAGTTAATGACCAGAATTTACATGTGGAATGTCCTTTGTTGCTCTAAGTGTAAAAGAATATAAATGCAGTTAATGTGTAGCCTGGGAACTCCAGGAAGGATGAAAAAGATAATGTAATGTTTATTAGAACTGGAGTTTCAATTTAAACAGTGAGAACCAGAGACTGTTGAGTATTTTTGTCTTGATATCCAACCTACAGCACTGCCTGTTGTCTTAAGTAAGTTATCTTAGAAGTATGTTTTCTTGTAGCGATAACTAGGAAATTACAAAAGATTAGAAGTGTTTTTTCTGTTATGTCAGAACTGTACTACTGAATTATTTTAAGTTTATGTGTGATCTCTGAACTCTTGAATAGCACTGTAGTGTAGTAGTATTTTTTTGTGTTTTTAGTATTTATTATTAAATATTTTTAAACCCTTTTTAACTGTGGCTGGTTTATGTAGAGATAATTAAGCTCTAGAGTACATTGCACGCTTATAAGTGATCCTGTAATAAGCCCTTTCAATAAGCCTTAAGACTGTTTAGTCACACTTACCATTGGATAATAATATTGCACAGTAATAATTGGACACCCTTTTAAGGGCCTTTGGGTAGCTGATAATTATTAGCTGGTGGTGGCAGGAATTACTACAGTATAGTTTGGGTATAGGGGCACAGCTGGAGAATCTGTGTCAGCCTTTCCCAGGAGTGTCTGTGAAGTTGTGTAGATACTTATCTCAAAGTGTGTGTGTCAGCTACTTGGGCAGGGACATGAATCACTGGTTAGACAGAGAGGTTACTGAAGGCTTTAGCTTGCCAGATAGGCTGAGATCTGGACCCTATAGCTGTGCCAGTGGGGAGTCTTATTGGGGACCTGGGGAGCAAGGGAGCGACCGGCCCCGGACTGACTGTGATCTCTGTGTGCTCTTAAGGGAAATTGCACTTTACTGTGTGTATCTGTTATCCTTTCCTCATATATGAGATGCCCTCTCTGGTGAGGATTGAGGCTCCTTGATTGCTGAGCCAGGGCACGGGTGTCACAAATTGCACAGCCTGAGGACAGTGGCACACAATCAGAAAGTGTACTGAAAGGTCTTTTCACTGCACAGCAGGTACATAACTCCATAAACAGTGACACAGACTCACACAAAAAACAAAATGAGGATATGACATTGCTACTGAAAATAAGGGGGGTACCATAAAGCTGAATGCTAGTTTCTTGGGAACAACAAGAACACATTTAGGAAGACCTTACAATTTCAGAGTTAGTAGTGCCCACTATCATGCCTGTACAAAGCATTGCTAGGTAAACACATATCTCACAGCTAGCTCCAGAGACACACAAAGCCTTGGCTCCCCAGCAGCTGATGTGCTGTGAGATTGCTACAGCCACAGAGAGTCAGGTGGAGATGGTTGGAGTACTGCACAGTATACATGAAGAATTTTATCACTACATGGGGATGGCAGAGGCCAGGGACAATGCCATGATGATCCTCATGCACAGTATGGTGGGACACAGAGCATCCATGTCTACCTCCATGCTCACACTAGTACAGACCTACCAGACTCATTTGGAAAACACAACTGAATGTGGATAGAGGAGCACCTGCACAAGTGGCATAATGCAAAAGAAGGCAGGCAGGACTTGTCAGCCTTGCACAGCACATGGTAGAACTGGTCGAGGTCTTGGTCCTACAACAATGTCAGATCAGTGTCTACAAGTTCCCTTGCATCTAGTACATCACAGCATCATAGTAACTCAGCATCAAACTTTCATGCCAGCACATGCTTCCAGTCATTAGGACCATCATGCACACTATCATTAAAGGGCATTATGTAGGGCACCTTATGCATATAAATACATTGCAGACCATAAGGATAAAACTCACACAACTATTACTTTTAGGCTGGATGTAAATGCAGAACTGCTTATAAGTGTAAACTAATTATGGCCACATATATTTAGACAGGATGGCCCCTTGACAAGGGAAGATACTTTCTGCAGCAGATATATTGCATTATTTGACTTACACAAGACAGAATTTTTGCCAGGTCAGAAATGTAATCATTCACAGATCGCAACATCTGATGTATCTGCACTGGTTGTTAATGCGAGAGGCATTAGTAATAAAGTTTTTTTTAATGCTGCATTGTTTGCAAGTATAATATTATTATTTGTGAAAGATGGTAAAGAACAATGACTGGAAACCAGTTATGTCATGACATAAATGTTTTTCTATAAAAGACATTCTAACAACAAAATCGGATGGAGATGTTATGATAGATATTAAAGATTGTTAAGAGACCTGTGATTATTTCATATTTGATGAGAATACCAGCACCATAGACTGTGTTACTGTGACAGTAAAGACAACCATGGAACATATAACAATTGTTGGAGTTTATGTACCACCAACGTTGTGAAGTGCTGATGACCTAGAGGAATTCACACTTTTCTTGCATGAAATAAAAGAAGGAAAATTATAGTGTCTGTAGACATAAATTTACCAAAAACAGACTGGGATAATACTGATTCAGCAGCATTACTAAGGAAATTATTTACAACATATGTTCAGGAACAACAATTGCTTCAGATTGTCAAAAAACCTACCGGGGAATGGAACATACTAGACTTTGTTTCTGTTCCTAAGAAAATGACTGCCTCTTCATGTCAAGTTTCACCATCATTGATTTGCAGTTATCATAGGGTTATAAAGGTTAAAATAAGGCTAGATAATTCTGCCAAAATGAAAACTAAACCGATGCACAGAAGATTAATAACAGACCATATGGTAGCAAAGCAGTCACTATGTAATTGGAGTAGCGCATTCAGTGGGAAAACTGCAGGAATATGGTAAGTTTTGAAAGGAAAATTGTTTGAATGTAAAAAATCAAATACATGTTTGACATTAGAATCTAGGCACAGAATGACAAGAGGATATATTTCCATAAGAACAAGATATTTAATTAAGATGAGAGTTAACAATATAAAAAATGAAAAAGGAGTTGAACTACATCTTTGAAAAATAAAATAACCAATCAGGACAGACAAATAAGAACAAAAACATTTTGAAGAAAATGCAAATAAAGATATTGAGAATAATATGAAATCATTTTATAGATACATAAGATGTGGTAGGAGTAAAGACATACAAACTGATGAACTGTGTATAGATTCTAAAATGTATTCACAAGCACAACAAATTACAGATTCATTTACAAAATCTTATGTAAAACGGCTTGGTTCCACGAAGGGGTTGATAAATTGGGTCTATATTATATCCTCGAAGAGGTATTCCATGGAACACCTCTTCATCGACCCTTAAACCATGAAATTACAAAACAGCGAATGTTCACATCCCTGTTAGTTTGCCATTTTCTCCACTGTAGTGCGATCTTGGAGTTGGTATATTTAGTTGGGGGGTGTGGGGGGGCAAACCCCCCCCCACTTTTTAATATTTGTAGTGATGTGTTTTTCTTTTTAGGGCAAGCAATTTCTTTCCCAGGGAAAGAAATCACTAATGTGAATGTTCACTATTTTGTGATTTCATGGTTTAAGGGTCGATGAGGAGGCATTTGATGGAATGTCTCTTCAAGGATATAATATAGACCCGATAAATTGTATTAGTAGCATTCAGGTAGCTTCAGATACTGAAATTAAATTGGATTATATTGAAAAAGATCTATGCAAACTGGACTCAAACAAACCACAGGGGGGAGATAAAATTAGTATTAATGATATGAGAGCACATTAGCATGAGCTTACAGTTGGGGCCTGAATGAAGAGATGATGAGGGGTCCAAATGGAGAGATGATAAAAATCAGCAAAAGGGGAGAAGTATTGGTAGAATTGAATTCATCCTCAAGTGTTGGTGAGTACCTTCATGAGATGGACCCTGTTTTTCACATAATCTCACTAAGACGACACTGATATACATAATGTGTTATTATAGCATATGTCATGGACAGAAGTAGGTTAAAAAATAAAGAAGATATCTGGGTGCATAAGTCCCAGGATAAAAATGTGCCCAGTCCTGGTAGGTGTACTGGTACCAGGACTGGAAAAAATGACAGTGTAGAATCCTCAAGACATGGAAATATTCCTACAATGGGGCTAGGGCAGGCCCAGGGGGAGGATGGCCCCCTCGTTATAGAATGAAGTAGCAGTCCACAAAAAAATCACAAAAACTGATAGGCCAAAAAAAAAAGCCATAGAGACGATAGAGTGGACTATTGAGAATAAGAAAGAAATTATGTATTGTTACTGTTATGCAAAAAGCCCAGAATTTCCAGACAAAACATATACAAAAAAGATTAAGAGAGAAATTAAAGTAAAGAAAAATACTTCCACAAGAAAAACTGTCAGAAGCTTCAAATAAAAATTTGTGTTCATTAATACAACAGGTCCATGAAAAACACTATATAAACCAAGAAATGTTGTGTCATTTGGCAAAAGAAGTGACTGAGGAAGTGCAAAATTTTAAAGAACAAAATTTAGAGACATTTGAATGGTATAAAAAAGAAATATGAAGATGGGAAAAAGAGAGATCTGATATGGCGCAATATTTATGCAAAGGAGAAAACCAAATTAATTAACACAAAAAAGGCAGTCCTAAAGATATTCAAAGAGAAATATAGGCAAAGCCATCCAGATATGGAATATTTCACAATAAAAAATAAGATCACAAAGAGGAAATGTAGAACAGATGATTACTCAAGTAGAAGTTAAAAAAATAGATGCTGAAGTTATGGAATATTTATGAAGTGAAGGATTCCATGTAGAAAATTGAGCACAAGTCATGTCACAGCATGATGGAGCAACTAGTCCCCAAAGAAAGGAGAAACAAGAGGAGCAGGAGACATCTGAAGAAAAAATATGGACATGGGAAAGAAAATATATTTAATGTGGTGCAATATTTATGCAAAGCAGAAAGTAAAACTAATTGATGCAAAAAGAGCAGCACCAAAGACAGAGAAATACAGGCAAAGATATTCATATATGGAAAATTTTAGCATACAAAATATAAGGAAACAAAGAGGAAAAGCAGAAAAGATGATTAGTAATGGAGAAGTTAAAGAAATAAAACTGAGATTATGGATTACCTGCAAAATGAAGGATTTAGTGTAGAAAATTTAACTCAGATAACAACACAACAGGATAGAGCAATGGGCACCTAAATGAAGGAGAAACCAGTGGAGGAAGAAGCATATAATCAATTGTCATATGAAGATACTTTGGAGCCTCCCATAGGAAATCAGTACAAAGGCTCAATTGGAGCTATACAGCAAGGGAAAGAACAGGAAACTGTGGCAACTCTGACACAGTCAATGTTGTGGAGTGCTAGGCCAATGAGTTCCTCTATGAAAGAGCAATGGATGACATGGGATGAAACTGAAAAGAAAGTAGCACAGGAAGAAGCTCTGGACCTTTCTGTAGAATGCCTGCAGGAAATGGCGAACAAAGAATGTTCCCTCAGTTTAGAAGAAAATGATTTAAGAGAAGAGTTACTTGATTTAATAGAGATGTATAGATATATTAAGATCAATGAAAGAAATAGACTGCAAAAGGTCAATAAAACCCCAAAACTTAGAATTTTGATATAAACAAATGGACACAGTAATTAGGACTGTCCATAGAGATTCATGCGATATAACAGAAGTAAATAGGATACATTACTGTGCAACCAAATTAATAACAGATCAAGTCCTACCACAAGAACACAGGGTAGAAAGGAAAAGGACATGGAGAAATCGACTGCAGTCATGAAAGTATCGAAAAGAGAAACTATAAAGCAACTGAGACAAGAAGTGTCACTGTTAGAAGAGTATAGAAGAAGAAACAGATTAACAAAAATACTCAGAAAGATAGATGTGATAAAAGCAATGTGCAGTATTATAATGGATCAGGATTTATCAAGCACTATTGCAAATAATAAACCAAAAATATCAGCACAGGCAGAAAAACTTTGAAGACACATAAATAAATGTAAAGGAAATGTACAAAATAAGTAATTTATTGATGACCCAAAAAAAGTTTATAGAGAAATGGGAAACAAGATAAAAGGAATTGAAAGACCACCAAAAAAAGAAGAAATAGATACATTTTGGAGAAATATTTATAAAGAGCCGGTGGAACATAACAAAGATGCTAAATGGATAGGATAAGTAAAAGAAAGAGTAAGAAGTTTAAAGGTACAGGATATGAAATGGGATGAAATAACAGCCAGAGAGATTGAAACAAAGTTAAGAAAAGCGTCTAATTGGAAATCCCCAGGCCCAGATGCAGTACCTAACTTCTGGCTAAAAGTATTAACATATTTCCATGAAGAGTTAGCCATGAATAAAAACTATTTATATGCACACTCCTAATGGACACCAGCCTGGCTAACAATAGGAGAACAATGCTTCTATGTATGAATGAACCTGCAAGCTACCCTAAAAACTATAGACCAATAACTTGCCTTCTGACGATATATAAACTGTACACTGGAATTGATGCCGACAGAGTTTATAGTAATTTAGAAGAAAACTCAATTATGGCAATAGAACAAAAGAGTAATAAAAGAAAGTCATATGGAACTAAGGATCATTTGTTGTTAAATAAAGTCATAGTGGGGAACCATAAAAAAGGGAATAATCTAAGTAAGGCATGGACAGACTACAAAAAAAGCATTTGACAGTATCCCACATTCATGGATAAACGAGTGATTAAAAATGTATAAGATATATCCTACACTGATAAACTACATTACAGTGAACTACTTTTCATTTAAGCCATGATAAAGGACAAATTATTATTCCAAGGATAAAAATCCAAAGTGGGATATTCCAGGGTGACTCTCTGTTACCACTGCTCTTTTGCCTTGTCCTTAACCCATTAACCCATTAAGCCATTAAGGTCATGGCTATAATTTGGCTCCCAGAAAGCAACAAAATGTAAAGACTTCTCAACTTCTCTTTGTGAATGATTTAAAACTATATAGCTCATCAGATGAGGAACTGAAAGCATAATTGCTAGTAGACAATACTTTTTTAGATGATATAAGAATGTCCTTTGGTCTTGATAAATGTGCAAATGCAACCTTTAAAGCAGGAAAGCTGCAGCACCAGGAAAACATCAGTTTGGGACAAAAATGTTATATTAAAGAACTTGAGCAAGAGGGAGTGTATAAATATTTGAAAACAATAAAACATGAACAAATGTGAATAAAACTCAGTAAAGATTATTTTAGAAGACTTAAATTAATCCTGAAAACAGCGCTGACATCTAGGAACAAAGTTCAAGCTATAAACCAATTTGCTCTTTCTATCCTAACTTAAAGTTTTGGAATGATTGACTGGCCCCAAATGGTGTTGGATAGATTAGGCAGGAAAAAAAGACAGATGCTTCACACTCATCAAATGAGTTACAAAAAAATCAGTGGATACCAAGATTATAAATCACCGTTCTGAAGGAGGTATGGGCCTATATGAAATTGATTACCTGTATAGATCTGTAATCTTGGAACTGCATACATATCTGCTGACCTCACAAGACCCAAAAATAGAGAAAGTTTTGAAACCTGAGGAGAATAAATCCAAGATGACTTCCCTGCTTAGTCTAGCAGAAACATATTGGCGTCAAGCGGGAATGGAAATAAAACCAGAAGTAGATAAAAATCAGGCAGCAACTGAATGTGCCAAAAAAAAAAACAAAAGAAAAAATATAAGGTGAAGGATTAGATATGAAGGCAAGAAATGTGGAAAATGCATAAATATAGTTGCAAGTATAGAAAACTCCTGGAACAACCTCACGTTGATCAGGATCAAATGCAGGAATGGTTAAGGAAAGGCAAATTCAAACCAAAGGATGAAAGGTTAATATTGTCGGCCCAAGGTAGTGGACTACATACACGTTGGTTTACAAAGTCCATTGAACATGTGGGAGAAACAGACAAATGTAGGTTTTGTAAAACAGACCAGGTCAAAAAACAAACTGAAGAAATACAGATTAAATAGAAGGCCCAAGGAAATTATCTGATGAAGTTCATGTATCTTTGTTAATGAAAGCGCTTATCATTCATAGTTTTAAACTCGGTTTTATTTCAAAAAATTTCTAGATTAAAGTTCTTCTGGATTTTACCTGCAGCAGTTTGTTTCCTTGGGCCTTCCATTTGTTTTGCAAAATAGAATTGGAAACAGTTGCACACCTCGTTGCTGGTTGTGACATGCTAATGGCAGAAGGACTGTATACCAAAGGGCATAATAATGTGTCAGGACTGTTGCACTGGCGATTGTGCAAACATTATAATATTGAAGTAGCTGAAAAACACTGGAAACATGAGCCACAAAGCATCATAGAAAATGATGAAGTCTACATCACATGGGATCACCCATTACCAACAGTTCAAAAGATAGATGTGAGAAAACCAGGTATAGTGGTCCATGAAAGAAGACAAAAGTGGCATTGATTATTGAAATCTCTACACCCAGTGACTACAGTGTATTGTGTACAGAGAGACACAAAGGCATAAACTATCAAGATTTGCAGGCAGAAATGAGAGCAATGTGGAAGAAAGTTACTGAGACAGTTCCAATGGTAGTAGGAGTAACGTGTCTTATAAAAAAGAATCTACAGCTATATTTAGATATGTTACAGATATATTTTACTCCATACGAATTGCAGGAGTCATTACTGGGCACATGGTGAGTGCTGTGAAGAGCACTTCTGGCTGAAATTAAAGATTGAAACAATACTAATTTCCTGAGTTTTAATCATACTGTGACTTAGGAATTGGGTCCATTCCCATCATGGTATTAAAAACCCAAAAGATTTGGAGAAATTAAAAAGCAAGATACCATTATATCTGTTATATCCAAGGTCATTTAAGTATGGGAAGATTCCTCAAGATTGGAGATTTGTGCTTGTTAAATCTATCCTTAAGGAAAAAGAGAGTAGGACAAGCCCAGAGTCATACAGACCCATAAGTTTAATTTCCTATTGTTGAAAAATAATGGAAAAGGTTATTTTGGATAAATTGTTTTCAGAAATGGATAGCTCGGATCTTGAAACCATATATAAATATGCACACATTGAAAATAGATTTATAGTCACCTATAACCTGATGTTCTAAACAATACAATAACAGCTACAAATGAAAAATTGAGCTGTGATGTAATTGATATAGACTTAACCTCAGTCTTTGATATTGTTATGCACAAAACAGTGATCAATAAATTAGAACAACTAGGTATTGCTATAACCTTAATAAAATAAATACCTGCATGGCTTGCAAATAGGACATGGCAAGTATCAAACTTAAATTGGATAGGTGAACATTCAGGGTGTACAATGTCTCATATAGATATTTAAGAGGAGACCTTATCCAGGTATATAGGGCATTTGGAGACAACCACTTCTGGGAATGTTTGGGGTAATCAAGAAGTAATAGAGAATCATCAGACAACCAATGTAATTTGTTCTCTGACGGAGTAGCTGATGCATGGAAAATACCAAATTTTATTAAAACGAGCACTAGTTTAGATATTTTTTAGGAACAACTTGGTCACTTAATGGGAATGATTGTTCTGGTATATCTACAGGTTTGAATGATGATTACTTCAAATAGTATTCTGTAGGTACTCTGGGGGAGGGAGGATGTACAAGTAGGAACATATATTTGTTACTATGATAAATCCTGTCAGTGTAGCTACAACTTGTTGCCACTTCACCCTGAGCATTGCACAAATGATGACTATTTACTAGTTCTGATGACACACATAGGATTGGTATCAATGAAATTTGATGTGCAGTCTCACTTGAGCAAGCACCATACAGCAGTGGCCAACATTACACATGCATGACTTCTCAAAACTGAAGTTGAAATCAATGTTCAGTAAAGTAACACAATAGTACTTACCTAGTAGTCACTTTGCAGACAAATGAATGACTTTGGTATTATATCTGAAAGACAGGAAAACAGTAGCAGAACACAAAAGAAAGAAAGCATGCACCTCTTCTGTCAAAAAATATTGAACTCTTAATTTCACAAGTGAAAATTTTCTCTTCTACATGCTGCAGTACATTCCGTTATGTTATTACTTGAAGTCCAGCCTGAAAACTGACAGATACCGAATAGTCCTGCTCCATACCTGTTGCAACTGAAAAGTATTTCTGAATATCTGTATAGAAGCATAGTACGTAAATAAGTGCTAACCCTTCTCCTTATGCTTTTACCATTAACTGTCACAGTTGACAGTTAGGCATCAGAGTGGAGATATGACAAACAAAACACATTCAGCAATTAATTAATTGTGCATAAAAAAAATCTTTAAAGAATAATGAAAGTGACTGATGTGCAGTAACATTAGACCATGCACCACACAGCATAGCTCACATGTAACACTGGATGCATCAAGTCTAATCTATGTGATATTACAGTAAAGGTACCACTACCTGAATGTCATGGCCCATAGTGGTCCACTAGATGCTGCCTCTTTACCTGTGCAATTGTGTACAATACATGTGTCTACCACATGGTGTCCTGTGATACTGCCATCAGCTGGCCACCATCACTGTCATCATTGGTGCAAGGAATGATAGTGGGAGCTGCACTGCCATCATGGAACAGCTGATTACCAGACTGACACATAATCATGTTGTGCAGAACACAACACACAGTAGACATCTTACCTGCAGTAACAGGATCATACCAAAGGACAACTTCAGACTCATCCAGGTAATGGAAATAGGCTTTCAGCAGGCCAAACACTTGCTCTATGACCATCTATGTCTGGGACAGGGTGATGTTGAAACATTCCTTATCAGCTCCCCTGGGGGTTTCAGACTGGTGTCTTTAGCCAGAATTCAAGTGGGTAGTCACCTGCAAAAGAAAAAAAGAAGAGGAAAGGCATAACAAAAGGGAGGGTGTGGGGGGGTTAGTACTAAGCAATCCATTTTCCAATAAACCTACAGACATTATTATGACTGGAAAGCATCTTTCTTAGCAAAAAGGGGACCATGGGATATCCTAATATGAAAGAAGAGGTGGTAGAGTGTATGTGCCGGATGTCTGAATCATGGGCACTGCCGGGGTGCTTGGTGATGCATCCCTATACATCACACACCACATGCCAGCTGATGGAATGATAGCCATTCCTGTTCTGGTACCACTCCCCTGTGGTCCATATGGGGCCCTAATGGCAGCATGGATGCAATCTGTGGCACCCAGCAGCTCAGGAAAAGATGCCAACCCATAGAAATCACTCATGGTTATGTCTCAGTCATGTGGTGACACTGGCAGATCAATATACTGATCCACACATGCCTGTCATATATATATATCTAGAGGAACTACTGAAATATCCTCAAGGCATAAGCCTGAGAAATACCCAACAGTCCCTAGTTTGCCTCTAGAAGGAGGAATGCCTAAACGTTGTGTGATAAACTTATGTAAATGAGCCCTTTGACTGAGACATGACTGAGACATATCCATGAGTGATTTATATGGGATGGCATGTTTTTCTGAGCTGCTTGGTGTCCTATGACCTGCATAACATGGTGGGTTAGTGCAGTGTGCTATAGTCTCTAGAAGGTCCCCATATCAAGTTTATTGAGGACAGTACATACTCTGGCATACGCAGGTATAGTAAGACCACACATCGCCCAGTCCTTGTCTAAGGGCCTTACAAACTCACTAAAGCCCTTACTATATTCCTGTACTCTCTAAGTCTATCAAGATACTCTTGGTCAGCAAAGCTAAAAGTGAAAGTCTCTACCCATATCTGCAACGTCTCAGATGGTGGGAGCCACTGGGCAACTATGGTTTTGGTGTAGCTGAGACAAGCAGCTGACAATGAGAACTAGCTAGGCTGGAAGTTACATTAAGCATCTTCAATGACTGCAAAGTAGGTAGAAGGCATGCATGCATGGTGCAGGGGCACATAAAAAGGCAACTATGAACTAAAAACAGGTGGAAAAAGGGCTCATTTACATACGTTTATCACACAACTTTTAGGCATTCCTCCTTCACATCTCATTACTGTCTCACTTGCCCAAGGTTTCATAAGCTGACTAAACTGGCTGCTCCTAAGCACAACTTGCCTCTATGAATCATGCTTGTTCTGCGCTTTGCTGCAGCCTGCACTAAATCCTGCCAGGGTTGGCCTTAGGTCAAGTGGTACCCTAGGCAAAAGGGGCTCCACAGTATCCTCCACACCACTTGGTGCCCCTATCCTGGTCTATTTACACCATCCAGTTTACTGGAAAAAGCACCCCTGCTAGAGCGGCTCTCTAGGTGGCTGCCTAGTTGTCTATGCCTAAGGCCAGCTGTGAATCCTGCTATGCCTCAGAGCATTGACTATGAGCACCACCCTGAGATACAGGAAGTGCATTTTAACAAGGCATTGTAATATGTTGTCTTAAAGGGGAAGTGGTCTAAGTGACCCACTTAAAATGATTGGTCTCATAGGTGACTTAGTTGATATTTATGAACTTAAAGTATCCAATAACCAAATAGTTATTACTGGATTTCATATCTGTAGGAAACTGCAAGTCTCTTTAGGTAACATTCCCCTGGACTTGTATTCAAAAAGGATACACTCTATCCCCTTCCTGAATCTTTCAAATAAAGAATGATGTACAACTATATAAGAAGTTCAGTCATTTGTCTTGCAGCAGTGCATTATAATTAACAGTATTTAATAAAACAGCCCCCCCATAAGCTTTCCTGATGGTAACTATGTGTGAGTAAGGTTTGTTTTGTAAATGTCTGACTTTATGATGTCAGAGATTACACATATACAATACTCTGCATTTTGAAAGGAAAGTTTATAATTCTTCCTCTACCTTTTCTTCAAAATTGGCACCTTCATAAAAGTGGAAGAGTGTTTGTATGTGCATACAGCATCGCTGTTGTGGTTTATAAAAATGTTTAATTGTATAAATTCACATAATGTCATTGATGTAAAAAAGTTAGTTGGGGAATATCAAATGCTAAAGTTCAAAACATTCCTTTCTTCATTGGTAAAAACATGTAACGAAAGATTAAATAAAAAAAAAAAAAAAAGAAATCACTCTGTCTTGTATTACAGCAATCATTGTTTAGTCCGTTTTGTATATCCTCTTATTGCAAAAAAGTATTTCACGGTAACCATTTGAAATGTTGGGATCAACTAGAGCTAGTTCCAAAACACATAGACTGAATGGCCAAAAATGGACTTTCATATACTGGGTCTGAGATGGACATTTCTTGGAATGTTCTCTTTTCTCTGAGGTATGGCAGTCATGGAATTATTAAGAATAAGTCTGAGTGATGTGTAGGGTTGTTCCCACATCGGGGGGGGGGGGGTGTGCAGTGGCATGCTCCATGCAAAAAAAATTGTAAAGGCGAAGATAAATCATTAAGATTTGTTCTTCTTCAGGGTTTTTGATTTTTTTTTCAGCTTGTAGGCGCTCATCATTTCGAATGTTGACATTTCATTAGTGAGCTGGTATTCACTCTACACCTTTTCACATGAAAAGCTTGGTATCCTGTGTAGCCTTTTCATTCTCAGTATGCTTTCTTTCTCACGGGTATACCTCTTTTCTGCCATCCTGATATAAATCATTCTTTCTATAAGCTGACCTCTAATTCAGTTGTGTTGCTGTCTTTCCTGGGTCTTGCTTTCTAAAGATTTTTGAATGATCCTTTTGCACTATTAACCATGGCAGATTGCCCAGTGTCCAATTAACAGCCATCTTGTCTGTGAGTAGTATCATTGTTATTACTAGCATGAGACACATATATTTATTTTTGCCTATTACATCTCCAGTTGAAAACCTGCCTGAATTGAATTTATTTTTATCCCTAGTAAACTTTTTGTTTTGGTATTTCTCATTCTTAACATTGTAATCATGAATTGTCTTTTTGGGAAGCTCCTGCAAAGTGTGATTATTAAAAGTGCTTACAATAATCTTTTTATTTCTAATCTCAAATGCAAAATTTTTCTTGAATCTTAGATAAGACGTTTCATCAAATCAAAACTTGCCTTTAAACATATTTCATTTCACTTCGTGGTGGTGGCAGGCTTGTCAGTAATGAGCAATTTGTTAATTCTCAGACCTTTTCAGACCCTATTGACCTCAATGTGTGATGGCATAAATGTATATATAGTAGTATCAATCTTTTAATAAGCACTCTTTCCATATTCAAAAAAACAGATAGATTAATCACATTTCCCTGAGAATTATGTCCAACTTAATTTTAAAAATGTATCCAGATGATTTTTTCTTTATGGAGATGTTTATTGAACTTGGAATTTCCTCTGCCAATAACTATATCTTAATACAGAATTCTTCATGTTATAAAAAAAAGTCACTAATTAGTCAAAAATCCCCGAAAGATATGTCATGGAGAAACACAATATGCAAACAACTAATGGTAAACCATGGTTATTCTTGAGACGCTACAATCAATCAATCAATCAATCAATAAATGTATCTTTGGTTCCATGACTAAAGTGCAAGAATTTTGTAATTGATGTTCATTACTGTGTTCACTGAAGATCTCAACACTTGAAGGAAAATGGCTTTTGAAAATAAAAAAGCACTAAAACAATGTGTCGCTTTGTGTGTGCGTGGGGGGGAGCCTACTGCACCCTCCTCTATGTATATTCATCAACTTAGAAATTGCTGAATCTCAAGGTTCATAGGTTCATAGGTTCACAGGTTGGCACTAGGCTATCGGCCCTAGGGCCTATACAAGCCTAGCCATAACAATTCCCCAGATATTTCTTCCCACAATATTTACTTCCCTGGACCCCTGTCTAGCAGGGTGACTGACATGATCCCTGGGGTGAATTTCCTATCTCCCATCCAATCATCAAGGTTCCTTTTGAAGATGGCCAAGGAGGCACTCTGCTTGACATGTATGGGCAGTCTATTCCAGAGTATGGGGAGTCTCTGGGTCAGGAACTTATCCCTCCAGCATGTTTTGTTCATTGTGATGACAAGGTTTAGATCCCTGGAGCATGTGGCTCTGAGGGATTGGGATTTCTTTAAGTGGAGCATGTCCAACAGCTCAGAGTTTGACATGGCCTTGTGTGTTAAGCAGATTGCCTCTGAGTAGACGATATGCCACAGATTATAGCTGGATTTTTTTAGATGGTCAGCATATGACATCTGCTTTAGGCCTGTGATTCAAGGATAGGAAAGGAGAAATCCCCAGATTCCACATTCTTGATCTTCAAAGGCATAACCCCGGAATAGCACGTTACAGTGTCCATCACTGCTATCTCAATTAGAAGCATGGCTCCCATGTCTTTTTGATAAGGAATTGTAAGAGAAGCTGAAGGGGAGGATGTATGTGACATTTCAGAATCAGTAGTCTGTTCCAGTAATTCTGGGAAGTCAGATGTAAAAAAGAAGCAGCAACACATTGTAAAAAAAAATGGTTCCAAGAAAGATGGATGGGGTCTGACTGAGCAGTAATGATAAGGAGGTCAATACCAACACAGCAGTTGGGGGCAGTAAATTAAAAATACTGTTGAAGTCAGTGACTGTATTACAGCCTTAAATAATAAAAGAGTTAATGACTGAGTCAGTGGCCAAGCAAAATCACTGAATATCAAGCTAAACAAAAGCACAAATCATTGAAACACCAAGTGCGGCTCTCCAGAATCCAAAATTGTCATGTACCCATTAAGGTGCAGGGTAAGAGCATATTAAAACAAAAAAAAAGGGGGGGGACATATGATGTTTTTTTTTGTAGTGGATAAGTCATCATGCACCACACTGTTTATAATGTGTTTCAAAACTACATTAAGAAAGGAGAAAGAGGGTAACAGGTTTAATACTGAGGCACACCAACACCATATTTCTGAAATTACAAAACTTGTAATCACTTGTTTGTGATATAAAAATATATAATGGATGTAAAATGTTTGCACACCCCTGTTAAAATGCCAGGTTTTTGAGATATAAAAAAATGAGACCACAATAAATAATTTCAAAACTTTTCCCACCTTTAATGTGACTTATAACCTGTACAATTCAATTTAAAAACAAACATATCTGTTATGGGAAAAATATAAAAAATAAAAAGCATACAATAAGCTGGTTGCATAAGTGTGCACACCCTTAAACTAATACTGTGCTGAAGCACCTTTTGCTTTAATTACAGCATTCAGTCTTCTTGGGCACACACCTGCCATCAATTACAGAGACTCTGATTAACCCCAAATAAAGTTCAGCTGTCCAAGTAGGATATTCCTGACATTTACTCAATTGCATGCTACAGAAAAAGCCATGGTTTGCAGAGATCTTAACAAAGCATCAAAGGGATCTCATTGTTGAAAGGTATCAGTCAGGAGAAGGGTACACAAAAATTTCCACAGCATTGGATATACCATGGAACACCTGAAGACAGTCATTGAAAAGTGGAGAAAATATGGGACAACAGTGACGTTGCAAAGAACTGGATGTCCCTACAAAATTGATGAAAAGACAAGACAAAAACTGGTCAGGGAGGCTGCCAAGAGACCTACAGCCACACTGAAGGATCTGCAGGAATTTCTGGCAAGTACTGGTTGTATACTACATGTGGCAACAATCTCCCATATTCTCCATATGTCTGGGCTATGGGGTAGGGTTGCAAGACAGAAGCCTTTTCTTACACAGAAAAACATCCAGGCCTGGATAAAATTTGTAAACAATACATTGTCTCCCAAAAGTATGTGGGAAAATGTGTTATGGTCTGATGAGACTAAGGTTGAACTTTTTTTGACCACAATTCCAAAAGGTACGTTTGGAGCAAAAACAACACTTCACCAAAAAAACACCATCCCCATGGTGAAGCATGGTGGGGGCAGTATCATACTTTGGGGTTGCTTTTCTTCAGTTGGAACTGGGGCTTTAGTCAAAGTGAAGGGAATTGTGAACAGTTCCAAATGCCAGTCACTTTTGGCCCAAAACCTTCAGGCATCTGCTGGAAAGCTGAAGATGAAGAGGAATTTCGTCTTTCAACACAAGGAAAAAGAAACTAAGGGTAATGCTGCTCAATGCCAGAAGTCTAAACCTCAAGATGCACGCACTCGAGGCTCTCCTCAGTATGGAGAATATCGATATCTGTGCAGTAACAGAAACCTGGTTCAAGGCTCCCGAGAGCACCCCAGCACTACCAGGTTATACCTCATGCCATGCTTTTCGGCCCCAAAACTCGGACTGAACCACAAAAGGAGGGGGAGTATCCATATTCATCAAAGATACCCACACCTCCAGGTTAGTGGCACTGCACAAAGCATTGGAGACCATCCATGTGCAACTAACAGTGGGCAAAACTGCCTTTCAGTTTGTAACCTGCTACAGACCACCCTCCCAAACTTAGGAACCCCACTCGGCTTCCCTGAGAACACTGGAGAATATGAAGGTCTCTCCAAACACCATTATATTGGGTGACTTCAACTACCCAAACATAGACTGGGAGCACTACTCAAGCCCCAACACCCTCGCCCAACGGTTCCTAGAATTTATAAACTCAAATGCTATGGAACAACTGGTTACCACTCCCACAAGAGGGGAAAACATATTGGACCTGATCATCACCAAGATGGGGACTCTATGTTCCATACCAGAGGTATACCCCTCATTGGTAAGATCTGACCATAAATTAATCTCACTGGACATCCGTATCCCTTCCCCACCCCCAGCCAAGGAAACCACAGTGAAGAACTTCTCAAAAGCAAACTTCACACTTCTCAAAACTGAGGTGGAATCCTTCAAAGCCCCCGGGCCAGTGGAAAATATGGCCCAAACTGCAGAATTCTTTACAAACGCATTCTATGGACACCTACAGGAATGCATGGATCATGCTATCCCAAATAAAACCAAGACTCACTCTTCCAAAGGCAGGAGACCTGTCTGGTGGACCCCAGCCATAAATAAGCTATACAACAGAAGGAGGAAGCTACTACATGATAGAGCAAAATCCCAAAAAGGGAAGGCATCTCTGATCAGTACTAGCAAGAAACTACGATCCCTCATAAAATCATCTAAGGCCAGCTTCGAAAGAAAAATTGCACAAGACGCTAAAGATAATCACAAGGCCTTCTTTAGTTATGTCAGGAACCTGGGTGGCAACTCCCAGATATGCTCTGAGTTAGTGCAAAATGAAAAAAAATACACTGAACCCACAGACATTGCCAACATCCTGGCAGACAGGTTCAGTGCAAACTTCTCCCCCCCTTTCCCCCCAAAAGAGCAAATGTCTATCCCAACAGAGTGTAGCCTCCCTGACATCACAGATGCACAGGTGAGAGCTGCCCTCTCCAAAGCAAAAAACACAGCATCAATGGGACCGTTCGGTGTCCTGGGCTGTGTCTTACACAAGCTCCAAGAAGAACTGAACCCTCACATAAAGTCACTGTTCAATCTCAGCCTTACTACAGGATATGTACCCAAGGAATGGCGTACAGCAACAGTGCTCCCACTCCACAAAGGTGGTGCCACAACGGACCCCGGAAACTATTGCCCTATAAGCCTGACTAGCCTGGTCTGCAAAGCTATGGAGCGTATCATCATGGAACTCATAAACAAAGACATTGGGAACCTCCAAACACTGGATCCTACCCAATTCAGCTTTGTTAAGGGCAGATCTTGCCTCTTGAACCTAGTCGACTTCTTTGAAACAGTCACCAAGGCCATAGATGAAGTGAAGGTTGTCCACACAACCTACCTGGACCTCGCAAAAGCCTTCGACACAATACCCCACTCAGGCATCATAAATAAACTCACCAGCTTAAATATCAACCCCTATGTCACAAGATGGATTGCAAACTGGCTCAGGGATAGAACCCACATGGTCAGAATTGCAGGTACCATGTCAGACTCTAAACTAGTTACAAGTGACATCCCACAAGGCTCAGTCCTGGGACCTCTCTTGTTTGGTATATATTTCTCTGAGGTACAGGCTAACACGGGAGGACTATGGCTGACCAAGTTTGCAGATGACTGCAAACTGGGTGCCATAATTGATTCGCCGACTGACACAAACATCCTCCAAAAGGATCTCACAGAGATAGATAACTGGTGCCAGAGCCATGGCCTAAAGCTAAATGCCAAAAAGTGTATAGTCATCCCCTTTGGGAAAAACAAAGTGCCCACAAATTACCACATAAGTGGTAATCCATTAAGTACAGAAGAAGTAATTAGGGATTTGGGGACCCAAGTAGATAGCAATCTCTCCTTTGACAATCACGTTGCCAAAATGTTTAGAAAGACCTTCTATATAGCCCCTCTTATCATGAAAGGGTTAACATCTAGATCAAGAGAGGTCATTGTGCCCCTCTACTCATCACTCATCAGGCCCATAATTGAATACAATGCCCCATTTGGGATGTACCTTACCCGACACCTGCAGCAACTGGAAAGATCCCAAAAGTACCTCATCAAGAGGATCAAGGGACTCAAACAGATGCCCTACGCAGTTAGGCTAAAGAAACTCCAGCTCTACTCAGTTGCTTACCGCCTACTCAGAGGCGGTCTGTGCCTGACGTATAAAGCCATGTCCAACCCAGAATTAATGGACATGCTCCACCTCAGGAAATCCAAATCCCTTAGATCTACACACTCCAGGGACTTAAACCTCAGCACAGAAATAAATAGGACATGCTGGAGGGACAGATTCATATCCCTGAGGTTCCCCTCACTCTGGAACAAAATCCCAATCCATGTTAGGCAGAGCCCCTCAATGACCCTCTTCAAGAGAAATCTTGACAAATGGATGGGAGATCGTAGGTTTACCCCTGGGATCTTTTCTGTGTCCCTGGTAGACAGAGGCACAGTAAACTAACCTTAAAAGGGCTATCTTCTGTCACCTACTATACAGAGGCACAGTCAACTAATCTAAAAGGGCGGTGAAAGCCAAATACACTCTGGCTAGGCTTATAAATGCCCTAGGGCAGATAGCCTAGTATCAACCTATGAACCTATGAACATGACAATGACCCCAAGCATACATCCAAATCAACAAAAGAATGGCTTCACCAGACCTAAATCCAATAGAAAATCTGTGGGGTGATCTGAAGAGGGCTGTGCACAAGAGATGCCCTCGCAATCTGACAGATTTGGGGTGTGTTTGCAAGGCAGAGTGGGCAAATATTGCCAAGTCAAGATGCTGATAGACTCCTACCCAAGAAGACTGAGTGCTGTAATTAAATCAAAAGGTGCTTCAACAAAGTATTAGTTTAAGGGTGCACACATGCAACAAAGTATTAGTTTAAGGGTGTGCACACTTATGCAACCAGCTTATTGTATGTTTTATATTTTTTATATTTTTCCCCCTAACAGATTTGCTTATTTTTTAATTGAATTGTACAGGTTATAGGTCACATTAAAGGTGAGAAAAGTTTTGAAATGATTTATTGTGGTCTCACTTTTTTATATCACAAAAACCTGTCATTTAACAGGGGTGTGTAAACTTTTTTATATCCACTGTACACTGTAATATAGTTCATGAGGAGCAAGTATATGTTTATCATAATGTTGAAGACGTCAGCTTTGTCGCATTGTTGCAACAAAAGTGGAGGATGTCTGTCACAATGTGGTTTCTCAAAAAACAAGTTCTTTGGTTTCATACATACTTGGCCGCTCAGTTGCAGCCCGAAAGGCAGACTGACACACACACACACACACACACACACACACACACACACACACACACACACACACACACACACACACACACACACAAGCATAGTACACTTCTGCAGTAACCAGTCATATAGTCTACAGGTTGACATAGAATTATTAAAAATCGAAGAATATTAGACAAAACTCTTCCTAGAAGTAGCATGTCAAGTACATATGAAACAATATTCAGTGAGAACACAAGAGTACAAACTATGCAGCTGGTGCTGTAGGTCAAGGCTGCTAACTAGAGCACCTGTAGCACAGAGTTTGATTCCTTCAGCACTCATTTGCCTACTGTGTGACCCTGAGCAAGTCATTTAACCAGACAGTGCTTGAGGGCAATTGAGAATTTGGGCTAAGCTCTTGAATTGCCCCCTGGACTTCAGACTGAGTACCTTCCTATGAACCAAGGCCATATCTGCGATATTTGTGACTAACCTTCTGCCATTTACATTGGAACCAGACAGAGGATTTACAGCCTATAGAAGCAGCTAAGAAGAAATACCAAGACCCTTTTAGAACCATTTCCTGAAGTGCTATCATCCTTACCTTACAAAATGACATCTGTAAGATTGTGTCTGAATCTTTTACATGTGATAAGTTAGAATAGTGACCCATGACACTTCTCATGTGAAGGCTAGTAGACAAAGTGCAGACTATATGACTGCTGCTTGCTGTTGGGTAACCCATCTCTCCCCTTTCTTTCTTCCTTCCTCATTACTATCTGCCTCACTTAGCCTTTCTTATGATGCTGTGACATTAGCAGCTGTAGCACAAATCTGTGTGCAAAAGATTTGCTGGAAGCAGTGTGCATTTCTAGAGTTGAAGAACTTAGAGTTGAATATCTTATACATGAACTTGAGAACAAGACTGCTAGATGGTAAGTTGTATTTTTTGATACAAGGTTGATAGGAAGGCTCCTGCTGGTAAAAAGCCTGACAAAATGAGTTGTACTTCATTTCATTTTGTCATGGAGATAAATAGCTTTCTCACTGTTGAAAATACCAATGTTTAGAGAATGGGCAACCTGTACATCACCACCCTGATTGGAGAATGAATGTTCTCCAACAGGGTGCTAATGTACAGGTAATGCCATCTGAAAATCATGTCTGCTGCTTCATGGCAGCATGTTTTAGCTTCCCTGAAGCTTGAACAGTAAACAAGCAGATGATTACCAGTTTGACTGCTTAGCAAGTATAAAATTAAAAGAAAAAAATAAATAAATAAAAGTGTGTGTGTGTGTGTGTGTGTGTGTGTGTGTGTGTGTGTGTGTGTGTGTGTGTGTGTGTGTGTGTGTGTGTGTGTGTGTATTTAAGCTACAGAGAGTGAGAGACAGAGAGACAGACAGTGACAGAGGTAACTGCAACACGTATCCCATCAGCAGATACTCATTAAAAATAAGAGGTATGAAACTCTTAATGTCTGGCATTTATGAGTGACATTGACCCCTCATGATTTACTTAAAAGTTAATTGAAAGAGCAGCACTATGCAGCAAAATTAGGGACAGTAAAGTGGGTGGGAGGATTTACAATGCCTTCCACTCCATGATTTTTCTCATAACTAGACATCTGAGGATGTGTTCACTCAACAAAGTGGCTGTAAGTGGTGTGTTTCTGTTTTTCTATGTATATATCTGTGAGCGTATGTCTGTGTTTCTGTATGTGTTTGCGTTTCTATGTATATGTTGTATATGTTTATCAGTCTGTCAGTTTGTCTGTACTTCTGAATGTGTGTGGGCATGTGTATAGGCATTAAATACTTAGATATTTTTGATTAAAATACTTCCTCCAACAACACTTACATATACTACAGCAAGCTTGAAACAGTAGGCGGAGAAACTATTTTACATCAAAAATATAAAAATATAGCAGAAAAAATGCAAAACAATTGTAAAAGACTATCATCTAAGTGCAATAGTGCCCTCCAGGGTGTGTGTTTTTGTGTAAATAATACTGTTCCAGGGGTGTAGAGACCATCCATCTGCCGCATCAGTCCTCAAAGCACCCCTTGGTGTGCATTATTTCCACAATAACAAACACCTTCAAGCATTAACACATTGTTCATGCATGGCTGGCAAACTATTGGAGACTTTTTGGACAGATAGTCAAACTTTATAGGTATGCAAAGCAAAATAATATATTCTAGTCTGTTTTTTTAATAAGATTTAATTGTTCATAGAACTGGGCTAAGCTAATCCTCTGATTTTTAAAAGCCTGTCTTACTGATAAATGTTAAGTCAGAATGTGACTAAAGGCAGAGCAGGAAAATACATACTCTTGTATTACAATTAAAGACTACTAACCAGAAATGGATAACAGGGAAGCAACTAAATGATGGTCTTATGCCTTCTTTTGTTGCTTGTCCAAAAGTCACAAAAGACTGAACACTGCTGGAGTCAAACACCTTCTGTTTATTTAAAACACCAAACACATAAAAGATGAGCGCTTTCGGGCCTCTGCCCTTCATCAGATAAAGCTTCTCACATAGTCCAAACAATTTAAAATACATGTTAACCAATGAAATTCAGTTAAAAATCAATGAAAAACCCACCTATTTTTAAGGGCGGCTTTCATAGGAATGACTTCATTGAGCCCAGGACTCCTATGTGCCATAAGTTCAACAATCCATTTTGATTCAGCTAGTTCAGTCAGCTGTTTAATGTCACCCCCTCTTTTACTCAATCTCACATTCACTATCACTCTGAATTTAAAACCATGTAAAGGATGGGCTTCCAGGTGTCTAAATAGTGCATTGTGCATATCCCCATTCCTAATAGAAGAGAGGTGCTGTAGGATCCTGACCTTAAACATACAGTTAGTCTTGCCTACATAAAAACTGGTGCAGGAATGACACTCTGCCAAATAAACCACATTAGTGGTTCTGCAGGTGGCTCTCCCTTTCAGATTGAATGTCCTTCCTGTGACCGGATGTATAAAGACACTACTTTTGTCTATATGGTTGCAGGCTTTGCAGGACCCACAAGGGAAAGTACCCTGTTTGTTTGTGGGTAAACCAGCATTATTGGTCGATCTGGTATCATTGCACAACAGTTCCTTCAAATTTCTATTCCTTTTATAACTAAAACTAGGTTTATCACCAATGATGTTTTTCAAACTCATATCACTAGTCAAGATGTTCCAATTCCCTTGAATGAGTTTACATATATCACCAACATTGCTGCCATAAGTCAACATTAGCCTAAAATCTTTATTAACCATTCTTTTGTATCCACCATCTGTGTGGGTCAATGTGTTCCCTAGCCATGGTTTATATCTATCCTTCCTGTACCTTTTGCTAACATCCACCTTTTTATTAACCACCTGTCTATTGTAACCCCTGGTGTAAAAACATTCCTTCAGAGTGTCAACCTCTTGTTCAAACATGTCATCTTCCTTGCTTATTCTGGAAATCCTGGCTACTTGCCCCTGCACTATGTTGGAAAAAATGTGTCGTGGATGCATGCTGTCATAGGAAAGCAAAGTGTTTTTCCAACATTATTTTCTGTATAAACCAGATGAAAAGCCTTCCTGAGTCAAGCATACCCTGACATCCAGAAAATCAACCTGTGTACATGAACTGTGAACAGTAAATTTCAAAAAAGAGGTGGTGGTATGTAGGTATGATACAAAATCCGCTAAGGAACTGTCATTGCCTCTCCAAAGAATAAAAATATCATCTACAAAACGCATATACAGTATGATATAGTCTTTCCACATCAAGTTGTTCAACACCTTGTTTCTTTCCCAATAAGATAGAACAAGGTTTGCATATGTGTTGGCACAGGGGGTGCCCATGGCTACCCCCTGTGCTTGCCTATACACTTGTTCCAATCCAAAAAAAGGTATTGTTCTCCAACACCAGACTAAGCAAACCCACTATGGCTTCTATCTTCCATGTGGTAGCACCCAGTTCAAGCAACAACTCTGAAATGGCATTTATGCCATATCCATTTCCTATAACAGTAAACAAACTCTGTATGTCCATGATTACCATAAGTAACCTATCATCAAAAGCACCTGTAAAAGCCCCTAAAGACTTCAAAAAATGACCTGTGTCTTTTAAAACATTATCCAATTAACTTAAATAGGGTCTCAACTCGCTCTCCAACCAAATGGAGATGTTTTCCGTCACCCACCCCCTTCCTGACACTATAGGTCTGAGGGGTGGGTCAGTCTCTGACTTGTGTATTTTTGGAAGAGCTTTAAATACAGGTGTCACTGGTTTATCTATCCATAGAAATTTAAATAGATCTTCACCTATCAGATTACTGTGCAGAAACTGATGTAAACCGTTGTGTACCCTATCTATCACTCCTTTCACACCCAAAGGGTTTATCGGAATATATGTGTTGTCATCCTGTAGTAACTCTCGCAACTTACGGTCATACCAAGGGGTGTCTAGAACTACTACAGCACCCCCCTTATCCGCCATTCTAATGGTTAGGTCTGCATTGTTACCAAGATTATATAATGCTTTCCTTTGTGTAGATGTTAGATTATAAAACTTACTATGTGTCTCCATCTGAAAATAACGTATCAGATCTTGTTCGCATGCATTAATAAATAAGTTCATAGCTGGTGAAAAAGGGGGGACAAAACTGCTTGGCGGTCTTAACGCATGAACACTCACTTCATTCACTCCAAAAATCTGTTTCAATGCTAAATTACGACAAAAGACCATTAGGTCCATTATAACTTCATTATATACACAAGACTTACTGGGCACAAATGTCAGTCCTTTATTTAAAACAAACTGTTCATCCTCAGATAAACTGTAAGATGAAAGATTAAAAATAATACCAGTATTGTGCGTATCAGTCAATGTTGCAACCTCCTCCTCTTGTTGTATGACCTGTCCTCGCTTCTCGATCGATTCCAGCCTCCTTTTTTCTTGACCGGAGCTGGCAACTTGTCCAAAAAATTTTGATACCCCTGTGTGTGTTTCGGTCTGGCTCCAGTCCCATTATCTCCCGTAACGTGGACTGACCCCATGGGTACAGCCTCTGTATCTACAGAAGCTGTGATGGTGGTAATAGGTGTATCCACATCCCCCTCTGTAACAGCTCTCTTGGCAGGTATGGATACAGCAGACCGGCCTGCAGATGTATATGTTGTACAATCCAGACCATCTGCTAACCCCTTATTGCTGGATGTAGTAACAGTTCCATCCGTGGAAGCAACTGCAGATTGTTCAACGGACCCAGCAAGTATGCTGAGCTGATGAGTAAGCGATCCTCCATTCATTGAGAGAGAGCGTACTCTTCCCTGCTCAACAATAGTATGGGCAGATTCAGTTAGGACCGGGGGATCCGGAACAGCCATCCCCGTGCCCACCAAGGTGCTGTGCATATTGCCTGCGGCCGTACCCGTTACGGCATGACCTGTGACAATGGCGGCTCCTGAAGATGATGTCATTGAGCATGCACTCCGTTCTGCATCATCCTGAACTGACGAGTCCACTCCCCTTCTTCCTTCCTGAATCAACCTATGATTGCTTCCTTCCTGGGTGGATGAGCGGTAGCTCGGTCTCGACCAGACGAAGATGTTCCCTTGTTGGAAGTCAGAATGGTCTCTTCTCAATTTACTGAGTTTCTGACTTCGGAGTTTCTCCTCCTCATTAAGCAGAGAGTCTAGAAGTTGTTTAAAACGTTGTGTATTTCTGACCTCCGTAAACTCATTCTCCAGTCTATATCTCAGTTGTTCCACTTCTTTCTTAAGAATAACAATTTCTGGAGCAAAAAACTCATTAATCAATTCCATATATTTATAACTAGTTGTAATGTTTAATAGTTGCCATCTGGCTAGCAACTCGGGATAGCGCTCACCTTGTGTGGGCATGCACAAAATTCTCATGCCCCGAGGCACTATCCCATACACTAAGCAGGCTTCCAGATGAAAGGTCTGCCATTGCAGGCATTGTAGCCTGCTCAATTTGTAACTGAAATCTCTCAATAGGCTGTCAAACTATTGGAGACTTTTTGGACAGATAGTCAAACTTTATAGGTATGCAAAGCAAAATAATATATTCTAGTCTGTTTTTTTAATAAGATTTAATTGTTCATAGAACTGGGCTAAGCTAATCCTCTGATTTTTAAAAGCCTGTCTTACTGATAAATGTTAAGTCAGAATGTGACTAAAGGCAGAGCAGGAAAATACATACTCTTGTATTACAATTAAAGACTACTAACCAGAAATGGATAACAGGGAAGCAACTAAATGATGGTCTTATGCCTTCTTTTGTTGCTTGAACAGCAATTGTTGATCCTTGTTAATTGAATTCTCAACAGGTATACAGGCTAACTGTTCAACTGTATATTTGTATATTAAAAAGTTTATTGAAACAAGCCAACCAAGCACTAATGTGAGATTATAGCATTTTCTTTATAACACAGATCACTGTCAGATATACTGTACTTCCTCAGTTGACTCATATTATAAAATGTCCACCAGATAGTCTTTTATAGCCACTTTTATCTAGTTACAAAACTGTGTCCTTGATGAAAACATTGTTTTCCTGTACTGAAGCATTCATTGTCTGCATTCTTTTTTTTTTCCTCAATTTTTTTTTATTTTCAATTAAAATAACATTTACATAATATTTTAAAATATAATTTTAAACAACTATATACAATATTTACAATAGCATGACTTTCAATTATATACACGGTATGCTATTAAATATAGAATTAACAGATCAGTTATCAGAGATACAATATTGATTATTGCAGAGTGTCCAACAAAGATATAACTTTCTTTCAAGGATTATTTACCAATGGCCTGGGACAGATTCATAGTTCTTTGATTTTTATTTCCATCGATGCAGTTGTCTTCAGTAAAGTGTAGAATTCTTCCAAGGTCGGGGGTGTATTTAAATTCCACCTTCTGATTACGCATTTCCTAGATATAGCAAGTATTGTCCATACAAATACATATTTGTCTTACTCAGGTAGGGACCTTAATTTACATTTAGCATAACCAATACTTTAGTTAAGGTAAAGGATTCATTAAATAAAGCTTGTAAAAAATGATTGATTCCATTCCAGTATGATTTCATTTTATTACAGTCATAAAAAATATGAATCCAGTCTGCTTTATTTGACTTTTCATACCTCCAGCAAAAAAACATTTGTAGCAGTACTGATCTTTTTAATTCTATCTGGTGTTAAAAATGCTCTATGTAAGTATGTTCAGTTAAATATTTTCCAGTACTGTGTGTTAGAGGTGTAATTAACTGATAGTAAGATGTTAGTTTTAATTTCTTCTGTTAACTGCAATGACTGATCTTTTGTTAAGAACTGCCAGTATGATGGTTTGGGAACTGTTTTATATGTTATTAACTCTTTATATAGATTTGAAATGGAATTTTTCTTTTCACAACTATTATATATAAATTCATACAGAAAACTTATTACATTTGGAATATCTTTAAATGAGGAATTATTAATTAATCTGCATAAATCTTGAGTGTACATTAGGATGCTTTGTAAGGTTAACCAGTCCTGTGTTGGAATATTGTAAGCAGTTTTTATCATATGTATATCTAAAACATTTAATTTATTTACACATTGAAACCTGCATAAGAATCAGTTTTGTTCCCAGGAGGTTATTGTTTCCCTATATATTTTGTGAGGAAAGTTCTAAGTGATGGTAAATGGGGTTAAAATGTTAAACCAAAGTTTTAGATCTATGTTTGCATTGATAAGTTTCCTAAAGGAATTGATGTAATGATTAATCAGTGTTGTTTTAGAAGGTTTTGTTATATTATATTGTATACCTATGCATAGTGTGTACCAGGGTTTGTTTGATTTGTCTACTATTAAAAAAAATTAACAGATTAAATTCATTTGTTAATATAGCCATTGTTAATTATTTTCAGTTGGCAAAATAATTTGGGTTTATCCAGTCTATTGTAGTTTTAAGCACATATGCTTTTATATATGTTTCTATTTCTGGGAAGTTCAGTCCTCCTTGTTTCCATGGTCTAATGTGATGAATTAGAGCTACTCTATTCTTTTTGGGATACCATAAAGATGTTATTAAACATGACTTTATTTCTTTAAGAGTGCATCTTTCAGGAATTAACTGTATTGCTTATGCTACATATAGTATTTTTGGCAATAAGACCATTTTTATTACTTGCAATCTGTCTTTAAAAGTTAATATAATTTTGTTCCACTTTTCTATATATTTTTTTTATTGTTTCAATAATGTTTTTATAATTTATTAATATTGTTTTGTTTATATTTTTGCATAACACTATTCCTAAATAATTTAGCTTAAGTTCTTGTTTTCCTATGATGGATTTTTCTGTAATTTGTAGTTCTTTTTTCTTATTTAAAAATAGAAATTTTGATTTTGATCTATTAAAGTGTAGACCTGAAATCTTATAAAAAAGTCTCCATTACTTCTTCTAGCTCTCCTAATGACTCTCTGGAATTTGATAGGGTTAATAAAATATCATCAACAAAAAGCATTATTTTAGATATGTACTGGTCATAGACTTCTATTCCTTTTATTCTTGGATTATTGTGTATTATTTCTGCAAGAATTTCTATAGCCAAAGCAAATAAAATAGGAGAAAGGGGGCATCTTTGTTTAGTACCTTTCGTCATATGGATAGATTCTGAGGTGAAAGGATGTAATTTAATGTAGGCTAAGTTATTAATATATATGCTTTTTAGTAATAAAATGAAGGGAGGAGGAAATTCAAATAATAGATATTCCCAGTTGAGGGAATCAAAAGCTTTTTCTATGTCTTATCTGATTACAAGTGTTTCTCTATCTTCTTTATTCAAATAATCCATAAGAGTAAGTATCATTTTAATATTATCATGTATGTGCCTGTTATATAAAAATACAGTCTGATCATTATTAATTGTCTTTGAAAGTGGGATTTTCATTCTGTTAGCTAGTATTGACATGAATATTTTGTAATCATTATTCAGTAATGATATAGGTCTGTATGAGGTGCAAAGGTCTGATGGTTTATTATCTTTTGGAATTAGTGTTATGAGAGAATATTTCCATGAGGGTGGTATTTTTGCTTCTGACTGGACTTCTAGCAAAGTTTTATGAAAAAGGGAGATTACTGTTGAAGGGAAGAGTTTGTAAATTTCCGTAATTATACCATCTATCCCTGGAGCTTTGTTAGATGTACTTTCTTTTATCTTGTCAACAATTTCTTTGTAGGATATAGGTTTTTGTAGGTCTAGTTTTACGTTTTCGGGAATTTTTTTATATTGATAAGGTTTGTATCTAGGTTTATTTGGTTGGTATCTAAATCTTCTTTTTTGAAGTGTTTGATTTAATGGAACTGAAATTCTTCAAGAATGTCTCCTATATCTGATACTTTTTCCCCTTTCTTTTCATGATATATACTACTAATGTTATTTGCTTTAGATTGTATTTTAATTCTTGTAGATAAGTTATGTAGATATCTGGGGGAGGTGGCTAATGAGTTTATTTTTAATTTTTCCAAGGCTAGACAAGTTTTGTGCGTTAGAATTTAATTATATTTTTTATTTAATTCCTTTAGTTCTTTTTTGACTTCTGGACAATTCTGATTTTTTTTTTTAGATTTTGCTGTCAAGAGTCTGGTTTGCAAGTCTAATGATTCAGATTCCCACTCTCTGACTTTGTTTTTGTACCAACTAAGGGTCTTACCAAATAAATACACTTTTAATAAGTCCCAAACCATGACTCTATTGTCTGCATTCTTATCTCATCCAGAGAAACCATTTTTCAGCAGGCCAAAATGTTCTTTCCTTGATAGGATAGTCTGTAACTTTTTTCTTTTGCTGTGTTAGCCATTTCCCTTTAGCACATTCATTCACTTGAATACCTGTATACATTCAACTGTTTATGGTATTTTAACAAGCCTCTGTTGTTATGAAAACATTCAGAAGTATAATACTTTTTTGTTCCACACAAGCACATTCTATTAAACTAATCACACTTGTTTACTGCATATTTCTTTTCTGTACTTGCAGATGCTGTGCTCTAAAAATATTACACTGCTACTGTGATTACCAAACCTCTGTTACTGTGAAGGAAAAACAGTTCAACCAAATTATATATATATTTTTCTATCAAATACATGTTAATACTATGAGAGAAACCAGTTTTTACATTATATAATTCTATCAAGCCTTTCATTTTTGAGCCAGAACAACTGCTGCATCAAATGATAAATTATTATGAGATGTTATTTGGACTTTGGGCTTATAATATCAACTTAAAAGAAAATAAAACTCAGCATTTGTGGTATTACAAGTCCCTACTGCAAAAGCAGCTACTGATAACATGGAGAATACTTTAGATTTTGCTGCATGCAGTAAATCACTATTTTCCTGGAAGCAAAAAGTTACTCAATGGACATATTTTGGACTCTTGCTAAGGATCCCATGCCATGCCTTTAGACATACAGATAAATGACACATAGGAAAAAGTTATTATCCATGAATCCACTGGAATGGACAGCAGTTCTTTATATGCTGCAGGCTGTGAAATTTATTTATTTACATTTGTTAACTGGGAATACGTAGCTAGAAGGTCACAGTTTCAGTTGAATCCCTGGGAAAAAATATAAGCAACAACAAGAAAACAAGTTACAGTAGACATTGTACTGTTACATAATACATAAAACTTCCTTATATGTTTTACATGAAGTAAATTTGGTAAAGTAGATATTGATGCAAATTAATAGCAAGCTGAGCAATTGAAAAAGGTACATTATAGATTAAGCTAGTTGCTTGGCCTAATAGTTACGCACTATGGCTGAAATGGCAAGGGTTATAAACTGGTGGCTAAGGGAATGTAGTGTTCATATGATTCAATATTTCATATTCAGTTGTCACTGAGGTGAAATGCTAAAAGGAGTTTAAATATCTATTTATCTTTGTTAGTTCTTAACCTTGGGAGGGAGCCATTCCAAGTTTTATCACTGGAGATGAAAAACATTGTTTCACCAAATTTATTAAAGTGCATTGAAATATAGACCAGCTGGTGAGTGTATTATCTAAGGTTCTGTGGAGAGACCCTCAAATTAATAACCCTAAGTAAGGATTGACAGTTTGTGTGCTAGAGGAATTTGTAAACCAACCATAGTTGGCTAGAAGAGTAGAAATGAGGTAGTGGTTATATTCACACCAGCCAAGATCATGCAAATTGAGAGAGCAAGCTTGAATGGTTGGTACAACCGCTATGCCCAGAAGTACAACAGTGATCTTGTTACAGCTTTCTTTGCAGTGATAAAGCTAAATTATTAAAGTGATGAGAGAAAGACATGGGGTAGTGTAGAAGGTAGTAGGATTTAACAATGTAGACTGCAGCTGTGGCTGTTAGAAAATATTTTACCCTGTCTATTTTATCCAACGTGAGGTTATATTTTGCAGCTCCATACATGGAGAGTGAAATTAAGTTGAATATCAAGAGTAATACCAATAACCTAAGATGTCTGGACTTCTACAACTAGGGTAAAACCAATGGGTGTGATACAGAGTGGGTTACACTACAGGGACTGCATAGGGTTAAGATGAGGTTAGAAGTGGCTAGTTGTGAGACATGTTTAGGAAAGAAAAATATTGCATTTCTTTTTGAGGAAAATTGTGTGAAAAGATGGTTGCATAAGTTTGAAAGAAACATTTTGCTTCATGTCCACTGGTATTACAGATGCCTCCACTAACTGTTTTGAATTGCTTCACAGAAAGGGAGAAACCCATTTTCATGGTATAGAGGTATGGAGCTTTGACCGAGGCCCAGACAACCCATGCCTTCCAGCAGGGAATGGAGAAGAGAACATATGGACCATTGGGGAACAGGGTGGTTATCAGTGGCAAACAGCAGGGGGAAAAAAGGAGGAGTAATTCCAAGAACACTGCAAGTGCTCAAGTCCCATGAACCTGAAAACCACTGTCTCAAGGCCAGGCACTCAAGTACCTGTAGCTCGTTTAGGCGGCGGCTGCTGCTTATGATTAAACTTGAATAACAGATCAGGCAAGCAGCTGTGGAGAGGGATCATGAGGGAGATTTTAGGGTTACAAAGTAGGAAGGGAGTTTTGGGGTTAGGAAGCTTTAAATGAGTTTTAGGTTTAGAGAGTGGGAGGATAGTTTTAGGATTGGCGTGATCAGAGAATTTAAGTTTAGAGATGGGGGGTTAGAGTGTTAGGTTTAGGTTTAGGGAGTCATCGTGGGCATTAGTTTAAGGGGGAAGCAGACATTTAGGGTAAAGTAGCGGGAACCCAGCTTGGGAACTGGGTGACAGTTTTAGGGATACAGTTTAGGTTCTGGTAGGATATACAGTTTTATAGGGTTGCGTGATAGGAGATATGCAAACAAATGGTAGATTGGACTAGTAGGAGTCCAAGCACTGGCTTTTTCAAGCAAGTGGCAGCAAACAGGTGTGTTGAGAACTGCTAGCACATGAGAACCTGTAGCAGACCAACAGTTCTAGTATACTGTGCAGAGAATTGGCATGGGTTTGGCACAAAAGTCTAGAATTCAGATTCTAACTGCCAATGATATTCATCATGACCATAGAATAAGTGGGGCAAGAGGGGCAGCTGTACAGTTGCAAGCAGTTAGGCGGAGTGATTGGTGCTTTATTCTATGCAGAAATTGTCTTCTAGTCTTTCCCTGCAGTAGCACTGGCAGGGTGTATCATTAAACTAAAGCATTTAAGCAGAGCAGCCACAAAGATAAATATGGATGTTTATCCAAATATTCAGTGCACATGTTTTATGAACAAAAGCAAGGTGCTGCTTGCTACAGTTTAGCAAACTTGTTTGCTACAGTTTCAGAACAGAGCTTTGCTAAACTGTAGCAAGGAGTTTCTTACACAAGCTCATACAAAATATGGATTTCTTTCTTTCTTTCATTCTTTGTTATTTATTCCTTGTGTTAATTTGGGGATTTATTTGATACCCTACTTTGACATGGGGGTTACAAATAAGGGATTGCTCTGGGCATCAGACAACCTAGCTAGAGCACTGATGTGCAATACACATGAATATTACAGAGGTACTTAACAGGCAACCATCCTCATTGCAGAAGGGAACTGATACTCATGGCGAAGAATAAAAGTATATGCGGTCATTACTGGGTGCTTTTTATTTTCTACGTAAAGAATCACAATATCAGATTTTTTTCACTTGCACAGTTGCCTGGAATCTTATGTTAAGATGCCTTTGACTCCATTTTGGAAAGGAAAGAAGGCTTCTCTGCCTCTTTTTTTCTATCCACTCATTTAGAGAATAAAGAACAAGATGAAGTAAGGCTAATGCCAGAAAAAAATGGCTACTATTGTATGTCATCTGTAAGAAAAAAGTTTGTCTCATACCACAGAAACCCAAGTATCCAACTTCCCTGGTAAGCCTGTTCTGAAACATTTACCTTTCTTATTGAATTTAGACTTGCATTATTCCAGGTTTTCCACAAGTTATTAATAACTGCACCTACTTTCACATACCTTCTTAGGGCTATGCTACTCTTAGATGGAAGATGGCAGTGTATTTTCAGAAATGATTAGAATGCAAAACCTCCTATTTATGAATGCCTGTTTGTTGCTGACTTAATGAATTTTTACTTTTTATTAATACTTTAAAAGAGTAGTCCTTTTCTTACAGAATGCCTGCCTCCATATCCTTGGGCATCATATTTGGTGGCTTATCAGTAAATATAAGAATAAAAATGATAGTTTAGAATAGAAACTGGGTTAGAATGTACATTTTTATTTATTAAAAATATCTTTGGTCTAATATTTTGTGCATGCAGTAGTTGTGTTTTATTTCTTCTGTTACAGAATGGGCTCTGCTTATTAAGGACAATTTCTGAAATAATTTTCAATGCTACAGTTTATGTAGTATTTCATTTTTCACAGGCAGTATATTCTGTATACTAATATCCACCCAGGGTTTAAGTAAAAGAAGCCTGCTAGTTTTAAAAAAGGCTTTTGTTGTAAGTTTCTAATGTGTATATTGCAGTCATATGTTGTAAATTCTTTACAAAGGGATATAATTATGTATGCACAACACAGATGCATGCATAGGACCTTTGTCTTCCAGGTGATTTGTAGTTAGCTATGTTAAAAATATCTAGATAAAACTGTGTGTGTTTTGTGTGTGTGTGTGTGTGTGTGTGTGTGTGTGTGTGTGTGTGTGTGTGTGTGTGTGTGTGCGTGCGTGCGTGTGTGTGTGTGTGGGGGGGTGGGGTTACATGCTCACGTGCATATTCAGTAATACAATGTCACCATGGTCATGTCACTTTTTGGTCCTAACTACTGATGGTTTACAGAGTATTACTGTTCTGCCTTTGACATAATGCTATTTCCAGGGTAAACAAAGCCATTTTCAGTTTCTCATAAGTAACCCTTACTGGCAAAACCTGAAAAATGTTTAATCTTGATATTGTGTCTTACACTTATTATACATTTTCAATATAATTTCTGATATTCATTTCTTGTTCATCTAGAGAACTACCCCGGCACTCCACTTGCTTCATAATAACTAAGCCGCATGAAATGATAGCACTCATAATGCAAGCACCAGCACATATGCATAGCGAATGGACCTTTGCTGACATGCATGATTGTATTTCATATCTAAAACTAGTTTTGCCACATTAGTTAGTTATTGTTTTCTGGAAATTATAAAATGTAACTGTCAGATTCCATTCTAATATCAGCTATGTTATTTTTTTTATAGATCTCCCTTTTTTGAAGGTAGCTAGAACAAAAATAAACCTAATTCCACAGTGTACTATTTTAATTTAATTCTGTATACTATATTAGGTGCATTGCCTTACATTACAATGTGTAGCATGCTGTTTATGATAATCAAGGGTTATCTATAAATATGCAGTTTGGAATTTAATATCTCTTGTGGCATTTCTGGAATGATGTATATTGTGGCAACCAGAATATATTTCGTTTTTTTTGTATATTTTTTGCATAATATAGGAGTGAAAAGGCCATTTTCATTACTGCTGTGTGTAATGTCTTGGGATTTACTGGAATCCATTATGTTTTATATATTGTTGTTTTTTATAAGAATTTTATTATCATTGTTTCCAGCCAGTCAATTTATGACTAATATTTAAAGTACACTTGGGTATTATTTTCTGGCATGTAACATTTCTGCATTTGACTGTTGGACTTCCTCCTGATACTTAAAGTGGATGCATTTTAACTATTGCCTGTCACCTGGGCTGCTCGCCCACTCATGATCCTGTAACCTGTGAACTGGGGATGGATTGTTGCTCAGCAACCCAGCCTGATAGACTGTTTAGTCATTTTATATTTTCTGCATCATAGACCCTTATTTGCATTGGCAGCATGAAAAGTCTTGTGCAAGTGTCACTGTACTCATTATGATACAGTGCACACAGATTCCAATGGTACTGCTTTGCTTTCTGTTTAGAAATGTTTCTGGCTGTCACTATGTCATGAGATGAAGTCAAGGAAATCAGTTTCAGAGACTCCTGTACTCTAGGCCTTCAGTCAGAAGGACAAGGCTCAGCTGCTTCTCCCATCCATTTCTAGCAGAAATAGCTGTTACTATTTATTGAGCCATCCAATTTCATAAAGTTTAATAGAAATGTTGAAACACAAACTTTTACTGGAAATAGGAGGCACTTAGTTGACAAGGTTTTGCCATTTCTTGAGTTACCAAATAAACTGTAGATCCTGATGAATCAAAATTTGCTATTTGCATTTTCTCCACTGTTTATTTTTTCTGCAACATTTTTAGGAAGTCATTTCCTTTGCTCCCCTCTCTCCCTCAGTAAAGGCATGTGTCCTTATATTTCCCGAATCAGCTAGGCTCTGTATTTGAACTATGTTCTTTTGTCGTTGCTTCCTATTTTTTCTGGAATATGTTGTCTGTTAAACTCTGCTGGCTCAACTCACATAACTAAAAGTTTCTGTTTTATCCTACATTATTTTATAACTCACATGCTCTTTTTTCACGCCCGTGGTGCCTTTCATGCCTTTCTGTTAAGGTATATGTCATTCATGTGCTTTTTTCTATGCCTGTGGACTTGTGATGCAGTCTTTGCAGCATTATTATTTCCTGACACAGATCATAAGCACTGAGCAACTGACCATAGCCTGTCTTTGTACATTTTCTAAGGGAATTTTGTAGTGAAGAATTGACAATGCCCATAACGTGTCTTACTGTGCTGTGTCTCTCTGTTGTCAGGGTTCATGGGGAGTACATCAACATTCTATCTGCATTTTGAGAGAATGGTTTATTCCTTGATAACTGTTGTGTCCTTGGAAGAATTATCAGCAGCAGAAGTAGATGAATTTCCCTAGAGCTACCAGTCCCATATCTAGAATGATAGTTCCTTCAGAATTACACAAAGCAAAATTGCCAACTGTCCATTTAGTGGAATGATCATGTTAAGTTTTCTACTGATAATGTCTTTTTACTGTATATATTCCTTATTTATATTTAAGCAATTTGATGGGATGGCACATCTTCTAGATATCCTTGCTTATTTCTTGCATTTATTGTTTACTTTTAGGCAAATTAATGGGACAGTAACCAAGTTTATTTCCACCTGTGTTATTGCTTGTATTTCATCCAATCATTGCTACAATTGTCTAGATTTTTGTTGTCCAGTAACATCGCTTTTTATGTAAATTATTGTATTATATAATAAAACAATATTCAACAGAAAAAGAACCATTAAATCTGTACATTACAACAGTACATATTCTGTATAAATATAATCCCAGCACAATACAAACTCTCCATTGTTTCTATTACCCAATAAAATCAATCATGAAAAATATGAAAAACTCAAGAGTACAGAGTCAAACATGAAGAAAAATTTATATAATTTAATATGATTTCCAATCAAAACAGTAAGATGAAACAGTAGCAGCTGTTCTAAATAGCCTATAGAGAAAGATATAACTATATTCTTCAAAATCAACATAGTTGATATGTTCAAAACTTTAAACTTAAATATGTATATAGCTAACTAATGCTTCCAGTTCAAGACTGGAGTGTTTCAGTTTTTTGAAAATTACTGCTAGAATGGCTGCCATTAGTTCCATGATCCAAATGCACATTGTACTTGTTACATTGCTTGTCCACACCTGATATCCAAAATATAGGGCTGGTCTGATCTGGTAAGCTTACCCTAATAGCCATTCTTGAAGCTAGAATCGTTTCATCCTGTAAGGCTCTGAGCCTATCATACTTCCAGATCACACAACAATCTCCTCAACAATAGCATGATTCACCCATTACTTTTCAGACAAATCTCAACCAGTAATTTGTAAAGACGCCTACTCTACCTTCCTACTCAACAGCTTAGGAGTCTACCAGATTCAGTCCCCACTTCTTTTCAGCATCTTTATAAACGACCTAAATAAAATAATTGCATGTGGAACTATTATACAATATGCTGATGACTCCACACTTACAACCAATACTGATACTACTGAACAGATAAAGATGACTCAAAGAGTTTTCAGTCTAGTAGAAGACTGGTTAAAAACTGCAAAAGTACTATTAAATGCTAAAAAAAGACTTATGATATTCACCAACAAGAATTCATCCACAAATCAAAAACCCATAACCATTATCTTCAGAAGCAACAACACTCTTGGAGAGGTAGACTGGGTCAAGTTCTTGGGTGTTATTATTGTCAAACAATTACATTTAGACCATCACATCAGTCATGTTGTAGTTAAACCCAACCAAAAGCTTGATATGCTATATAGAATGAAACAATTTCTAACTCTTCTGGATCTTGACCAGACGGCTCAATCTACTTATCACCCTAGATTACTTTACATAGCCCCTATTCCTACCAATCATAAGATAGCTTCCATCATTAAACTCTCAACTGCCTACAACACAGTTGTTAAATTCACTACTAGTCTCGCTCACAAAACACATCTCTGAAGTATGCACAATTCAAAGTTGCATTTACTATTTTAAATAGTCCCAACAAATGTCCACAAATCAGTTATCCATGCACTTCTAAAAGAGAATTTTGATCCATAGAACTTGTCTTTCATTTTCCCAAAAATTGCCTTGGGAACTCCTTATACACAGACTATGTTTCAAAGTAAGGAACTCTCTTCCACTCCAACTAATCAGTCAAACAAATGTCAAACAATTTCAACACAAAATAAAAATATATTTACAGCTACATGGCACTGCCACTATACCAATACATAACTATAGCTCATGCATTATACTGCCCTCCTTCCTTATACAACCCGTTCTCTACCTCATTGTAATGCTGACCCCCCCCCCAACTTCCTTTTACTCATCTGTACTAAATATACTATTTCATCCAACTTGAACTTTTCTCTACCAGGTCCATTCCCCTGTACTCCCTTATTTCCTTTCTTCTTGTTTTAATCACACTGCAACTTCTCCCACATTTTTTCTTCTTCTTTCCCCTTTCTACACTAAAAATCACTGTTTTTCTCCACTGCATCACTTATCTACCATAATCACTACTCCACCCTCTTCCATTTCTCTTCGTTTCCAAACTCCTTCTCATCACCCTATTCCCCTCCCACCTCTCTGCAATCTACGGCTGACTCATTTTCTAACTTTCTTCACCAAAGACACAACTTATAACTCCTTAGCATTCTCTTTTAAACCCACACTCTGTATTTCACTTCTCTTGCCCTGCTTACCATAGTATTTCCCACACCTATTTCTCATTTAGGTATATACTATCACCTGCTACAAATAATGCATACTGTTTCTTCCTTCTTCCAGATCTCTGGTTTACTATTCTTAGAATACAAATGTATGTACCACTGTCTTTTGTTTAAAACTTTTTAGCTGTAAGTTATAATTACAATATATAATTAATGTTTTTCATCAAATATTTTCTGTAAATTCTGTTTTTGATGCAATATTCTTCTGGAGCTTTTCTCCCCAGGGCTCTGCTGAAAAGAGGTTTTAGACAGACTATCCTGGTAAACAAACAGAATAAATAAATAAAGATACACTCACACTGTTTGGGGATTGCAGTGGACAGTGGCTGCAATAGTTGCAGTAGGTTGTACTGTATATGTATGAGGGCAAAAAGCTGGAATACATTACTATGGCTGGTATGGATTTATTTGTTTGCTTATTTATTATTCACAATAAGACATCTGAGGTCTACATTGTCCATAAATGACTGAAACCGGGAGGTGTGTGTGTGTGTGTGTGTGTGTGTGTGTGTGTGTGTGTGTGTGTGTGTGTTTGCACAAGTGGGGTGGCTGCAATTAGTTTTACAGTATGTGTGTGGTATAAAATGACTGAAATATATTGCTATGACCATTATTTATTAATTTGCTCATTTCATCACAATGAGATATATAAAGTATACAAAATCAATAATGTGGCTGCAACTGATGTGCATATGTGCATGTGGATGTTTGTGTGTGTATGTGTGTACCCACATGAGGGGATGGCAGTGGTTTGTACTATATGAGCCTGGCAGCAACAAACTAAAATATGTTACTGTGATAATTTATTCATTCATTCATTCATTCATTCATTTAGTCACAGTCAGTGGCTGTAACTGGTGAGTACAGAGGTGAGCAGTGGATGAAAATGACTGAACTCTGCTGATATTTGATCACAGTTAAATAGCTATTTATGTGGTTTGCTGGTCTAGTATATGTATGAATGAAATAAATTGAAGCACATTGCTGTGGCCAGTTTTTAATTTGATCACAGTTAGACATCTGAAGTGTATACCATCTATAACTACCTCATGTGTCCGAAATGCACTTTTTTCCTCAACATAGCTTTGACAGGTTTTCCAAAGAAAACGATTACTGCTGCAACATTAGCATGTACAGTAATGCATGAGCAGATATTTTTAACCCCCTCACTCTCCCAGCATACTACTGTCCCTCTGGCTTATCCCCACATTCCCACCCCGACCCTAGCTCGGTACACTTTTAACTCCTTTGCATCAGTCTCAAATATATAATTTGGCTGAATAGGCCCATTGATTCAGTGGAAGTTGGCTTCATGGTTTAATTCATGACAACCTGGTAACAAGGATCCAAAGTCTAGAAACAGACAGTGCAGCTATAACCATCATGTGGTTGTCACTGACCAGCATCCTTACTCCAAGGTAAATGACATACAATGATGACAGCATGCCTGGTATGCACATTTGCCCACTATGCAAAGGATGTCTGTTGCTCCCTCAAGTTGTTACTGACCTGTGAGACTCCACTGGAGGTCACCTACGCAGCGATCTCTTTCCCCACTCTTTCCTAACATAAGAGAGCAGGCCATGAACCTCTTAATTCTGTCCCCTCTAATCAACCACACAAGCAGCCTGAGTTAATTTTAAAACACAAATATTGCTAACAGTGCATAGGAGCACCTTGTATAGTTTCAAAAGTTGTCAGGTAGTTATTAGGGATGTACAGCAGGAACCCATTAATGAACTTAGCCCAAATTCCCAATTGCCCCAGAACATCATTTGGTTAAGCGAATTGATCAAGTTCAAACAGTAGACAGATGAAGGCTAAGGGAATCAAACTCTGAACCACAGGAAGTAGCTCATTAACAGCTCATAGCCTTAATTCTGTGTGCCAACTGCCAGACTACCGCTGGATGCCACTGGGTCAACTATGACTAGTTTTATTTAAATTTCATATCTATGCTCAAAAGTGGCTCTATTTTAATATAGCCCCAGCCAGTTCCAGGTTGTCCCACCCATGCAGTTGCTTCCTGCAGCCTCCACTTACTTTGACGACTTCAGTCATCACAAGAAATTTCCTTGAAACATAGGTTCATAGGCGTGTACTAGGCTAATGGCCCTGGAGCCTTTACAAGCCTAGCCCATAGGATTACCCTGGCATTGTGCCACCCAAACTTAGTTTCCAGTGCCTCTGTCAAGTATTGCCACTGGAGTTATCCCCAGGGTGAATTTTCTATTTCCCATCCACTCATCAAGAGTTCTCTTGAAGAGGGCCAGTGGGGTGCTCTGCTTGACATGTATGGGAAGTCTATTCCAGAGCATGGGCAGTCTTTGGGTTATGAACCTGTCCCTCCAGCATGTTTTGTTGATTGTGGTAATGAGGTTGAGGTCTCTGGAGTGTGTGGTCTAGAGGGATTGGGATTTCTTTAGATGTAGCATTTCTAACAGAGCTGGGTCAGACATCACTTTGTAAGTCTCAAGGCTCCCGAGAGCACCCCAGCACTACCAGGTTATACCTCATACCATGCTTTTCGGCCCCAAAACTCGGACCAAACCACAAAAGGAGGGGGAGTATCCATATTCATCAAAGATACCCACACCTCCAGGTTAGTGGCACTGCACGAAGCATCGGAGACCATCCATGTGCAACTAACAGTGGGCAAAACTGCCTTTCAGTTTGTAGCCTGCTACAGACCACCCTCCCAAACTCAGGAACTCCACTCAGCTTTCCTGAGAACATTGGAGAATATGAAGGTCTCTCCAAACACCATTATATTGGGTGACTTCAACTACACAAACATAGACTGGGAGCACTACTCAAGCCCCAACACCCTCGCCCAATGGTTCCTAGAATTTATAAACTCAAATGCTATGGAACAACTGGTCACCACTCCCACAAGAGGGGAAAACATATTGGACCTGATCATCACCAAGATGGGGACTCTATGTTCCATACTAGAGGTATACCCCTCATTGGTAAGATCTGACCATAAATTAATCTCACTGGACATCCGTATCCCGTCCCCACCCCCAGCCAAGGAAACCACGGTGAAGAACTTCTCAAAAGCAAACTTCACACTTCTTAAAACCGAGGTGGAATCCTTCAAAGCCCCTGGGCCAGTGGAAAATATGGCCCAAACTGCAGAATCCTTTACAAACGCATTATATGGACACCTACAGGAATGCATGGATCGTGCTATCCCAAATAAAACCAAGACTCACTCCTCCAAAGGCAGGAGACCTGTCTAGTGGACCCCAGCCATAAATAAGCTATACAACAGAAGGAGGAAGCTACTACATGATATAGCAAAATCCCAAAAAGGGAAGGCATCTCTGATCAGTACTAGCAAGAAACTACGATCCCTCATAAAATCATCTAAGGCCAGCTTCGAAAGAAAAATTGCACAAGACGCTAAAGATAATCACAAGGCCTTCTTTAGTTATGTCAGGAACCTGGGTGGCAACTCCCAGATATGCTCTGAGTTAGTGCAAAATGACAAAAAATGCACTGAACCCACAGACATTGCCAACATCCTGGCAGACAGGTTCAGTGCAAACTCATCCCCCAAAAGAGCAAATGTCTATCCCAACAGAGTGTAGCCTCCCTGACATCACACATGCACAGGTGAGAGCTGCCCTCTCCAAAGCAGAAAACACAGCATCAATGGGACCAGACGGTGCCCCGGGCTGCGTCTTACACGAGCTCCAAGAAGAACTGAACCCTCACATAAATTCACTGTTCAATCTCAGCCTTACTACAGGATATGTACCCAAGGAATGGCGTACAGCAACAGTGGTCCCACACCACAAAGGTGGTGCCACAACGGACCCCAGAAACTATCGCCCTATAAACTTGACTAGCCTCGTCTGCAAAGCTATGGAGTGTATCATCATGGAACTCATAAACAAAGACATTGGGAACCTCCAAACACTCGATCCTACCCAATTTGGCTTTGTTAAGGGCAGATCTTGCCTCTTGAACCTGGTTGACTTCTTTGAAACAGTCAACAAGGCCATAGATGAAGGGAAGGTAGTCCACACAGCCTACCTAGACCTCGCAAAAGCCTTCGACACAATACCCCACTCGGGCATCATAAATAAGCTCACCAGCTTAAATATCAACCCCTATGTCACAAGATGGGTTGCAAACTGGCTCAGGGATAGAACCCACATGGTCAGAATTGCAGGTGCCATGTCAGACTCTAAACCAGTTACAAGTGGCATCCCACAAGGCTCAGTCCTGGGACCTCTCTTGTTCGGTATATATTTCTCTGAGATACAGGCTAACACGGGAGGACTATGGCTGACCAAGTTCGCAGATGATTGCAAACTGGGTGCCATAATCGACTCGCTGACTGACACAAGCATCCTCCAAAAGGGTCTCACAGAGATGGATAACTGGTGCCAGAGCCATGGTCTAAAGCTAAATGCCAAAAAGTGCATAGTCATCCCCTTTGGGAAAAACAAAGTGCCCACAAATTACCACATAGGTGGTAATCCATTAAGTACGGAAGAAGTAATTAGGGATTTGGGGACCCAAGTAGATAGCAATCTCTCCTTTGACAATCACGTTGCCAAAGTGGTTAGAAAGACCTTCTATATAGCCCACCTTATCACAAAGGGGTTCACATCTAGATCAAGAGAGGTCATTGTGCCCCTCTACTCATCACTCATCAGGCCCATAATTGAATACAGTGCCCCATTTGGGATGTACCTTACCCGACACGTGCAGCAACTGGAAAGACCCCAAAAGTACCTCACCAAGAGGATCAAGGGACTCAAACAGATGCCCTATGCAGTTAGGCCAAAGAAACTCCAGCTCTACTCGGTTGCTTACTACCTACTCAGAGGCGATCTGTGCCTGACGTATAAAGCCATGTCCAACCCTGAATTAATGGACATGCTCCACCTCAGGAAATCCAAATCCCTTAGAGCTACACTCTCCAGGGAATTAAACCTCAGCACAGAAATAAATAGGACATGCTGGAGGGACAGATTCATATCCGAGAGGCTCCCCTCACTCTGGAACAAAATCCCAATCCATGTTAGGCAGAGTCCCTCAATGACCCTCTTCAAGAGAAATCTTGAAGTGTGGATGGGAGATCGTAGGTTTACCCCTGGGATCTCTTCTGTATCCCTACTAGATAGAGGCACAGTAAACTAACCTTAAAAGGGCTATCTTCTGTGATCTACTATACAGAGGCACAGTCAACTAATCTAAAAGGGTGGCGAAAGCCAAACACACTCTGGCTAGGATTATAACCTATGAACCTATGAACCTAAGTCAAGCAGAGATTGCCTCTAAGTAAGCGATATGAGACAGAGAATAGGTGGAGTTTTTTGAGTCTGTCCATATAGGACAAGTGTCCTCTTTGTGAGGTACTTTTGTGGCCTCTCCAGTTGTTGCAGGTGTCTAGTGAGGTACATGCCAAATGAGGCATTGTACTCGATGATTGGCCTAATGAGGGAAAAGTAGAGGGAGACAATGACCTCTTTCTTCCTGGACGCAAAACCCTTAATAATGAGATGTGCCACATAAAAGGACTTTCTGGCCACAGTGGCAATGTGGTGGTCAAAACTCCCAGCAGAATCTGAACCATCAATAACTATACCAGCAAATAAAAAGTTAAAAATGAGTAGTAGTAGCAGTAGTAGTAGTAGTAGTAGCAGTAGTAGTAGTAGTAGTAGTAGTAGTAGTAGTAGTAGTAGTAGCAGTAGTAGCAGTAGTAGTAGTAGTAGTAGTAGTAGTAGTAGTAGCAGTAGTAGCAGTAGTAGTAGTAGTAGTAGTAGTAGTAGTAGTAGCAGTAGTAGTAGTAGTAGTAGTAGTAGTAGCAGTAGTAGTAGTAGCAGTAGTAGTAGTAGCAGTAGTAGTAGTAGTAGTAGTAGTAGTAGTAGTAGTAGTAGTAGTAGTAGTAGTAGTAGTAGTAGTAGTAGTAGCAGTAGTAGTAGTAGTAGTAGTAGTAGCAGTAGTAGTAGTAGTAGTAGTAGTAGCAGTAGTCGTAGAAGTCGCAGTAGGAGCAGTAGTCATAGAAGTACTAGCAGTAGTAGTTGTGCATCTATGAATGATCATGTCTGTGTACATTTCCTTGCATAAGTGTTGGCACCATGTTTACTCCATCCTGTCCATCACAGAAAACACAACTGCAGCTGATACATGATAGGCTTTTCTGTTTCATATGTGTGCCATCTGGACCAAAGCTGTTAGATAATTAATTAAGAGCAGGGATCCACAGAGCAATAAGACTGATTCAACGTATGGTAGGAAGCATTACTGAAAATAAATGTGACAGGAACAAAGTGCCAAAAACCTTAGGCAGGAGCCACATTTGTATTTGAGACAGTAGTGAATGATGCCCATTTGTGAGAAAAATAGATTTGCAAAGAGCATGGCTCCCTACAAAAATTCATTTTTAGTGTGTGATTTTTTCTCTCTAGAATACTGTTTGTGTGCGTGTGTGTATGTTTAGGGATGTCTGAATATATTTATGTGTGTGTGTGTGTGTGTGTGTGTGTGTGTGTGTGTGTGTGTGTGTGTGTGTGTGTGTGTGTTATAGCTGTGTCTGAATATATTTGTGTGTGTGTGTGTGTGTGTGTGTGTGTGTGTGTGTGTGTGTGTGAGTGAGTGAAGGGTGTGTCTTTGACAACATTATGCATGGGCTGCTTGGGAGTACACTAGGTCTTACAATCTCTAATGTTGGCTAGTCTTCAATTAAGAGACATGCTAATGAGCTGATAATGACAACTTTTTCATTACAGCCTAAGCTATATCTGAAAGCTGTCATGTCTGACAGCAGTAATGTTGGTCAGTGTCTAATTCAGAGTCATGTTATTGAGCTGATAATGAGGTATTTCTCACTGTAGCCATAGTTGCCTTGAATTTACATTTTTTCACAGTTGTGGTAACTGACATGCAGTAGGCAATTACCATGAGCAGTGAGCCTTTATGGAAATCCTGGCTATTATATGAGATGAATTTTACAAATGGGGTATAATCCAATTTGAGGTAGAAGACATTCTTAGAAATGTGTGTGTGTGTGTGGGGGCATCCACAGGCAGAAAACAACCCGCAATTTTCATGGTATGAGGTATGCCTTTACACTGGGTCTTCTGAAAAGCCAGTATTTGTTTTAAACTTGTATTATATAATAATATAATTATATAATATAATAATAGGGTGGCGCAGTGGTGCAGCGGTTAATGCTGTCACCTCACAGCAAGAGGTTCTCCAGTTCGATTCTCGGCTGGGGTGCCTTCTGTGTGGAGTTTGCATGTTCTCCCTGTGTTCGCGTGGGTTTCCTCCGGGTACTCTGGTTTCCTCCCACATTCTAAAGACATGCTTCTGGAGCGTTTCTCCCCGGGCCTCTGCTGAAAACAAGATCTGTGGAACCTAGTCGGACTTTCCCGGTCAACAAATGTTAAAAAAATAAATAATTAGGACTGGCTTGTTTGACTGGGAGGTAAAAAATTTCATTAAAAGATTTTTCTTATAAATTGCAGGGGAAGGTATAGATTCCCATTTCAGGTAATTGATTTATTTACAAGCAGCATTAACATAAAAACTAAATGAATTTCTGCCTTTTCCATTCCTCTCCTATGCTGTATTTAAAAGTGTGGAGTTAACCTAAATTTGTTTGGCTATGTGAGCATAAAATTAATAGAATGAAGATAATGCTCGGTCAGGTAAGTTATTACAGATAAAAAATGCATCCAGGTGTTTTGAGGTCTCCATTCTGTTGCAAAATATTTTGTATATCAAATATTTTGTTTATCTTTTGTGTATCTTATTTGTATAAAATACCTTAGAAAATATTGTTATTCATAAATCACCACCTGATGAAATTGGGAACCTTGTGAGAAGAAAGGGCTGACCATGTTTTGTCTCTTTCAAGTAATTTAGCTGTGTTTGCTATTATCATTTTGTCAAAGTGCAGGGCCAAAAATATTGTCAGACATAAATAATGTATCCTTTGGAAGTTAATGGTTTGCTGAGTAATTTTCCATTCATCTTGGTTGGATAGTCTTAGATTTAGGAAGTTTATTAAGATATTAGTGGGGTGGAAAGATTATATTTAAAATTTTGCTGTGGTGACTTTTAATACAAATTTGTCCAGGTAGTGTAGTCATTTATCCAAAGACCACTGATGTAATATAATTGTCCACCACTGATGTAATATATTTGTCCATAATAGTCTTAGCTGGTTAACAGAATAAATTAAGTTCAAAATTTAAGTTTGTATTACTTTAGGTCCTGTTTCATTATCTTATGTCTAAATTAGGTGTTGGACATTGTTCTGTTTGTATTGTAAGTCTTAATAAGGTTTTACTTTCTTATTGGTTTGATCTTTTAAATATGTATTACTGTTGCAGTATAGAGTATAATTTTAACATGAAATGTTTATACACTTTGTGAATCAATGATAGATGCTGAAATAATTATATATGGGATTTATTTAGTTATATTTCCAATTTGCTGAGTAATAAAGAACTTATCAAATAAATGTAAGCTGGGTTGGTAATAAAATACTTTGAAATTTTGGGAAAGTTCATCCTTTTGCTATCTGATGATGAAATATGCTCAACAGAGCAACTCTAGGTTTCTTACTATTTCATATCAGTTTTCTTGTAATAGATGATATCAGGTAGAGTTGGGCAATAAGGCAAAGAGAGAGAGAAGAGAAAAGGAAAGAAGAGGCTGAAAACTATGCCGACTTTAAGGCAGCAACATAATAATGATTGTATTTTTGTAGAAATATCACTAAAAATGGCTCTCGTTTTTAGTCATTCCCATTCACTTTATATGGCAGTATCTTGCAAATCATTGTGTATCTGGACCCTGTATATTCAAAACTATTTTTAACACAAAATAAAATAATCTGATATTCCTGGTACACCTTCAATGCAGTTTTCCTGTATATATTTCATATCCTGATAATCCAGATTCACTTACAAGGTTCATTAGTCTATGAAGGAGTGATTCAAGTTTAGCTAAATTGCTAATTAATCATCTCAAACAGGCCTGAAATGTATTTCCTAAAGGAGTGATTCAAACTTTGTTAAAATATTAATCAATCATCTGTAAGCAGGCCTAAGGTGTATTTTCCTACCTAGCATTATAATCCCGTCAGGCTCAGACTGTAGAAATGGATTAAGATACTGAGCAAATAGCAAAAGAGAAAGGGAAAATTCTTTGGTTTGTCAAAAACATTTAGAAAGTTTACATGATATTTAATCAGAGGTGTCTCCTAGTACTGGCTGCCACTCCCCGCACAAAATACATTTTTTTGTATTTTCTTTACTTTAAAATGCAAAATTTTAGTATTACTGTTAGTAATATTGGAACTCTATACTCTTCTACAGTCCACTGAGTAAAAAAGAAAAAAGAAATCTGTTTCCTCTGCTTGCTGGGCCGTTTTCCATACAGTCCAGGACTATGTCTCCTCCTAACTGGGTATAAGGTGATCACTCTTCATTACAGGTTTTTCTGCCTTCTGCCAGAGCCTGACACATCTCAATAAAGGGTCTCATTAGGTTGCTTTATATAGTAGCAAGGGGTCATTTCTACTTGCTCAAGCTGCCTCACATGACTGCTCAGACGAAGGTAGCCTGCGACTAAAAGTAAAGGCAGAGGCAACTTCTAAAATACAAGCGTGGATGAAAGCTTTTTTTTTTAAATTTTAATGTGTCTCTTATCTAAAATATTGGAAGGTAAGTATGCAAGTATTTTATTATAAGCGTGTGTGTGTGTGTGTGTGTGTGTGTGTGTGTGTGTGTGTGTGTGTGTGTGTGTGTGTGTGTGTGTAATATATATTTCTATGTTTAAGGAGCATAGATGCTCTCAACTCACCTCACATTCAATCTGTTGCTCATAATGTTTGTGTTTTTCTGGCCAGTAAATAAAGACTGTAGTCACTACATAATGACAGACATTTGACTTTTGGACTTAAAAGCCTTCAGGAAAAGCATGCTAATACAAAGCCTATTATTTCTGCAACGTTATCCTTATATAGGGGCAATATCTATCCCTGATTTTTGGCCCTTTGCCATAATTATTTTTTACAGTCCTACTTGATTCTTGAAGTAAGAGCCTTACAGGGATGTATATGCACATGTGTGGGGATGGGGGGAGAGCAATTTATTCTGGCAGCAGTGAGAGGAGAAGTTACATTCCTGTGTGGCAGCCATTTATGTATTTAACTCACTTGAGCAAAGTCAAACTTCTAAGGTCATACAATAATTGATGGTCACATCTGTGTGTTTGTGTGTGTGTGTGTGTGTGTGTGTGTGTGTGTGTGTGTGTGTGTGTGTGTGTGTGTGTGTGTGTGTGTGTGTGTGTGTGTGTGTGTGTTTGGTCTGTTTCTCGTAACATTTGGGTGTTTTCTGGCAAATTAGTGAGTATTGCAGTCATTAAATAATGACAGACATTTCAGTTTCACATTTGGTAACCTTCAGAAAAAAAACTTGCTAATGCAAATCTCGTTATTCTAGCAGCTGTGTAAATGTATAAGGGCAGTATCTTTCCTTGATTTTAGTCCTTTGTCCCCCAATATTCTTTAGCTTCCTACTTGATTCTTGAGCTAAAGGATTGAAAGGCATGGGGGTGCTGTGGATTGCACACTGTATACTAACAGGAGTGATCTGAGATTATACATTCCCACGTGGCAGTTATGTATCTATTTATTCATTCTTTTGATTATAATCAAACTTATGAGAGGTACATTCACAGTTATACAAACAGATGTACTTGATGGTGGTCACGTGTTTTTGCATGTCTATGCCTGTGTGTGTCCATGTCTTTAGGAGCATGTTTGCAATTGTCTGCATGTATGTGTGCGTGTGCGTGTGTCTGTGTCTGTGTCCGTAGGGCCATGTTTGCAGCTGTCTGGAAGTATGTGAGTGACTGTCTGAGAGTGCATGGGTGTCAGATTGTGTGTGTGTGTGTGTGTGTGTGTGTGTGTGTGTGTGTGTGTGTGTGTGTGTGTGTGTGTGTGTGTGTCTCCATAAAGTGGTAATAATGAATGGGTACTGAGGCATTCTGTAGATGAAAATGATTGACATAATTTGTTGTTTGATCACAGGTGTTGGTCATTGACCTGTTGTAATGGAGCCCTACATTATTTCGATTGGTCTCACCCATGCATTTCCTTTCAGCCCCCCTGGCTCCCCCTTGATTTGAAGTCACCAGCCGCCATTGTATTTAACTTGTGTACAAGACACTGATATGTGCTAGTAAGGTAATATATAATAAGTGATGGAAAGTTATATCACTGGAGTATTTGATAAGTCAGCAGAAGACCATTTTACCCTTTGCAGCACACTTTTGGCAGAAAGAAACTTAGGAAAAGAGGGCTGTGTTTGTCTTTGATTTAGTAATGCTGCAGGCTATTTTAATCATTATTAAACTTTCTGAACTGAGGCTGTTAAGTCTTTATCTGTCTTAAAAATAACTAGAGCTTGAAATTCACTCAGTAAGGATGTTGCCCCTTTTCCTAAGGTTACCTCATTCATATTTTTGCAACAGAAAGGGAGAATGTGCCATGTTTACATGTTTAAATCTGAAGATGGTGATGGCTTAGGGTACTACCAGACAAAGTAAGATGAAACTTCAGCAGATGAAACCTGATCAAAGGATTTTACAGTTTCCTTCCTAGTAATGGCTTTAAGCAGAGCTTGCTGCATGCAGATTTATTTCTTGTGCTTGACATTTGCAGTAGTTTATGTCAGAGAAGCACAGTAAAATATAGTGTAGTTTAAGGCACTGTTTCTCAAAAGTGAGGGCAGCTTCATTTGAGAGTTTCCAGCTATGTTTCAAGGGAAGCCTAAGCAGGTTTGACATTTTTATGCGATTAAATATTGATGTGTAGGTTATTTACATTATATTACATTTGCTTTATGGTGAAAGGAGATTATATCATATCTAGGCTGCCCTTTATTTGCATTTAACATTCTACCTCCTTTTAATCGTTACCTACACCTCCATATCCTGTTGTATGTCTCTGTGGATTCCCTGTGCATCACCACGTCTAGTAATCGGTTCTGTGTATCAGCAATCCTCTCCTTGAAGAAATGATTTCATACATCCACAGTGTTGTTTGTCCTTACAAAATGTGTTATGCACCACCTACTCACCCCTGTGTCTCTCCTGTCCCAGACAACTCCTTCACATGTCCTTGATAATGCCTTGGGTCCCTTATTATGTCCCACTTGGTTCTACTGGTGTGTAGCAAGCAATGCTGTGGCTGCTTTAGCCTCTACACATATCCTTCCTCTTCAGTCCCACACAACCTTCTGGCAACTTTCCTATGGATTTCTTCCAGCAGCTCTTTCTCTTTGAGTACGCAATCACACTCTGGTTGCTGATTCTGGGCCTGACTTTCCCCTAACATTGCTATTAGGTTATCAGTTGTGTAGTTCCCAGCATCAGATTTACATTTCTTCAATCTTCAGGTAGTACTTCTGCAGTGAATAGGTTCATGTTTGCTGTCCTCCCTTAGCAGACCTAGTTCCCTCTTAGCCCTCTCTTTGTCAGTCTTGGTCTGCTATCTGCCTTTGCCACTTTCCTTTTCTCCTTCCCTGCATGGCACCCTCCCCTTGTTTTCATTTATGAAACTGTTGACAAGTATTTTTTTAAATATATTTTATTTTCACTAGTCTTCAAAGATCACCCTGCCGTCTCTGCAGATCCTCCCTTCCCTCCCTCCCTTCCTTATTTTTGCTAAAGATCAGAAAATGCTTTCATTCTTTTCTTGACTTCTACTAACGCCCACTTGGCTTCTACCTGTGTTGTCCTTATCAATGTTGTTGCCCATCTGCTTCACTCCTTGTACTGTACATCAACTTCTACACTACCCCATCCTTTCCACCTCCTATTTATCCTGTCTTTTGCATGAATTTCTAGGCACACATACTTATGTAGTCTCTTTAGTTTCTTCTTCTTTCCCTCTTTTTAACTGTTATTCAACCCTTTTTAATAACTCTGAATACTTCATCCTCTGTTTCATTCCTACATCACCGTACCTTCTTCTCCTCCCATAGTCCTCCCCCCCACTATCTAAACCATCTTTGTCTCTCTTCCAGGCTCAACAAATTCTACTACCTTAAAATCCCACACTATTATCATTTTTCTTATATTCTTACCCTTAGCCCCACATTAAACCACACAGTATGATGGTCCAGCTTGGCTATTAGGGTTGCTACCAGTCCCTATCTGCACAGAAGCACTGCCTGTATTACGTGTACCCCAGTAACAATGAGTGAGGTGTTAAATGTCACATTTTTCTCTTTAGGACAAGAGCGGCAGGAAGAACTAGGATCACAAAGACTCTCTGATGCTTGAAGCAGTTGATGACATAAACTCAGTGTTCCCATCATCATGTTACAAGAACTTACACTAACCTGCCATTTTAAATGAAGGAAGAAAGGAATGCATGTGTCTGTACTGTCACTAGATGAATAATAGCTCACTCAAATGACACAGTTCTTATTTACAGTTCAGATAAATGAGGAGTACGTGAGACAGAAGCTTAGCATGGAATTGAACAATAATCCATTTTCCAAGCTCAAAAATGAGCTGCCCTGCTTCAAATACTTTACAGCATTCATCTTTTTTGTTTTGAATTCATCTTTTTTGTTTTGAATTCATCTTTTTTGTTTTGAATTCATCTTTTTTGTTTTGAATTCTCACTAACAATAAATATTGTATAATGTAAAATAGAAGCATGTTGATAGAAATAGAGACAAAACAATGACTTTAATAAAACAGACTTCAATCAACAGTTAAAAAGATCTCTGTTTATTTTTTTACTGTTTCTTGCCCCCAGTGTCCTTCTTTATTTATTTATTGTATTTGTTTACCGGGAAAGTCCACTGGGCCTAAAAGAGCCCATTTTCAGTGGAGGCCCAAGGAGAAAAACTCTGCCAAGAACATAGATACAGAAAAAAATGAAACATTAATTGGCACAGAAGTAGAAACCATGTTACACATAGTGATTACAATAATATATACATAAAAGCAGGAATTTAGTTGGTTTGAGTACAGTAATATATACATAAAAGCCAGAGTAGTGGACCTTCGCACATGCACACTAGCAGCATTTCTGATATCCAGACTGCTGTCTCAGCAGCAGTCCAGATTAAGAAGCATTCAAGTGCAGAGATCCCAGAAGTCTATGCAGTTGTAACTGCATAGACTTTCACTGAATCGGACTCCAATGTCGGCAGGCTGGGAGTCTTGTCAGGGGTCCTTCTAGTGCTCCAACGAACAAAGCTATGGAAGAATTTAGTGCTGCAATGGACCTATCCCAGGTGTGTGTGTGTGTGTGTGTGTGTGTAAATGACCCAGATGCTACATGGTGGTGGGTAGATAATAAGGCTTGAACCCTGTACCTTGGGCCCAGGTGGCAAGAGCCTGAATTTCCTACCCACCACCTTTTGTAAAAATGTTGCAGATTTTTCCCTCATACTTGTTCTGTTCCTCATAAAATCTGTGGTTTCTGTATTTTTGTGTCCTTGCAAAGCCAGTAGTGCATTGGTGCAGTGGTAGCATTGTTGCCTGACAGCTACATGTTCTCTGGTTTGATTCTTGGCTGGGATGCCTTACCTTCTGTGTGGAGTCTGTATGCCCTCCCTGTTTTTGTTTCCTCTAGTGTCCTCCCATCTTACAAAGACATGTGTCTGTCTGGATTGTTTCTCCCTGGGCCTCTGCTAAAAATTAGCTTTTGTTCCAAGTCAGACTTTTCTGGTTAACAAATGTTAAAAATGACACGCATTTGAATATCAGACTTCATATTCTTCAGAAAATGCATGGTAACACAAACGCTTTTATTCTAGCAATTTTCTAAGTGTATAAGATGGATATTTGAAATTTGTCCCTATTTTTGGGACTGTATTCCCCCATTATTGGCTTCATCCAGGTTTTGTGCTAAGGTTGAGAGCTATGGTAAGAACTGAATTCACTGAATATGTTTGGGGGCTATAGTCCCCCATTACTGGCTTTGTCCGGGTGTTTTTTGCTAAGAGGTTGAGAGCTATGGTAAGAACTGAATTCACTGAATGTTTGGGGGGCTGTATTCACTCATTATTGGCTTTGTTCAGGTGTTTTGTGTTAAGAGGTTGACAGCTGTGCTATGGTGAGAACTGAATTCACTAAATGGTAGACATTTAAGTTTCCATCTTCCTCTTTCACAAAACACTAGGTTTGGCATAGTGGTATGTTGCTCTGACTGTTTTGCACAGGGTCCTGGGTTTAAGGCTTGGCAGTGAAATGTATGATGGTAACACAACATTTTATTCTAGCAACATTCCAACAATATACAAGCAATGTTTAAAATGTGTCCCTGGTTTTTGGACTTTTGTCCCCCCCCCCACAATAAACTTTGGCTTTTTCCAGATTTCTTTGTGCTGCAAAGTTCAGAGATACAACTGAGTGAGTAGATTTTACAAGGAGCTGAGAGCTGCAGGGGAGCAAACGTTTAGTGCTGCTTATGCTGAGTCTGCTTGCATTGTTAATAGCACAACAGGTAGTATACTTGCTTTTGATGCAGAAGGCTGTTACTCCCACAGTAGATAGATGCATTGCTGATACTGTACTGTGTTGCAAAAGGGGTGGATGTGAAGATACCTAGTAACTATGAACCTGTTAGCAGTTTGCCATCCATTCCCTATTGCAATATTGCTAGCTTATCATTTTTTTAGTGTAAGATAGGTAAAGAGTAATGGGCACTTTATTTGTAGATGAAACAATGAAATACAAAGTTGTTTGCTAGCAGCAACCTCTTCATTAGTTACAGATCTCTTTAATGTGGAATTATTTAGATGACTTTTACTTCTTCAGAGAGTGTGCATATGTACTGATACTGGTGGACTGTAGAAGTTTGAGTAGACGTTTATGATAGAAATGTTCTGAATTGGGCAGTTTTGTCATTACTGTTGCATGCATTTTGTTTCATTGTTTACTGGAAAAATTTCAAAGCAATAAATTTAAAACACCCTCTAAAACTGTACTGTATTGTACAGGGAATATAATTTAATACAATCAGGAAGGTGTATGAAAGAGCATGTGTATGTTTCGTGTGCAAGGGGCCTGTGATTTAAAAACAGCCCAAACCCAAAGTTAATCTGCCACTGGCAAAATGTATTTCCTTTGAATATGGGTTTCAATGCTGTTTGTGATTGTGAGTTTTCAAGGGCAGAGAAGTTTTAATGCTAAGTCTGTTCTCATTGCGAGACTGCATTGCTTTGTTTAGCAGATATGATATCTATTAGTGTTTGTGCTGTAAAATGCGAAATAAAACTTTTAAATGAAGTCCAAATCATCGCAGAAGTAAAGCAGTATGCACATTAGTGTTTATGGTAAATGGGGTGAAATAGCCAAGTAATGGTTCATTGGAATGGCTGTAGGGGGGAAGCTCCATTCAACCATGATTTTGTGAGGGGGGAAGGGCAGCAAACTCAAAGACAGCCCCGGCTGAACTATACCTCTCAACTGTCCAGATGTTTGCAGAATGAATAGATTTTTGCTTCTTATTTTTCGTTTGTTCCTTTAAAATTTGTGGTTTTCTGTCAAATCATTTAGGAATGTCACTTAGGAAAGTCACTAAATAATGACAGACACTGAGTTTCAGACTTCATAACCTTCAGAAAAATGCATGCTAAAGCAAGACCTGTTATTCGATCAACTGTCTCAGTTTATACAAGAGCAATTTTTAGTACTGTTTATATGTTCCCCCCATATATTTGGCCTTGTCCAGATTTCCAGCATTAACAGGTTGAGAGGTACATGCAAATAAATTGCTTTATAGAATTAGGCATATCCAAACCTCTCAAGTGTCTCAAAATTTTGCTCTACCCCTAATAATCCCTCCGCAAAATGGCAATTTTGGAAGAAAACATGGAGGGTTTACAATTAATAAATAACTGTAATAATCAGTTATAGATTACTTTTATTTCAGAAATGCATATAGATTCTTTTAATTTGTCAGCTGCTCAAGTTAGCAGTACTAATATTAAAAAGTGTCTCTTCTTTGACAGGTTCCCAGCTGCATTGTGTGGCTATTTTATATTTTTGAATCAAATTTTTGGTCCATTTTTCATAAAATTGTGTTTTTTTGGCAAATTAGTGGCAAATCATTAAAGACTGAAGTTAGAAAATAATTACAGACATTTCAGTTTCAGATTTCATACCCTTTAGAAAATTCATACTAATTCAAGACCTACTAATCTATTATCTTTCTAAGTTTATATGAGCAATATTTAAAAATTGTCCTTATTTTTGAGCCTTTGTCCCACTTCTATATATGGCTTTGCCCAGATTTCTTGCTCTGAGGTTGAGAGGTATGACAAATGTGTCAGGGCCATCGCAGTCAGCCAGTGACATTTAAAATTGTGACATACTTGTTGCACTCCACTCCCCCATGTAATGACTCTGGATGTGTCCAAGGAAGGCAAGGAGCAGTTATGCAGTGCAAATGTGCAGACTATCCCCCCATCCAAGGTAGACACAAGTACTACAATGGCTTTTCATCTGTCCTTGATTTTGCAGAATGTTTTGGTTTCTGTCATATTTTTATACTGTTGATTTATGCTTATTATTATTCAGAAAGTGCCTGTTGCTCTGTGTTTAAGTAACAGTGCTTTAATGACCATCTGGTAAGCTTGTCTGAAATTGTAAGATGCAAGTAAGTTTTAATAAGCATACTGTTAAAGAATTGCCAACATTGAAAGCCTTTCTGTTGTTGCCATGCAGAGAACACTTACATAACTAGATAACATATAAGCCTTGGTATTGAAATGCATATGACAGTATTTGTAATAAAGGACAGTATTACATTATTTTAAGAGCTCATTACAGGCTTTACCTGCAAACTAAACAGAATGCCAATCTATCATGTGTGGTCCATATCCTATGCAGTAATCCTTTAAGCAATGTATGTTGAGCTTGTTTCCTGTTTGCTTTTCATTTTTTACTTTGATCATGTTTTCCCCATGAAACAAGTAGATAGTTGTTGTCAGGCAGCAGGTCTTTTTTGGATAAGAAACATTTTTACAAGTGGGGGTATCACAGAGATTGCTACTTTCAGCATGTTACTTGGTACTTTAATAAAGCTGAATATATATTATAATTAGAACTGGAGTACAAGGAGAAGTGGTTTGAGTTGAGTGCTGCTTGTTTTTCTTATATTTGATTTTGACTAGCATTCCAGTAATGTATTTAAAAAGTAATTTATTTTTTCATGCCTCACAACCTTTTTGTTTCCATCTAGTTATTAAGTAAGCTGTCATGCAGTCAATGGATTGAAATATGTTTTTTCTTCTACACTTCATTTTGTCTTGATTGGGCTCTCATAGTGATGGTTTGGCACCCAGGGCAGAGTATTTAATTAAAGTTACAGTTTTTGTGGTTTTGAGCATAGCTCCTCCCCTTTCTAGTTGGCCACACCCATTCCCATTGACCCCACCTATTCAGCTGTCTCCTGCAGCCCCCCTTTGATTTGAAGTCACCAGCTGCCACTGATAAAAGCAGAAATTTAGTTGGTTTGATTCCAGTAATATATACAGAATATATACAAGAGCAGGAATCTATTTGGTTTGATTGCAGTAATATATACAGAATATATACATAGACGCAGGAATTTAGTTGTTTGCCAGATGAATTCAATCAGAGAGGTATAAACAGAGATATATTAACAGAAATATATTAATCAGCCTTATTGTACCAGTATCAACAAGTGATGAAAAAATAATAATTATGGAGAAAATAACATCATTCAGCAGTAGCAAAAAGCATATGAGTTTGGTTATCATATAAGGAGAAGGCACAGGTTAGTTTATAGAGCAGGTACATAGCCAGAAAGAGTTGAGATGATTTTTCAGTATTTGTTTGAAGGTGGTGGTGCTGAATGTGTTTCTTATAGATGGTAGAAGTGAGTTCCATAGTTTGGCTTCTTGCTTGATGGATTGCTTTTATACTTGCAATAATAATAATAACACTAGGTTGCCTGTGTTTAATGATCATGATACTAAGAGACAAGTTCTGTCCATGATATTTCACAGTTTCTAGTAATGGTGATATTTCTGTAACTGTGCAAACTGACTGTAACTAAGTAGCATGGACCTTGCTGATGGCAATAGTGCTATGTAAAGTAGTGGCACTAATGGAAGTGTGCAATTGGTATGCCAGAGTAGAATACTGATGGCAGGGCTGATGAAGGTGTGGCCTGTATTTATAGGCAGCTTGTGAAGTATACAAGCCAGTGTAATTCATGGACCCCCTCCCCCCACTTGCTACCTATAAATAGTGCTGTGTGCTTCAAAGCAGCAACATTCATAGTACTGTACACAGTAGTGTAAATGTGATAGGCTGTGGGTTGAGTCTGTGTAAATTTGCTTTTTGGCATGCTGCTCTGGTAGGAGACCTGCATAGTATAGTGTAGAATTCATATACATACATACTACTCAAGTTCTATGCAGGCCAGAGATTCAAATGTGTGCATGAAAACCTGTGCATTTCATTGATGAGAATCTGTGTAAGGTGAAGTGACTTCAAATCACCCTGCTCACATTGCTGATATAGATAAGTCATGGTATGGATGAATATGCAAGTGTGTACTTGTATGCATTTGTATGCCACTGTCAGAGTGTGTGTGTGTGTGTGTGTGTGTGTGTGTGTGTGTGTGTGTTTGTGGGTGTCATTACCAGCTGTGACATGTTGAGCCTGTTCAGTATATAAATATTATATAAAAGTATTATATAATTGTGATTTTGTAATGTAGTCATGGACAAATGTGTGTGCTCCTTTAAATGCTTGGCAGAGTGGAGCATGGGAATATTCGCATAGTGGTTCTCATAAGCAGTTAGCCAATCATGTGACCTTTACCTTAGTATAGAAAAAAACTAGCCTGGAGGGCTAAATTCAGAAAGGTAGTTCCTAATTAGAGGAACATTGTCAAGTGCTGAAAGGAATACTTATAAGCATGGCCTGAGACAGGGCTCATTTGGGACTATCATGTGAACTATCATTGTAGGACTGTGCCTGATGGAAGTACCTGATTTTTGGAACTCAGAGTTAGGACTAGGAGAAAGGCATACAGAATGGGAGCTTATTATTGGAGTATTTCATTATTGGAGGTGAGGGTAATGCCTGGGAATAATGTCTACAGCCCAGGAACATGTTGTTGCAGCATCTGAGTTGGGACATGAGAGTAGGGCCTGGGGAAGATGCTAACAGCTTGCTACTATCTTGAAAGTGCTAGGACAGCCTGTATTCTGAGAAGACTTTATGCAGTGGTGAATTATTCTGAAGGTCCTGTTTATGTTGTGTTTTGCAAGGTAAAGTGAGCCAAAGCTTTAGCTGTAAGTTGAGCAAATGAGAGTTTCTGTGCACATCCTGCCTCCATTGTTGACATGGCTCCTAGACTGGGTGTGTAGTCTTCTTATTAAGTAGGACAATCCAGTGGGCAGTTTTTTCAACTGCTTAGAGAAGCAATTTAGTCATACAATTTCTGGGGTAATGAGATGTTATTCTTGTGAGAATGTGCATTGCTATGAATCCCTTAATGGCAGAGAAGCACAGCTGAGCAAGCAGATCTGCAGCACCGTTCTCTGAGAATACCAGTTTATGTCTAGTAGTCCAAGCTGAGCTCAGTAGTGCCTCCTATGAAAGCGGTGACTTTATATGAGTATGTTCTTTCTGAAACAGAAGTGGCAGAGCTATGGCTTGGTTTGAAATCTGGTTTGAAATTCATCCCAGTTAACGTGTCTAAATGGCATAAGCTCTGAGTGGATCTTTTTAAGCTGATTAGGCAGCTATAGCTGAGGCACTTTACATTCAACTGTTACTTTATTTCAGATTTAAAATTCTTTTCTATTGATTTTGATGACAAATTCTCTTTAGCATCTGGTTATATTCCTTTACATGCATCTTTTGTTAATAAAGTGCATTCATTCTTGTGTTGAATAATGACACAACCAATACATAACTTATAAGGTGATTGGATGTGAATGGCACAAGATATTTAAAAATAATTGTCTTAATTGAACTTATTACATGTTAACAAAAAAATGAATGGTAAGCATTTATGAATTTCCAGAATAACGATCAGTTAAAAATAGTCTGTTGATAAACGAAGGAGCCTAGAAGTTAATACATGTTAAAGAATATTTTAATGCATGCCTTACCAATCTTACTGATACCACAACCTAGTTATCAATAAATATATCTTAATGTATTGACAAAGTAAGGGGTTTGTTATTATGTCTTCCTTTGGAATGGTATGCAGTGCAGATGACACAACTACATACTGATTTGCTCTCTTTGAACTACAATGACATTCCTGACCATTGCATTATATATCAAGTTATTACTTTGCAGTTTACTAATCCCACATTCATCCATCCTATCATGAATTTGTCTTAGTTTATTGGGAACAACTATTTTGTCAGTTTTGAACATTAAGCCTTGGACATTGGATTTAGCTTATTTTTGCCATGAACCCTATAAGACTAAATTTCTTTCATTACTAGTACTTTTTTGTTAAGGCCTTCACTGGATCATAAAGTTGGAAGAATCTGTAAATTTCACCACAGAGCATCTAGAACCCCATATCTTCTAGTGCCAAGTTGGCCATAGAATTCTGTCTTAATCCATCTCTTCCCCCAAAATTATTTTAGTAGTCTTAGCCACACCAACTATGATGTCTTATCTTTGGCCATACCCCTTTATGTCCAACTTTGGAGATCTGAAAAGGCAGCGCTATTTGTCTATTTGTGCTTCACATGGATATCCCTGTCCCCTTCCACCTTGGTTGTTAACTTGCAGAATTAAATCCTTTCTTGTACAGTTCTGAAATGGATGACTGAATGACTCACAGTCAAGCACATCAATAAACTCCTGCTCCCTCTCTAAATCAATGCTTGCAATTCCTCAGTCTGTCTGGCAGAATCCAAACATACATGAATGTAACCCTCTTCTTCATGCCACACTTTTATTTTCTCCTCTAGTCTGTCATCCTCCTGTCTTGACATATCTTGGGCTGATACACTTTAGTGATCCACTTGCTTTCTCACACTTCACCTATCTTAACCTCCAGGATGCTTACATTAGGTTCTAACTAGGTACTCTTTTTCCCACATAATACTGAACATCTTCCTCCTTCTCTTTGGCCTTGCATTTAATGCCCTCCATTATATAGATCATTAATCCACCACCTCTGCCCTTCGTCTGTTATTCCTGCACAACCCATAGCGAAGCACTTCCATGTTCCATCCTTTCTTGTTATTGGTCTGCATTGCTGTGATACTAGCATTGCCCACCCTCCATTCCCATCATCATTGCTAGCAACTCCATCATCATCTTGCATTAATTCCTTGCATTAAATGAATACTACCTGGCCATGCTCCAACTCACCCTTGTTTGTTATTCTATATTCTGTGTCCTTTTGCTTTCTGTCTGCTATCAGTGTACCTCATGTTTCCTACTTCTTTGACATCCTCCTGCTTCATTAGTAGTTTAAAAGTCTTTCACATATACTTTTCCAACTCAGCTTTGAACTCTTCCATTCTTTTTGAGCTAAGGTAGAACCTGCCCCTGACACACAGAGCTGGTCTTTATGCTATGTTCTTCTCATCATTCTTCCATTTCCAGGCTCTTCTCCCATGTCCACTGCTGCAGACAATTATTATAATCCTAAAGCCTCTTATTCCAAAGAATGCTGGCTGTTGGTGCAACGTAACACATCTCAGAATGCTACCTTTAATCTTCTGTCTCACTGTCAACTCTATGTCTTGCCTGCTACTACCTCAGTCATCTCCCCTGACAGGACATTAGTATCTTCATGCATTACATCGTGTTTCTACTCCTCTACATTAGTGACCACCTTGGTCACTTCTTCTTACATATTACAGATTCTAAGCCTCAAGATGGGTTCACAGCAATCTAATCGCTACTGTTTCCATTGACAAAAATCTTAATTCCATTGGAGAACGAGTACCTAATCACAAATTCTGTTCCCACACTGGCACTTGTATTCTTAATTTCCTGCTTCAAGTCAGTGCCATCATATATGTGTCTGTTTTCCATCCAGTTCCACTGGATTCTTGTGGAAAGTATAAGGCTGCAGATAAGATCCACAGAACTGAAAGACAAGATGTACAAAAATGAAATGTGTGCACTTAAGGTATAGCCCTTGCACATGGCCCCGCAGTCAGGGAATTACTAACCTCGATTAGTGAACCATCTCTGCTGCCTAGGATGAAAGCATGGTATCGAGGCCCACTACAAGTACCACAGTTTCAACCTGGCAACACACAAGCATCACTGAGAGAGGAATGATTTCCAGTTCATTTTTCAAAAGCTCGCTATAATAAGCACTCTGCATAGGGACTGACTGGAAGATGTGTTCTATGAGTTAAGAAAAAAGATGCAGAAGAGACTGAGGTCAAGACTAGACCAAAGCATATATCTTATTCAAGTCCGTCTGTTGGTATGTCCATCTCTGAACCCTCACATGCAGTCACTTTTCTCTATAACAAGGGATCAACACAACATCCTGTTAATCATCTTTAGATCAAGTGAGGGCAAACAGAAGTTCCCTGGTGCCTAGCTTTGGGAACAAAACCCGAGGACAGCCTTTGCCCTCTACGTCATGCTAGAGTGGGTCATTAGGCACATTATACTGAGCTGAACTTTGGTCCAGGCAATTAACTCCCTTCACTAATCCCTTCTTCCATCCGAGGCTATCTCACCAGTGAGTGGGAAAAGGCAGGTGTCATCTATGTCATGCCTGCGTGGTCCTTGGGTATTCTTGCATTCCATGCCTGATAGGATATATTTGAGCTGGCACAAAACAGGACAAAGTTATTCAGCAGTCTGGGCATGATCAGGATTTTTTTTTACTTCAAAGATTTAATAGACTTAGACAAGGTGAGAATTTTGACTTTTGCTGAGTTAGTTCAGGGGGGGAATCAAATGGTGGTAGTACCTCCAGTTGCAATCTGTGATAAGAAGGCCTGGCCTTTGAATCAAGTACAAAGGGTAAGAAAAGAAATCAGAAACTTAGTATTACAGAAACACACACAGAAAGAAATTTATATTTACTATCAGGCACTAGAAGGGAAAGTCTGAGAGAACTTAAAGACAAATGAGAATGACAGTTAAGACACTGTATGGAAATGTAATCTGGAGTAAAATGATAATAAAAAAATAGATACTAAGTTCTCCCACCATGATCGCATTCACTGCTTTGGAAATTATATGGTATGTCAATGCCTTCTTACTCCAAAACAATTAAAAACAAGGGGATGGTCACACATCAACAGATGCTGGAGAAATGGGAAAAGGCAAGCATGTCTTACGTTAATATGATATGAAACCATGCAAGTTTGAAGATATGTAGGTAGAATTGCAGGGTATAATTTAGTATTAAAGGGTACAATGCAACTATGGATTTCTTATGTAAAATCTGCTCTCCTTGCAGTGATCTTCAAGAATTTGAAGTTTTTAATTCAAACTGTAATGTATTTGACTAGATTTATCTCTGCTGTCTTTAAACAGGCTGTAGATAATTTGATATATGCTGTTGCATTCTTAATTAGTTGTATGCTTAAACTTAAGGCTGAGGTGTAAGCATACAACAGAAATATATTGATTATGACTAAATATGAAAATGTTAGAAGGTGTTAGTGGAATAATAAGAATAGGTAAAGTTGAGTGAAAATGATTATGTTACTATATGTTTTAAGTTTTATGTGAATTATTGTATTGTAAAGATGTAGGAAGTGTGTATTCATTTATTCACAGTAAAGTTTCTTTGGTTGAAAAAAATATTTAACTCTATGGGCTGATTTCTGTAGGAGACTTAGGGGAGGCATCTCAGGAATAAGCACCACCTCTAGCATTTGCCTGCCCCATATCTCTTAACTTCCTTGGTCAAGAACTCCAGACAAAGTCAAAAATAATGGGGAGGACAAAGGACCAAAATCAGTCAGTTTTAAATATTGCTCTTATAAACTCAGAATGTTGCTAGAATGATAGGTTTTTCATTAGGAGGCATTTTCTGCAGGATATGAAATCTGAAACTCAAACGTCTGTCACTATGTAGTGATTGCAGTCCTGAACCTCTTTGCAGAAAGCCACAAATTTTAAGAGGAACAGATCAAAAACAAGAGAAAGGACATTCTGGAAAGCTGGAGGTATAGTCTTCTCCTGCACATGATGTAGTCATGTAGCAGCCCAACATTTTTATACATATAATTTACACCCCCCCCCAGCCAGTTTGTGGCTTACACGAAGCTGCACAATATGAGTTTGTTTGTACCACACTTGTACAATATGAGTTTGTTTGTACCACACTTGTACAATATGAGTTTGTTTGTACCACACTTGTACAGTATGAGTTTGTTTATACCACACTTGTACAATATGAGTTTGTTTGTACCACACTTGTACAGTATGAGTTTGTTTATACCACACTTGTACAGTATGAGTTTGTTTGTACCACACTTGTACAATATGAGTTTGTTTGTACCACACTTGTACAGTATGAGTTTGTTTGTACCACACTTGTACAATATGAGTTTGTTTGTACCACACTTGTACAGTATGAATTTGTTTGTACCACACTTGTACAATATGAGTTTGTTTATACCACACTTGTACAGTATGAGTTTGTTTGTACCACACTTGTACAGTATGAGTTTGTTTGTACCACACTTGTACAATATGAGTTTGTTTGTACCACACTTGTACAGTATGAGTTTGTTTGTACCACACTTGTACAGTATGAGTTTGTTTGTACCGCACTTGTACAATATGAGTTTGTTTGTACCACACATGTACAGTATGAGTTTGTTTATACCACACTTGTACAGTATGAGTTTGTTTGTGCCACACTTGTACAATATGAGTTTGTTTGTACCACACTTGTACAGTATGAGTTTGTTTGTACCACACTTGTACAGTATGAGTTTGTTTGTACCACACTTGTACAATATGAGTTTGTTTGTACCACACTTGTACAGTATGAGTTTGTTTGTACCACACTTGTACAGTATGAGGTTGTTTGTACCGCACTTGTACAATATGAGTTTGTTTGTACCACACTTGTGCAATATTTGTTTATTTGTGTCACAGTTGATTGAACTTTACCGCTCAAGTGAGTAGCTAGTTTTATTGTGTTGCCACTCCTTACAGGATGGATATGTTGTTGCTCAAAGTCTATGGTGTGTAGTGCTGTCTGAGTTCATTGCCTCCTGCAAAAGGTGCAAGGCAGGTTTTCCTGTATACTGATTGCTCTTTATGTGAGATTCCTTCACCTTTGAGTCAGAATAATAAAAGAGCATGGGTGACAAATCCCCGACGTGGTCAACGCAAAGGCCCCGCAAAAATAATTAGTAAGTACAGTATTTGTTCATAAACTGTACAGACTGAGTACCTGTGCATCAGGTATTTGTGTACTTGAGCTGTTAGTTTCAAATGATTGTTGCTAGGGAATTGCTATACAGGCACTTTAGCAATGAGTAAATGTAGTCATTCCTTAACAGGTAATGGTCCTCTACCTCCCCATTTGAATCCTCACCTGTGCTGAAGTCTGAAGCAAATCAAGGGCATTTCATTGTTTTGTTGCAGACCACTTGATCTAAGACCATTTGGTTACATAGTTGCTCCTTGCTGATCAAATGAGCGTCCAATGAAAGAATTTTAACTTACTTTGTAAAATTTGGCAGTCACAGCTGTAATCATATTCATTAAAAGAATTCACAGAGCACAATCCCCTGCACAAAGGGCTTGACAGATGGCATCCATGCAAAGTTATTTTATTAGAAACCTATTTAATCTGATGAACATGATAGAAATGACTTTGAACATTTTCTTAGTGAATTATAGCGCTTCATATCTGAAGCAGAAACTTATAAAAAGCCTTTCCCTCACATATTTCCTTCTCTGATCATACTTTCCTTGCAAAGACTCACAGGTGATTAAGTTTTCATGGATTGTCCTTCTATTCCCTATCCTGCTTCCACAAGGAAACTCAGTGTGTGTTTTGACGAGAAGGAAAGGGGAGCCTTCAGTCACCCCTCCTTTCAGCCAGTTCTCAAGGATTCTGTTTTGATAGCCTGGAAACAACCACAGCGGCTGTAGCTCAAAAGATAGGTCACCTATATGAACCCCAATGGAATGGCCAAATCTTCTCTTATAGAATCTCAGGAGTGATTCCTTCATGGTCATCTTCATCCAACATAGGCACCAGACTTCCTAACATTCCGATATTCTCCCTCCAGATAGACAGTCCAGTTCCTTGAAAAGATTATGCAAAAGAGTTTATTCTACTGTCGATACGTGCTTGTTTTTCATTTCAAATCCTTTCTTACAGGCAGTGATTTCATGAGGTTCTCTGAGCTCCTTTACTAGGATGTCAAGAGTTAATAAAGAAAATTCTCCACGAGGGGAATAGCCAGGATTTTGGGGCTATAATCTGACTTCCATAGTCTAGCCTTCCTCCATCACAAGCAGTGCTGAGGTAGATACTAATATGTCAAAATAGCTTAATCACAGTAAGGAATTTGTGGAATTCAGGGCTTCATTTAAAGAGACTAAATGTAAGGAAATAATTTAAATTGAAAATGTTCACAAAAACTACTTTACTGGTCCAGTTGTAAAGACTTTTCTCACATTTAAGATTATTATGATTCAGTGCTGCTATTGACAATAAATACATTTTAAACACATTCTACAGCATTTTATTTATTTCTTTTAAATTAATTGGGGTAGAATACTGATCTGTCTGGACATATTTCAGTTCCAGCCTAGTGTAAACACAACAGAGTCAATGACAAAATGCAATATATGCATATATTTTATAGAAAATAAATATCAGAGTTGGCTTGAAGGTGAAAAGGCAGCAGATAAAAGACATTATATACCGAGTGACTGACAAACACAATATATACATACATTATATAGAGAGTGAAATTTAGAGCTGGCTTGCTGAAAGAATCACAAGAAAAAGTAGTCAGATTATGGTATGTTGAAGGGTAGGAAATGGTTAAGTTATATGACCAGAGAGGTAGCATTTGCATTTTCCTAGAATCTTGAAATGTGCTTTTATTTTTGATTAGAAAATAGAGTAAGAGGCATGCTATTTAAAAAAAGATGGGAGAGGTTCCAAATATTTTGGATCAAGGACTAAGAAATCATGGTCTTTCCAGTGAAGCCTAGTTTAGGGGGGTTGGAGAAGAGAACCTGTGTGGTTAAGTTTGTTTGTTTGTATATCTTTGAATGCTCTGGAGGCTAGTGGTGGGAAGGTCTCATTCATGATACATTTAAATAGGAGTGAATCAAGTAGAAAGTCAGCACACTGTCTCACAGATAGTCAGTTATCTTTTCAATGGTTTTGCAGTGGCATTCATTTCTTAAGGAAAGGGTGACGAATCTGCATATGGCATTTAGGATGGATTGAATGGTAGATGCATTTCTTTTAGAGGCTGCAGTGATTAGTGAGAAACAATATTCTACTAGCGCCAGTAAGATACATTTTCTTATGGCATTTCTATGGGTCTAGATAGAAAAGGGGAGATCATATTAATCCAGAATAGGAGAGGGTTGCTTTTGTGTGTGTGTGTGTGTGTGTGTGTGTGTGTGTGTGTGTGTGTGTGTGTGTGTGTGTGTGTGTGTTTGTGTGTGTGTGTGTGTGTGTGTGTGTAGTTCTAGTAGAGATGGAAATTTAGGAACATATCCAACCAAATCCCTAGGTATTTGATTGAAATGACATTTTCAAAAGTGTTATTTAGATGATCATTGATTTTTAGTGGTCTTGAGACAGCAGTGAATTTTTGCCTAGTGCAAGAAAACATGTTTTTTTTTTTAGAGGAGTTAAGCAGTAATTGTCTATCACTGGCCCATTGAAAAAGGACATGAAAATCAGCCTGAAGTTTGAGTTCAAGAGAAGAGACCGAGTGGTCAGAGTGGAATAAGACCATGTCATTAGCATAAAACAGGAGAAGAAGCTGGGGTAAGTCAAAAGAGAGTTTGTTAATGTACATGGAAAGGAGGAGGGGCGCCAGAATAAATCCTTGGGGGACACCTTTCTGCAGAGGGACTGATGAAGAGGTTGACATGCTGAAATTCACTGAGAAGTTGCAGTTAAACAGGTAGTTTTTGAACCCGGGCAACATGTCATTGCTAATGCCTATTTCAGTGAGATGGTTTTAGGAGAAATGAGTGATCAACAAGATCAAAGGCTTTGGTGAGGTCAATAAAAATGGCTCCAGTAATTAGACCTTTGTCCATTCCAAGTAGAATGTTGTCACTGACTGTCCAGATAGCTGTGGATGTACTGCGACCAGACCAAAAGCTTTGCTGCTTTTGAAAATGGAGGTGGTATTTGTTGATGTACTGAGTGGCAAGCAGAAGAACAGCTAAGATGGGGTAGAAAGGAGTAACTGCCCTGGGTGCAAAGTTTTGGACGGCGTGATCTGATCAGCCATCCATCATCACGATTGGTCTTAGCGCAATATCGGCTTTTAAAGATGGAATTGCATTTGCGATCAAACCTGAGTGCTGTAGCTCTCTGTGTGTAGCAAATGTTTGTTACATTGTAGCAAGCAATGTGCTACAGTTTCAATGTAAATTTTTTTTTTTTAAATAAAACCTGAACTCTGTAGTGCTCCATGCAGGATATAAACTATAGCAACTGCTTTCTACAGTTTAAAAGATAATTTTTTTTAAGAAAACCTGAGTACCCTAACTCTTCAAGCAGTATATAAACTGTAGCAACTGTTTGCTATGTTTTCTAGCAAGAATTTTGCTACAGTTTAAATATAAAAATAAATATATTTTTTAACTAAAACCTGAGCACTGTACTGCTTTGTACAGGATATAAACCATAGCAACTGCTTGCTTCATTTGTAGCAAGCAGTTTGCTACAGTTTGAAAGAGAAATGTTTTTCTTTATTATTATTATTTTTTTATTCTAATGTAAAGAAGGATGGTTGGGGGCAGGGCACAGAAACAACACCTGAATGACTATGGTTGGAAGGGAGGTGGTATATCCTGTATCTTGCCAATTGGTTGGTGTGGAGGGATTGGGCTTCTTACGAAGAGGTTTTACAATGGCATTTTCCAGATATTATGCATAATATATAGTGTAGTACAGAAGTTGTAGATGTGTTTCAATGGGGTTATGATGTTGTCTATACAATGACAAATAAACCATGGGTGAAGATTGTCTGTTTGGGGGAGGGAGATCAAGTTTAATCTGAGCAGAGAGTGGATGTTCTTGGATGTGATAGTTCTGAAGCAGGATGAATGGATGTTTGATGGGGAAGTGGGAGTGGCAAAGGCAGTCTGGATTTGGCTTGATAAAGGAATGGAAAGGTTGCCGAAACGAGAAAGGAAATCAGAGGCAGAACTCTGAAAGGATGTGGAATTCATGCTGGGAAGGTTATTTCATCTTGTAAGATGGTTGAGCTCTTTCCAGAGGTTTTTGAGTGGTTTTATTAGTGAGGTTTGGTTTGAATTCATCAGATGACTTTTATTATGGTATACTGCTTGCTTGACAAGGTTGCATAGCTGGGAGTAGCATTGTCTGTTGATATTAGTAAGATGGGCTTTCCAAGAATGCCATGCATTGTCTCTGAGATGTAGAAGAGCTTTAAGTTCATAAGTTAACCAGTTATTAGTTCTTGGTTTGTAAGGTTTTTGGATTACTACAAAGCAGGAGTTTTGCAGTTTAGTCAGTATAGAGGTGAGTCAGTATGCACTGTGTATGCCTAGCTGCATCACTGATTATGGTTGCTTCTACAGTGCAGTCTGTGTTGCCAATGCACCTTTCATTCCACTGATATCACTGTACTGGTTGCTGTTGGAAGCACTTACAGGATGGTTTGAGCATAGCTCTCTTCCTTTACCAGATTATCCTGTATACTCCTTTCTGGAGGGGTTGTCTTTAGGAAGGCCAGATAAGATGTCATTAAGGGCCTCTAGAACAGGTATAGAGTGCTTTCAGTCAAGAAAGTTATGCACAACTCCCTATCAGGTCCTTTTCTCTCTAGCAAACCAACTCATATCGCTTAGGATTAAGAGGCTTCCATGAAGGCATAGGTAATCATCCAAACACTTGATTGTGTTTCTTCCTCTAATCTTATGTGTGAACTTACCCAAGATGCCATTCCCTGTGTGCTTGTGCATTATTTGGCTATTTGCTTGGTCTGCCATTGGGTAGCAGGTTTCAGCATAAAGACCTCTCATAAGGGACAACTGGGTACATAGTACTATAGACAGACCTACTAAATATTGCCACAAGTAAAATTAGAAACTTAGGTTCCATAGGACTATACATTACACTTGGTGGTTCCCTACAAAGAATGAAAGAAAAAAACTTGATTAAACCCTTATCAGTTATGTTAAATAATGTTAGCATGTAGGCATGTTCCTGATCTGTGATATCAGACTGTACTTTGTACTTCTGATTCACAAAGTGGGTTGGGAATCACATCCTACTAAGACAATTTTGTACACATAAACCTAACCAGTAGTATGCTTAAAATCATGGCGAGAGAGAGAGAGAGAGAGAGAGAGATAGAGTCACACTGGACCTTATCCAGAATGGCACAAGGGGCTATTTTCTGCTAAATATAGAACACTGTGCATTCAGTAATGAGGACTCTTGCCTTTTGAATCTTGTAGTGCTCTTTGAAGAGGCAAAACCAGCATTTGATGAAGGTCTGATAGTACAATTTGCTTATCTTGACCTTGGTAAGGCACTCAGCACTATCTGACATAATGGAATAAATGAAAACCGAATAGTATAAAGTGTCAATTCCCATGCAAATAAAGTCCCAGTCATTAGTTATGCAACAGGACACAGCAAGGCACCATGATGAGGGGTTATCTGCATCTCCCAATATGGGCTACCAATTTGTTTTATTTCGTAGGTGTTGTTCATTTATTGAGACAAAATGTAGAAGGAATGGCCCAAGGATAGTTTCAATGTTACTATGTAGCAAAGATAAGCACATAAAAGTAATATTATAAGGTTTAATTTATAGAGATATTTGAGTAGTTTTAGTGGTTGGTAGTGAAATTATTTAGTGAAAGCAGAATGAGAAATTATTTGTGAGGAGGGCCAAGTTCTAGAGGACAACCAATGATTACTGAAGGTTTTAAAATAATTGTGTGAGGGATGATGATGTATTATAAAATAAATGATGTGTGGTACTTTGTGAAGAATAACTCTTCCATAATAATGGTATGCCAGTGTCAGTGGTGAGGGAAAATAGTAATTAGAATGTGGCTGGAAGAGAAGATGGTAGGGGCACATATCAAGAACTACATTGATTGGTAGTGGACACTGTGACTCGGTGTTGATGAAGAGCTAGATCAGGAATTACAATGCTTGCTAGGGAAGACTCTGCATTAGTGGTGATGAAGAGAGTAGTAAGTTAGTTGGGGGTGAGTTTTAGAAGCTATGCTAAGTGCAGGAATAGTTATTCAACAGAAACATACCTCTGAACATCTAAGAGCAAGGAATCTCGGCAAAACCATATATAATGGGGGACAAATGCCCAAAAATAGGGATAATTTTTAAGTATTGCTCTTAGAAACTTAGAAAGTTGATAGAATAACATATTTTGCATTATCATGAATTTTCTGAAGAGTATGAAGTCTGAAACTTAAATGTCTGTCATTATTTTCTGACTTCACTCTTCAATGATTTGCCAGGAAACCAACATTTTATGAGGAGAAAACCAAAAATATGAGGCAAAAATCTGGACATCCTGCAAAAATCTGGAAAGTTGAGAGGTGTGGACAAAAGTAGATTAAAGGGTGTAGTGCAGTTGCTGTTGGCAGACTATCAGAAGTACAAGTAGTATGGGGCAATTCCTATGATAACACAATCTGTGGGCAAGTGTTAATTATTGTGTGGCTGGGTTTGGAGTGATAAACGAAACAGTTAATCTATGGGCAAGTGTTAATTGTTGTGTAGCTGTGTTTGGGGGTGATATGTATTTAAGAGACACAATCTGATTATTGTGTAGCTGTGTTTGGGGTGATATAATAAATACTTCATCTGTGGGCAAGTGTTAATTATTGTATAGATGTGTTTAGGGGTTATATAAGAAACAATCTGTGGGTAAGTGTTAATTATTGTGTAGCTGTGTTTGGGGGTGATAAAAGAAACAATCCGTAGCAAGTGTTAATTATTTTAAATAGAAAAGTTGAAGTTAGAAGAGATGGTATGGTAGGGATGCATAGATGTGGGAAATGTTCGTCTGCAACAAAACTAAAAATATGCATGGGGTGAAAATTAATGGAAAGATGTACACTGCTTTTGAAAGGTTTGATTGTAGGTCAACAGGTGTCATTTATATTTTAGGTTGTGATTGTGTTCCAGCTAAGTGGTATATTGGGCAAACCACTAGACAAATTAAGATTCGAATTTTGGAACATTTGGGTGACATAGGGAGGGGCAACTTAGAAAGCCCCGTAGCTGCACATTTTTGCAGCACACATAATGGTGAGAATGACAGTTTCAAGTTTAGTGCATTAGCTAGGCCCCATTCTAGCAAAGGAAATTATAAGGCAGCCCTAAGTAAGTTAGAACAGAGGATGATCATTGAGTATCATACTTTATTCCCCAAGGGGATGAATTTGGAAATTTAATGAGCATAAATGAAATTTAACTGTTATTTGGTGATTTAATATATATTAAAAATGAAGTTTTGTAATATTGATAAGTTAATGTGACTAATAGGTTGTTATATTTACATATACATTTAAATGAAAAGCATTTACTGTATTAATGAAATTTAATAATTAATTATTTTTGAAGGGTTTAGTCTAGTTTATATTTTGTAATTTATATTTATAAAATTTGTAAATTAAGAGAAAAAAAGAAAAAAATAGAAAAAATGTGTTATAAATAGTCACATTATAGAAATGTTTCTTTCCTTGGAATTTATTTCAGTGGAGAAAGAGTTAAAATGTTTGACATAATGATGTTTAACTGATTAATTGATGCTTGATTAATTAATTAAAGCATATATAAAAGAACACTGAAAATGGCAAAGTATGTCCCATTGAAGGCGAACAGCCGAGGTACCAGGATGAAAAGAATAAAGATGGATATTTACTACTTCTGTGTCTTCCTTTGAACTTGGTGGTGTTCCTGCAGTTTTTGAAGTATTTGAGGCTTGTTTTTCCAGAAGTGTATAGCTGTGTTTGGAGGTGATATAAGAAACACTCTGTGGGCAAGTGTTAATTATTGTATAGCTGTGTCTAGGGGTGATATAAGAAACAATCTATGTGCAGGTGTTAATTATTGTGTAGCTGAGTTTGTGGGTCATATTGTGTAGCTTTGATTTGGTGATATTTATTTTATTTATTTATATTTTTATTTTATATTTGTTAACCGGGACAGTCCGACTGGACCAGGTCCATTTACAGCGGAGGCCCGGGGAGAAAAGCTCTACATATATTAACAGAAATACTAGAATTTAATACATAGTAGTAAAAAACTGATACCAACACATTATAACAGCAAAAATCCAGCTAAAATGACAGAAATATAAAACAGACAGGATAAACTCAGCAGCTGAACAGACTAAATACATTTAACATTGAGAGTAATGACATACATCATGTTAAAATGAAGTACCTATATTAAAGGGATAAACAACTGTAGCATTTACATTAGTCAAATAATAAGCCTTTCAACTTTACACAGAGCTTAAGCAGTGGTTTTAGGTTATGCATGGGCAAAGCCAGGTGCTTGTAAGATGTGATTTTAAAGAGTTTTTGAAGTATGAGGTGGTGGGGCTAGAGGTCAGTGATGGGGGGAGTTTGTTTGTGTGGGAGAATAGCGCTTTTCCAGCAGTATTAGCCCTAGAGATGCATAGAAGTGATTTGTCGCTAGAACGGAGTGTGCGATTTCTTGCATAGTAGGTAAGTAATTTACTTAGTGATGGGGTTTTATCAGGATACTTCAGAATGTTATAGGCAGTAACCAGTTGGTGGTAATTTAGTAGCTGAGGAAATTCTAACCATTTTAAGTCCCTTAGAGCTAGACAATGATGGGATCTGAAGGTGGTATTGGTAGCAAATTTGGCAATATTATTATAGCATGACTCAAGTTTGTCACGGTCAAGTTTTCTGATATGGGTAAGAATTGGTGCTGCATACATTAGTGTGGACAAAAGGTGAGTTTGGGCTAGGGTGATCCGGGCTTGATCTGAAAGGACGTTTTTGTGTCTGTATAATGAGCCCATTTTTTGTGAACCTTTTTGATGGTTTGAGAGATATGGACATCAAAGAGAAGGTTTTTGTCAATCTCAACACCGAGGAGTTTGGTATGGGCAGAAGGAGAAATGATTGTACCATTTTTGGAAGTAATAGAAAAAGAAAGAGGAGCAGACTTTGATTTATTGGGGGTAAATAAAAGCAGTTTAATTTTATTAGGGTTAAGGATGAGTTGGATATTTGTGATCCAACGTTCCACAGAGTTAAAGGATTCCTGGGTCTGTTGTTGGAGAATAAAAAGAGAGGGGGCTGAGCAGATTAAAGTCGAATCATCTGCATACTGTATGAGTGTGGCATGCTGGGTGGAGGTATGTAGATTGGGATCTAGGACTATTGAACGAAAGTTCAATAGTCCGAATCCACAATCACCGAACATACTTTAACGAAAGTGCTTTCAACAAAAATGCGCTTTCATTAAAATTTGTTAAAAAAAAACAAAAAAACCCCCAATAAATCTACTTTTATGCAGGGGGACAAGCTTCCCTGCACCCCCATGTGGGGGATGTGCCCCCCACATCCCCCTACTTTAATATTCTCACTCCGAGATCACACTACAGTGAGGAAAAGGGAATATTCCCTTATCCGCACCATAATACAATCTCCGCAACAGTCATTCCCCCATGACTCCCTCTAGCTGCAGACATACTTCCACAAAAGGGCTTTTTCGGTAAAAAGCATTTTCGCAGAAGTATGCCCAGCTGCTTGTGCTTCAGTCAAAAGTTCCTTCAGGGATCAGTACTGATCCCGTATATTATTAGTGTTGATAGAAAAGAGAAGTGGGCCCAGTACTAAGCCTTGTGTTACACCTATGAAAGTTGAAAGTAGAGGAAATAATGCCCCTTGCCATTGGACAGATTGTTGCCTATCAGCTAGATAGTTCCTGAACCAGGCAATAGTAGAAGGGGCAAAGGATAGGGACACTAATGAATCTAATAGTAGGGAGTGTGAGACCATATCAAATGCTTTGGATAGATCCAACAATATAGCAGCTGTATAGTTATAGTCGTTTCTGTGCTGGTTTACTAGATTGGTAAATGAGAGAAGAGCAGTAGTTGTACTGTGGTGTGGCCGGAACCCATGTTGTGTGGTGGAGAGGTGTTTGTGTGTGTTCAGGAAATACACGACTTGAGAGTGAATACACTTCTCTAGCAGCTTGGAGAGGGGAGACAGAATAGCCATAGGATGGTAATTAGAGAAATCATAGGAATTACCACCTTTATGAAGAGGGATAATGTAAGACACTTTCCACAATTGAGGGATGTAAGATTCTTTTATGGAGCAGTTTATGAGGATAGAAACGGGGTAGGATAATGATTCTGTAGCTAGTTTTAGGAAGTTGGCAGGTAGATTATCAGCTGCAAGTGTGGTAGGTTTTAATTTCAAAAGTAGTTTTTTAATATTGGAGGTGGGAACAGGTGAGAGAGTAAGGGGGGAATGTTATCTAGACACTTGGTTGGGATATATGAAGGTTTGTTTTTGGACAATTGGCTGGATAGTGCCATTATGGATTCTGCAAAGTGGTGATTAAATCGAGAGGCTAAGTCCATGTTGTCACTGGTGGAGTTGGGAGCTGGAGTAGTAGTTTTGCCTGGTTTAATTAGGGAGTTGATAGCTTGCCAAAACATTTGAGGTTTTTTGAGTGATATGTCTTTAAGAAGCAGTGATGATAAGGTGAAATGTAGGTGAGGACATTAGCAAGTAATGGCTGGGGAATTAGAGGTGGGAGAGGAGTTAGCAGGAGTCAAGTAGTGTGTGCATGCACACATTCCAAGAAAAGCCAAAGAGAACTGCATCACCCTAGCAGGTTCTGTGCAGTAACACAAGATGTTCTTCCCTGTGTGAAATAATGAGGGATAGAAAGAAAAGGTGGGAGGGGTATGTTGAAAGAAGATGGCTGGAACTGGGGTCACAAGCAGTAATCCAAGTTATGAGTATGATGTACTACTGTGCTGTTTCCTAAACTTGAAACAGTTATAAGGAGCAGGGGTGGGGGTAATAGGTTCATGAAAAGGAAAGTCCAAAAACAGTGAGAGCTCTCAGGGAAGCACTAGATGTACCCCACCCAGAAGGCAGCAGTTAATAAAATACCAAGTGTGGCACCTAAAACAAATTCATACTAGTTACAAACTACTATGCTGATAAGGCAGTACACGCACAGGTAGATGTGGTCTTTTTTAGTTCAGATGCTCAAGGAGCTCTAGACTGGTGACTGTTGTCTCAACTGATAGCAACTTTTAAAAGAGAAATTCCTGCTGATGTAATCTACACTGTGTGCTGAGCAGGCAAACTGTGACAGTAGTATTTTCTCTAAAAGAAAGGGTAAAAATGAGTAGACATTGAGAAAAACATAAAATAAACATTAAATATGAATTACTATGGTTTACCACCTAAAATCTGATATGTGTCACTCATTAAAAATAGGTCATAATAGAATGCATAAATGGATAAATTATTTGTATAATTTTCAGAAAGAAAACAATTTAAATTCAGAGCAAATTGTTACTATGAAATTAAGGACATTTGAACTCAGAACACTGTATCATTAGGAGAATAATAAATGTCTTGCTGAGATGGAAATATGACAATCTAAAACTGATAAGTTATTATTTGATAAGTATTTAGATAAGATGTGTACAAAAATAAGGAGAAAGCTAGTCAGTCTATACACACAAAGGTTTTTCAAAGCAGAACTCCAACAATAATGATCCTTTTATAAAATGTGCTGACAAAACCACAAGACCAGTCATTTAATATGGGAGTAACTTCTGGCATATGAATAAGAAAAAAAATGTAGAAGATAGATTCCAAGATCTTTTAGAAAAATGGTACTAAAAATGCTAAGTAATTTGCAGGCTTAAGGTGATTTCCCACTGTTTAATAAAAATACTCCAGAATACGGAATAAAACACATACTTTAATGGTGGAAAATGCAACCGCTAACGACTTTATTTATTTATTTATTTTTATGGGATAAAACACACACTTTAATGTCGGAAAATATAACCACTAATGACTAAGTGCTTTTGCCAAAATAACATATGGCTTCATCAGAGTCATAATGGAGCACTCAAGAACATGCATTTAAATACTACTAGTAATTAACTACACTCAATCACAACCAAGATCACACAATACATCATTCTATCAATGCCTTCATTAATACATTAAAATCTATTGAAGTATATCAAATCACTAATCATGAACCATTTAAACATGTTATTAAACCTTTTCATAAAAACTTGAAAATCTATTTCCTAAGTGCAAACATGCATAAAAATAAATCAGTTCATGTTGAATAAAATAAGAAATCATGCACATTTGAAACAAGACTTACACAATACAAGCTCTTTTTGTCAATACTGGAACCAAAGAAATATTGTCATTCAGGCCCGGAGGGCTCATGGCATTTAATCTTAACTGCCACAAATATTCTTTGTTTTCAACTAACAATTTATCATCACCCACCTCACATTAGGGAAAACACAATCAATAACAAACAAGATAAACTTTTTAAAATTTGGGAATTTAGTGCTGTGTATATACAAGGCATTATGTATATTTCCATTTTTAATTGCTCTTAGGTGTTCAGCTATCCTGTCTCTGAGTCTGCAAATGGTTTTACCCACATAAAATCCCTGACAGCTGATGCATGTAGCAACATACACTGTAAGTTTAGTGTTACAGTTACACCTGCCAGGGCAAGACAGGGTATATCCATAGTTGGCTAAAGAAACGTAAGGTCCATCATTAACAAACTTACAACATCTGCAGGCTCTGCATTTCAACATCAAGGACTTATAAATTGTTCTTTTCTGATGCTCCAGGATGTTTTTAGCATTCTTACCTCTGCTGAACACTATTCTCAGTTTGGTCCCCAGTTTTTCCTTTGTATGTTCATCTAGAATAGATAAACATTCCATGTTTTGTTAACCACGGATACAAACAGTGGGGTTAAATCATTATATCACAAGATACACACCTCCTGGTTGCTACCATCTTCTTTCCTTTGTATAACCCCACCATCTGACCTCAGAATAGGCTGAAAGGAAGTTTCTCTTTTGCCCATGATTTCCTGCCTGATCTTAAGTAACAATTTTAAGGGGTACCCCCTATCCAAAAACATCCCTATAAGGGTGTATAATTTGATCTTAAAGGTGCCATTGTTACTGACCAAGCGGGATAATCTAACCACCTGCCCTTTAATAATACTTTTCCTTTGATGGAGGGGGTGACAACTTTTGAAATGCAACAAAGAATTTGAGTGTATTTCCTTCCTATGTATCTTACTCTGTAGCCCATTCTCACTCTTACTCAGATGGATATCAAGGAAATCAATTTCTTTTGGATGCCAACGACAAGTAAATTTAAGGAAAGGGGTAGTGTTATTAAGGTAATCAACAAACCCTTTCATTTCTTCTTCATTACCCCTCCATAGGATCAGTATATCATCTAGAAACCGATTGGAAAGTTTTATTTTTTTCCATAAATCCAGATTTTGCATGAATGATAGTTGATGGTAAATTGTAGACCCCATAGTCCACAAATTCCATCAAGTATTCAACATCAGACCTCCACACCATCCAGCAGTCATCCAGGTATTTATGCCATATATCAATTTCCCCCAAGTAAATGCTGTGTGTAACATCATAGATAATTTGTTCTTCTATGTAGGCCATATATAGATCTGCATATTTGGGAGCAAATGATGCACCCATTGCAGTACCCCATATATGGAGATAACATTGTTGGCCATAGAAGAAAACATTCTTGGTGAGAACGTGTTCAGTCAAACAAATGAGGAAAGTAATGAATCTGGGTTTGTATAACTCGGATTTATGGAACCAGTATTCAAAGGGATCAAGCCCAGCCCATTGTGGTATATTGGTATATAATGCGCAAACATCTAAAGTGCATTGCAACCAGTGATCCTCAATTTGCATTTCATTTATACTCCCTAAGAATTCTGTGGTGTCCTGAATTCTGGATCTTACCCATCTCAATAATGGTTTTAGATGTTGGGTTAAAAATTCTGACAATGGTTCAGTCAAAGAACCATTGCCTGTTACAACTGGTCGACCATGGGGATTCTGAGGGTCTTTATGAATCTTTGGCAAGAAATAAATATATTGACTGTTTGGATCTGACAATGTAAGATGATTTTTAGTGTTTTGTGTGACAATGCCATTTTCTACTGCTGAATCCAAAAATTCTTCAGTTTGATGTTTAAACATAGGTGATGGATCAAGAGGCATTTTGGTGTAGTATCTGGCATCATCCAATTGTCTCAGAGCCTCAGCATCATATTGTGCCCACAGCACCACCTTTGTCCGCAGAAATGATTACCAAATTCTTGTTGTTAGAAAGTTCCTGTAAAGTTAACATATCAGACTTTGAGAGATTATTAGACCTGGGGTGAGTCATACTAGATGTAAAGTGTAAATCTTTGAGAACACTGCTTTGGAAAATAATCACACAAGGATGCATTGGTGGGACAAGGGTGGATTTGTGGTATTTGAATGTATCAACAGTTAAACCATCAGAGATATTATCATGGAAATACAATTTGAGATTGAGCAATCTACAAAATGCTATCACATCTTGTGCAAATGTATCTTCTGGAACAAAAAAAACCGGTATAAAAGAAAGACCTTTATTCAACAGAGTTGTTTGTGAGTCAGATAATGTTACATCAGAAATGTTTAATACATTTGTACTAGGACCAGTATTTATTTGTTCGTCAAAAGTTCCATTAAACCCTCCAAAGTTTTTATTTTTCCGATATTTTCTGCCTCCCCTCTTGTAAGGCCTAAAGGGACTGTACTGTTGTTACGTTTGGGGGTGGGAGAGTCTGGGGTCTGCTGTGTGTCCAAATCTGTACCAGAAGAAGAATCTCCCCCAGATGAATCCATATATGTATTACATTTTCTAAGAATGGACTTGGGACATTTGTGTTTGGGGGTGGTATTGGTTTTGTTATAGCCTCCTTCAAACCTGACATGTCTGGTATGTTGAAAAGGATGACCTTTGTCATAATCAGTTTGATCTCTTTGAAATTTTTTGAGTTTCCTATCTTTAAGCTGTTGTACAAAGGTTAATAAATCTGAACTGAGATTGGTCAATTGGGTAGAATAAAAAGGTTGATCCATGTACCTGATTGCTTTCATCACATAATTTACTGACATTAGTAATTTCCCTATCAATGATTCGCTCATAGTATCTAGATAATGTTTCCACAAATCTCATAGAACAATTTTGTTGTATTGTCGACCATTCACTGATTAGTTGCTCATCCAATTCAGTGACTAATGACTGAATTTTGACTCTGAGCCCTTTGGGGGTTATCCCTTTGGCCATATACACTTTGAATAATTTGAGGTGCCATACATTAGATCTTAGTGTTTTCATGTTTCTGTTCAGTTGTTGAAATAATCTGTCACAATGGGTTTGTGGGTTTTCAATAGTATTTGTACCATTGTCATTATGCCGTTCCCCTATCCCAAACATACCAGAATCTTCTTTATCAGAAGAAAGCCCGACCAAGATCTGATTCAGATCCATTATATTAGATTGGTAATAGATGAAAAAAGATAGAATATAAGAAAAATATAAGAAAACAGAGTCAACTGTAGCTAAAGAGCAATGTAAGGTATAGAACCTTAACAATTTTTTGAAAAGAAGGATATCACCCAAAGTCCAAAGACTAATCACACATGTATACAAGCCAAAAACAGACTTATATTGTAAGGAATATATGTAAAAAAGGTAAATGCAGTACCACTTCCTAATAACAAACAAATTCAATCTAAGATCTGGGCAATAGTGGCCACCGTAATGAACAAGTTATTGAATCGATCACCAAATTGACAAAACAAGTTTTGATCAATGTGAAATCCTGGTGTCTCAGTGCCTGGATAGACCCAAACTAAAGTTCACATAAATGAACCTCCTTATCTGGCCTTGACTGTAATATTTAAATATATACTGAGTCCCTTCAAATAGGTAAAAAGAATGTGCCGCGTCCAGATCCACTTACGACTAAATACAAAATCCTGGACAATAATGGTCCCTGCGTATCAATTGAATGTCAACTGGTATTGACAAATAGCAATAAGCTTATGAAAAAAATATATAGAGCCAAAATTTGGCCTGATAAACGTGTAAATGGGTGGTAAATGTTGATTAATAGTCATAAAATAGTATACAGAAACTACAGTTGAGTCTGTGAGCAAAGCCCAATTTATCTAGATTACAATAGGGTCTTTGTATCTTTAACTATATACCACCAAAAGGTAGGATAAAAAAAAAAGAAGAAGAGGGAGGGGGAGTAAGAAGGTTGAGTGAAGCCTGTTATATGTCCCACTGATGGTAAAGTCAACTTATAAATAAAAGTCAGTCTAATGCAATGTATTTAGTATAAGAAGTCAAAACTGGTACTGTAGTGATATTTATGCTATGTGAAAGCATCCTGGTATAAGTTCAAAAAGCTGGGATGTGATACCCATTTAGGAGTCCCAATACACACCGAACCAGATTCCAAAATTATGCAAGTTAAACAATCTTGAGCTGTTAACAATATTACTTGTTAGATACACATTGCAATACATTGGTTCCCAATATAACCCATCTGAAAATAACCAACATATGACAAAGCGAATATCCAAAGTATTACTTGATGTTTAATAAAAGATTATTATTATTAGGCAAAAAACCCATTTTAAATTTCCAAAGAGTCCAATAAATATTATCATTGAAAAGAATGTCCAAAAAATGCCTAACTATGTTGCAGGCCCGTTAGAAAATGACACCTGAATATATCTTAAATGGTGAAATAAAAATGGCTCCCCGGTGTTGTAAAAATGACTTTTGTCATAAATAATTAACAGATACCCAATAGTCCGGATAAACTCGTTACAGATGTATCAATAAAAGCGCACATTAACATGGCTGTTATTGTCCAATCTGAGTTTGCAAAAACAGTTGCTACACCTTTATGTTCTTTGAATTAGAAAGTTCCACTCAGGCACACTCTTGCGTAACACAGCTTGTTGTATAGTCGAGCCACTTCGCCTCGCAATGTTAAATAATCTTTATCCCGAGACTGTAGCAAAAAACATGTGCATGTATTCTGTAATCCCAAAGTCAAAATGCACAGTAGAAAAATAAATAGTGGAACAATAAAGCCTTTATAATTGGATAATTTGTTAGAGTTACTGTTATGTTCCAGGTCCATAGGAAGTACTAACTTCCAAATATATCACAAAGAAGATGAATTAAATCAGCCCCATTAACAATGTGAAGTACACAAGTAAAAGTTACCTTGAGCGCCTGAAAAATGGCCGATAATCCGATTAACTATTCACGATTGTTTTAATGCCAGATTGACAAACCTACTGACATATCAAATAAAACCTAAAGAAACCTAAAGATGTTACTGCTCAGTGCTTAAACAATAAACTCCACACCTACAAGCTGTCCTTATTCTGGAGAATATAGACATCTGTGCCTATTACTGAAACATCAGTGCAAGACTTAACTGCCTCCCCCATATTTAGACCATCAGCTGAGTGGACAGGGACAAAAATTCGAGGAATGTCTGTTTACATTAGCAACAAGTATAATTCTAGGCTGGTTAAACAGAATGATGTCCTGGAATTTAACCATGTACAAATCACCATAGACAAAGTCCCATACCATATCCTAGCAAGCTAAAGGTCACCTTCCATGTCCCTAGAATCCCATATCCCCTACTTAAACTTACTGGAGAAGCTCATCATTAAACCAAATACCCCCTTCATGGGAGACGTTAACTACCCCTGTACAGACTGGGAAACATACACTGCCTTATATTCACAGGCACAACAATTCCTGGACTTTATAAATACAAATACCCTTGACCAGATAGTGCTCACATCCACCAGAGGTTTAAACATACTGGACCTGGTACTCACCAATATGAGAGAGTGCTGCAACACCCCCAGTGTCACATCCTCACTGAGAAGGTCAGACCACAAAGCTGTCTCCTTTGAAATAAAAAATTAACTCGGTAACCCAGAAAACCCTGTAATACTTATTAACTATTCCAAAGCAAAGTAAATCCCATTAAGTGATAGTTTGTCAAAATTCAATGTCCCTCCCAACCCTGTATTCACAGCAATCTATTTGGAATTGTTCACAGAGACCCTGTACAACCATGTAAATGGCTGTACAGAGGCTGCTGTACTTACTAGAAGTAAACTCAAAGCAAACTCTAAAAACAAACCACAGTGGTGAAGTTTTAACTTTAATAGAGTGTATGGCAAAAGGAAAAAACTCATGGCTAAAATCAGGAAGAGGAACTCCCACAATGATAGGAACACTGTAATTAAACTACACAGGAAACTAAGAGGACTAATTAAGTCCAATAAGGCCAATTATGAGGTCAAGATAGAATCACAGGCTAAAGACAACTGCAAAGCCTTCTACAGCTATGTCCAAAACTTCAAAGGTAGCGCACATCAGTGTGACGAACTGGTGGTCAGTGGTGCCACCTTCACTGAGCAGAGCAATAGCTCAGACTTGGGATGTTAGGCTTACATCTTTGTTGTTTGCAAATTGTGCTTTTTCTTAGCCTCAAGTGTCTGTGATCAGGCATGTATAGTGGAGCAATGCAATGTTGAGTGAACAGCAAATGAGATGAAAATCAGCACCTCTAAATCAGAAGATATGACTGTCTCTCTCTCTCTCTCTCTCTCTCTCTCTCAGAAATGAATGAACTACTGCCCAAATATGGTGGTGAAAGGGGCAGCTATCCCAAGTGGAGGTGTTTAGGTACCATTGGGTCTTGCTCATGAGTGAATGTTGCAAGGATTGCTGTAATGGAAGCAGTACTGCAGGACATATACCCATCTGTGGTGGTGCTGTGAAAACTGATTCATAAGGTAAAGGTCTCGTTAGTCAATCAGTGTTTCTATCTTCACATGTGATTATGAGCTCTGGGTACTGACCAAAAGGATGACATTGGAGGTACAAGTGACAGAAAGGAGGCTCCTTTGTTATGCAGCTGTGCTCACTGTTCACTAAAGAGGGACCTTGGCAATTCTGCAGCATATTGGAGTACAGCCACCACTCCTGTGGGTCAGAGAAGTCAGTTGAGTGATTAGAGTACCTGCTGTGGATGCTACCTTAGAACATCCCATGTGGGATAAAGAGGGGGTTCTTTGCCTTTGATACAACTCACTGAAAGGAGACCCTCTGGCAGACCTCAGAAAGGCTAGAATGATTATATGTCTCAGTTTGCCTGAGAATGCTTGGTAATCTCCCTGGATGAGTTGAAGATTGCTGGTGGGGAAAGGCAATTTATTTCTAATCAGCTTACTACCATTGGAACCCTCAACAAGAGAAACAGTTTAAACAAATAGATGGATGTTTGTGGAAACTAGAGTATATGAAGAACACCCTTATAGACATGCAGGTACCATGCTCACAGTGACTCCGGGTCAGGATTGAACCCTAGACCTAAAAGGCAGATATCTTCAATACTGAGCTGTCATGCCACTCATGTTTAGTATCAGTCCAATTTTAAAGAGGAAGGAAAGTGAGGAAGAAGTGTGAAGGATGAGAACTGAAATGGAGAATTATTACAGAGTGACTTAACATACTATTTCCTGAGAAATGTAAGGTTTTGATGCACAATCAGAGAAAGTGTGAAACTGAAGTATAAGCCAGAGGAGAAATTTAATAGAGTGAGAGGTTCAGTCCTGGGACCACTCTTGTTTGGCATCTACTTCTCTGAAGTACAGGCCAGCACTAAGGGACTCTGGCTAACAAAGTTTGCAGATGACTGCAAACTGGGATCCATTATTGAATCCCCAAATTATGTGGATATTCTACAAAAGGGCCTTACAGAAACAGATGCCAGAGCCATACATATGGTGCCAGAGCCATGGGCTCAAGCTTAATGCTAAGAAATGTATAGTTGTCCCCTTTGGGAAAAACATGTACCCATGAATTACCACATAAGTGGCAGTACACTAAACATCGAAAGTGTGATAAGGGATTTAGGGACACAGGTGGACAGTGGGCTCACTTTCGATAACCACATAGCCACAACAGTCAGGAAATCCTTCTATGTGGCACACCTCATCACTAAGGACTTTCCATCCAGAAAAAAGGAGGTCATTGTCCCACTGTACTCATCCCTCATTAGACCCATTATAGAGTACAATGCCCCATTTGGTATGTACCTCACAAGACATCTGCAACAACTGAAAAGGCCACAGAAATACCTCAGTAAAAGAATCACAGGCCTAAAGCAGATGTTCTATGTTGACTGTCTAAAACCCTCCAGCTATACTCTGCCACATATTGCCTACTCAGAGGTGATCTCTGCTTAACATACAAGGCCATGTCAAACCCAGTGCTGTAGAACATGCTACACTTAAAGAAATCCCAATCACTCTGAGCTACACTCTCCAGGGATCTAAATGTGGTCATCACAATGAACAAAACATGCTGGAGGGATAGGTTCCTGACCCAGAGACTCTCCATACTCTGGAATAGGCTGCCCATACATGTCAAGCTGAGCGCCTCTTTGGCTCTCTTCAAAAGGAACCTTGATGATTGGATGGGAGATAGGAAATTCACCCTGGGAATCATGTCAATCGCCCTGCTAGACAGGGGATCAGGGATGTAAATATTCTGGGAAGAAATAGCCAGGGAATTGATATGGCTAGGCTTGTATAGGCCCTAGGGCCAATAGCCTAGTACCAACCTATGAACCTATAAGTTGGATAGGAGAAAGCCAGGGCCAGTTGCACAGGAGCAATCAGCAAACTGGACTTGACAGACCATAAATCTTCTTCTGCTACCATCTATTTATGTAAGAAACAGAATATAAAGGCCATGTCCAGATAAAATCACTTTAGCTAGCAGATCTGGGAGACTCTCTCTGATACCTTCCCTGTGGGAGGAATAAAGGCACTTATTTTATTTGGACTTATCCATTATACTCTGTTTCCTGTTAGTCCTGTCACCCTCTGGGTCACAGGTGGGATACCAGACTTCACTCAAGCCCTCTGGATTACCTCTCTTATCTATGTATGTAAGCAGAAAATGCAAGGAAGAATGTTTTAAAATCCTTATTTTCATGACTTTTGGAAAGCAAATGGAGAAAAAAATGCAGGCTCAGTGGAGTTACTATAGTTTACTAGAGTGGCAAGTTAAGAGAAAAATAACAACAAAAACATGCCAATATATGTTGATGCAAGATATCCAGAAAGTAAACAGCATAATAATGCCATGTCTGAAGTCACCACGCATTAGTATGGAGGTGGGGGGGGGGGGGCTAATCTCTTGTCAATGTGTTTCTTTAAAAATACAGGGAGGATGACATAATAGTATATGGTGTGTTTTTTTTTTCTTGCAAATAAGTCCGTAAATGATATATTTATTTCATAGTCAGGAGGTAGATTCACAATGAATAATATGAGACACAACCGAGGAAAAGATAGTGAATGCCAGTGATCTGCAGGTTTCTGAACTAAAAGAATACAGACATGAGAAGTGTAATTAGTAAAACAACAGCTGTAATCGTGTGATATTTTAATATCCAGGTGTGCTGGTGGGAAGATTAAGATCAAGTCATGTGATTACTGAAGTAGAAGACTCTTACTTGGTATCCTGGGAAGCAGAACAGCTCTGAAACTTAGAAGCATTCAGAAAGGAAATTAAGATGATGAATTTCATAAACAACACACCACAAAATTATTAAACAGTCTAGAAATCTCAAATAAATAGTTGAAAACACTTTTCTGGCAATTGAAAAATGCTCTGTCATTCTAATTCAAAAGGAATAAAAGTACACCAAGTGAAATCACAGACAACTGATGCTCTTGGAAAATTAAAATGGAATTGTGCAGATAACTGTAAGAGTGGTTGTATTATGAGGAGAAAAGTAGCACAAAAAACTTTATTGGCAAGATAATTAAATGTCTGAGTTGTGAGCTGGTGGTTCAGATCAAATGGAAGCTTGTTGACCCTTCATTCAAACTAATGCAACAGCGTGAAACAACTATGTGTGCACAATGTTGACATATGTTCATAGGTTGTTACTAGGCTAACGACCACTAGGGCCCTTACAGGCTTAGCCACGCACCTCAAACCATTAGGGTTCCAAGTATCATGGGCGGCTATAAAGGGGTCATGTTAGTAGGGAGGTAACTAAGGATTTATGGGGGGGGTGTTAGTTAGGCTAGTACTTTTCTTTTTGACTGCCTCTGTCCGTAAGGGACATGTAGCTGTGATTAATATAGAAACCCGGCATGAAGTAGCAGGATCAAAAGCATACTGCTAATATTGTAGAATGTGGTTAAATTTCAAAATAATAGGGTTCTAATACTGACATGTAGCCATGGGTCATGTAAAACAGAGGCCTTATAAACATGCCCTTGTCTGTGTAACACCACTGTATAAGCATAGCAAATAGCCCTGCCAGGAAGATAATGTTGTGCCAAGTACAGAAATGGCTGAGTACTCTAATAGGAAGGTCACATGTCAAAGGGTATAACAACAATGGCAGGACACATGAAGAATACAGGTACAAATGAAAAAAGCAGTAACCTAGTCTCTTCTTATCAAGAAAATGCTAGGAGTTACCTGCAGATTGTCTGCAAGCCACTTGATATAAGGTACAATAAGAGCACAACACTGGGCTTACAGACAACTGTGTAAGGATATTTGACACTTGTTCAGTTATTGCACTGGTGTGAGAACAGAGATTGTTCTGCATTGGTGAAATACTCTTTTTTCCAAATGTGCAGTTACGTATAATCAGCTGATTATATTAATTAACAGGGTGCATAAAGGTCAAAGTCTCCTGTGTGAGGGGTGTGAAAGTTTTGCCACTTCAAAAAAACAAAAAAGAAACAAGTGGACAGCTCTGTGCTGATACCACTGCACATGGTTTGCATCATAGGTTCATATGTTCATAGGTAGGTACTAGGCTATTGGCCCTAGGGCCTATATAAGCCAAGCCAAAAGGTACCCTGGCTTTTGCCACCCAAGAAAATTATTTTCCTGTGCCACTGTCGAGCAGAGCCACAGAAGTGATCCCCGGGTTGAATTTCCTATCTCCCATCCAATCATCAAGATTTTTCTTGAAGAGTGCTAATGAGGAGCTTTGTTTGCTATAGATACGTAGTTTGTTCCAGAGTGTGGGAAGACTCTGGAACAGGAATCTATCCCTCCAGCATGTTCTGTTTATTGTGGTGAAAAGGTTTAGGTCCCTAGAGCGTATAGCTCGTAGGAATTGGGATTTGTTTAAGTGGAGCATGTCCAAAATCTCTGGGTTTGACATAGCTTTGTGTGTTAGGCAGAGATCGTCTCTGAGTAGGCGATATGCGATGGAGTAAAGCTGCAGTTTTTTGAGATGGTCTGCATAGGGCATCTGTTTGAGGCTGGTAATCCTCTTTGTGAGGTATTTCTGTGGCCTTTCCAGTTGTTGTAGATGTCTTGTGAGGTACATACCAAAAGGGGCGTTGTACTCTATAATGGGTCTAATGAGTGATGAGTAGAGGGGAACAATGACCTCTTTTTTCCTTGATGAGAAACCTTTTGTGATGAGGTGTGCCACATAGAAGGATTTTCTAACTACTGTGGCGATGTGATTATCAAAGGAGAGACTACTGTCCACCTGTGTCCCGACGTCTCTTATCACACTTTCGGTGTTAAATAGACTACCACCTATATGGAAGTTCATGGGTACAGAGTTTTTACCAAAAGGAATGACAATGCACTTTTTGGCATTGAGCATCAAACAAATACCACTTTAATAGTGGATATTTGCACTTTTTCCCAATAGCTGAGGAGGGGGATCCACAAATGGACTATTCCTTGAAGCTATTAGCTATCTTACCAGTAAGAACAGGAATAGCGGGATGGAGTTCCTGGTGTTTTTGTCTTCTAACCAGTAGTGAAATGCAGTAACTGTGTCACCATGGAATGTATGCACAGATCTACATATTGCATGCAGGATTCAGAAGTGTAGCTTTGCCTTTGGCTCACCTGGTGGGGAACAGAATATATGAAAGTGGAGCACGTAGTTATCACTCCCGTTTCCTTCATTAGAAGTCAGAGTAGTTGGTTAACACCTGCAAGAAAAATAAGGTAAGGAGATTACTACTTTCCTTTCAACCAAACCAAGTAGGTAAATTTAATCTAAAATCAGGCAGTAAAGGCCTGCAAAGAGAAAGTCATGCATTAGGAAACCTGAATTCACTCTCTTGCCAGACACCTACTAATAATGATGGGTGGATCTAGCAGATGGTTTGAATGCTTGGAAGGTAATGCATGCTACCTGACTGTGAGCATAGTGACAGACACACATCTTGTATTCTGTCTATGAATCCTTTTCTAAAGGCAGCAGTAACCTGACTAGATCACTCCACTTTTCAGCAGACTTATTTTTTTCCTGGGTTTGAAACACCCTATTTGCAGTATGGGCCCTGTAGGACCTTAAGGATTCTGGGTCTCATGTCATCTATGATACTCATGATAACTTTTGCAAGACTCTGCATGTGAAAAATTAATTGTTACATGAAATCTCTTTTGTTCCAGCATCAGCATCCCATAACTTTTCAAAGTCCAGTTTTGGAATTTGTGAAAAGGGAGATTTTGTGGTGGAAACACCAAATGTCTCAAATGCACAGCTGCCATTCTGCCTTTCTTCTTCAGCACAGTCAGTCATAACATATGCCTCAGACTTTGCTTGCAGAGCAGTGTCTATGGGGATAAACCTGCAGGGTCTTTGGAACCAAAAATACAAACCAAAACACATATATATATATATAGAAGATGTTCACTCTTATAAATGCTCTCAACTCTCTCAACCATTTCTGGTCTCTAGGACCTCTTCAAGTGTTTACAGACAGCACCATAGTGATGTGGTACATAAACAAACGAGGAACCAGATCATACCCTTTGTACAGACTAGCAATAGTGGCCTGTGATATAGCTTTTCAACACAGTCTCAATATACATGCATCTTAACATTCACTCACAGAAAAACTGTATGGCAGACAAGCTGAGCAGGGACAGTTCACACCCTCACAAATGGAAATTGAATCAGGGGTGGGGTTTCCAATGACTGATCCATTTGTAGGGAACACCTGAAATAGATCTTTTTACCTCCATTCTCAATAATCATTTGGCAAAATTCTGCTCTAGGAATCCATCCAAGAAGGCCTGGTAGACAGATGCTTTTTCTTCCCCATGGACAGAAATGTTCCTATATGCTTTTTCACCATTTCCGCTAATATCCAGGCTCATTCTGAAAATTCAGAAATGCTCTCCAAGATCATTGTGGTGACTCTGTTGTTCTCAATTTTTTTTTGGAAATGGCAAGGGACAATTACCAGAAGATACTCACAGAGTGAATTTACTCATACATGACCAGGAGTGTTTGATACATCCCAACCCCAGACACCAACAACTGACTGTCTGGATGATAGAGTTTTAATACCTTTAGGCAATGTTTCCCTGTGGATATGCAGCAGGTATTAAGGGATAGAAGAAAACCTGCTAGTAGAAAATTATATAATAGCAAATGGAAAGGTTTTGTAGTTGGTGCTAATAAAAGAATCAGCACCCATTCAGGACTAGTGTTTCTCAGGTTCTTCAGTATTTGTGTGAGTTACTATCATATGACCTGTCTTATTCCTCAATCATGGTTCATTTGTCTACCATTTCAACATGTCTAACCATGGGTCCCCCTCTTTCAATGCAGCCTCATGTGAAAATGCTTTGAAAGGGTGTTGCATAAAAAGTCTCCTAGGAAACAAGTGTCTCCTCCCTGGGAACTTAATCTTGTGTTAGAAAAATTAAATCTTGCTTCATTTAAACCAGTTCATCAGGGTGACATGAAGTTTGTAACATGGAAAACAGTCTTACTGATTACTCTGACCTCTACAAGAAGAGTATCTGAGTTGCAAGCTGTCATGGTTGGTCAGCCTTATATAATTTTCCCACAAAGATAGTGTTTCCTTAAGAATTAATCCTTCTTGTATACCTAAATTAGTATCCAAGTTTACTTAAAGCTGAGTTAACCAACACCCTGCCTTTTTCCCAGAACCTAAAAATGAGGGAGAAAGGATATATTATACCTTGGATGCCCATGGACAACCCATGTACTATCTGACAGAACAAAACTTTTCAAAACATATGATCAGTTGTTCATTTAGTGTGAAGATAAAAAAAAAGCAACCAGTGTCAAAACAGACTATTTTAAAATGGTTGTCTCATGCCATTATTTTTTATTATGCCCACCACAACAAAACTACTCCAAGTAGGGTCAAAGCTCACTCTACCAGAGCATTGGCTTAATTGGTGGCTTTTTGAAAAGGGTTGGATACGAAACATGTTCTAGAAGCATGAACTTGGTCCTTTGCACAAGTTTTGCAAAAATAATTGTCCCGTCCCCCCTTAAATAACTACACTACACACAAAAAGACATTTAACGACCTTTATTAAACTGTATTATACAATGAACTATGTACACAAAAACCAACATTAATTAACTTATTTAGCAACGATGATCTCCGGGCAGTGTCACTACTCACCCTGGATGAACTTTACCTCAAGGCAGCGTACCAACTCACCTTGATACCTTCTCCACCTGGGCAGCGTACCTACTCACCCACATAAAGAGGCAGCGTACCTAGTCACCTCACACCATACCAAAACCATAAACCAATACACCTTCTTTAGTGGGGGGAGCAGAAGAGGACAATCCTGTCCCTCTTCCCTGCCACCAGTCTGATCCCAGGCTGTTCCCCCTCCTAAACCTTAGCCGCAATCATATTGTCTAAAAAGAGTTTCAGATGCAAATTAAAAAGATCCAGACTCACATCATTAAGGTGTACTCCATCCGTTCGATACCAAAACTCCTCTCCATCCCCAAAATCTCTATGGGCAATAGTAAGCATCCCCAAAACCCTTAATTGCCAAGCCAACCTTTGATTCACATACCTACTAACCCTTTCAATCGCCTTATGACTATATGCAGCCCTCCAACACAAACGCGGAACCAACTCTGACCACACAATTTCCATACCCGGTGGATGAACGAATGCCCCAAGATGATAATGTGCTTCCCAAAAAGAAAAGAAGAAAAACTAATCATCAGACCACAACTTATCTAATATAAGACAAAAATGCATTTGAAGACCACCTCCCCACCCTTTTAGTCAATTCAATAGAACTACCCTCTCTAGCTAAATCTGAAGCCCTACCTATCCTGAACGAATGAGCTGCAAACCTCTCCACCGGAAATCCCATACAACGTAAAGCCTTCCTCACCAAAAGTATGAATCTACTACTCGACACCACCTTCCCATCCACTGAACAAAAAATTAACTGAGCCACACTCCCCTTTCACCTCCTATCAAATTCTTTTGCCCACATTACTGGACAAATGCAATGATTCCTGTCCGTTTTAAGCACCACCACACATCCTCTAGCCAACTGATCTGTCTTACTCCTCCTTAATGCAATAGTAACCTTGCCCTCCCCTATAATGACATCCTTCCAATATAATGAGCTTAACAACTCCGAAATACGAAAAGCACCAAAATATAACCATGTACATAATGTACCCCATATAAAATAATCCATAGACCCCTTTTGCAACAAACCTAACCCTTTCAACAAAACTTTCAATATAACCCTCATAATTGGCCATCTAATATCCTTATGTTCCACCACCATTATACCCAATCCCCTTAACATATGCCCTAATGTCCAAGACTTAGTGAAATCCTGCAACCTCGCTACCTTAGTGAAAATGCTAATCGCAGCCAAATTCACCTTAACCATCTGCAAAGCCTTGCCTAACCCCCAAGCACGAGCTACATATCACAGTAGTAATTCCTCTGACCATACCCCTTCCTCCTCTGGCAGCTGCAAAATAAACTGATTAAAATCAGAAAGAGCCCTACCATACGCCTTCCTTGTAGAAGGGGTCCAGGAATGCCATACCAACCACCTGGCTACATCGACCCAAGATTCCACACCTCCTCTGGCAGGAATTCTGGCACCTCCTCCGCCCATGGAACCAACCCTCAAAACCTGCGAAACTGAAATCGGAACAAGCTATTAGCAATCTCATTCCTTAATCCAGGCACATGCACTCCTGTAAAAGAAAAATTTATTAGAAGGCTCTGCAAAACCAATTTACATAATACCAACAATAACAAACCCAACTTAGCTGTCTTCTTTTGCAATACCCTCACTACAGCCATATTGTCTGAGTGAAAAACGACTTGCTTGCCCCTCAATTGCTCCTTCCACACCACCAAAGCTGCCCATATAGGCATCAATTCCAGAAAGGCCACATCCCGCTTCCATACCTCCTCCCAATCCCGAGGCCATTCAGCCGCAAACCACCGACCCCTAAAATAGGCCCCCATGCCAGCACCCCCAGCTGCGTCCATAAACAACTGAAGTTCCTCCTGCCCCACCCAGTCTGACTGCCAAAAAGATATCCCATTAAATTGTTGCAAAAACCCATTCCACAACCCCAAGTCCTCCCGCATCAATTGGGTTACCCTAACCCAATGGTGTTTGCTCTTACCCCCTTTCAGCAAGTACACCAGTGACCTACAAAAAGCTCGCCCTTGGTGTAAAGCTCGCCCTGGGTGTACCACTCAACAGGCAAAATTCAAAAGTCCCAGCAACTCCATAACTGAACGAATCCAAATCTTATCCTTATCCAACACCGAACGTATTACAGACCTAAGCCTCTCTGTTTTATTCGCTGGTAAACAAAACAATCCCCGCTCCACATCAACTGTTAATCCAAGAAATTCTAATGCCCTTGCCGGACCCTCCATCTTATGCTGAGCCAATGATACTCCTCACACATAACCGTAAACTCCCGCAAACCCTCCTGTGCTCCTACCTTTCCTTTGCCCACCAACAGAAAATCATCTAAATAATGCACTGCCTTTTGAGTTCCCACTTTTTGCTGCCAAATCCAATGCAATACTGTACTGAACTTCTCAAAAGTCGCACATGCCACTGAACAACCCATGGGCATAGCTTTATCAAAGTAGTACTTATCTCTTACCCGCATCCCCAATAGTGGCCAATCCTCCCTCCTAATAGGCAACAATCGAAAAGCCGACTCAATGTCGACCTTAACCAACCATGGCTCCCTAAATTCCCTAATCACTTTTACTGCATTATCTAAGGAAGCGTAATGCACCCTAACCTCCTCTTCTGCAATAAAATCATTTACTGAATTCCCTTCCGGATAAGACAAGTGATGTATCACTCTGAATTCCCCTTCTCACTTCTTCGGCACCAAACCCAAAGGTGACACCGTGTAAGTACTAAAAGGCGGACTATCAAAAGGACCCAATAACCGCCCCGCCCTACTCTCTTTCTCCAATAAAGCCTCCAAGATGTTCTCTTTACCTTGAACAGATCATAAATTCTTGCAACCCCCCCACCCTTTCCCACTGTGGACTTAATAGGAAACCCCTTTTGAAAACCCTGTATTATCTCCTCTTTGATGGCCAAGCCAGGAAACTGATGAAGCTTATCCCAGAGAACCGCTACCTTAATAGGGAACGGCGCCCCTCTCTCTATTGCCTCTAAAGAACCGAAATCCCCGGGACCCATGAAAATGACCCCTCCCCAGGGCCGGCTGAAAGCCTTGCCCACCAAAACCACCTTCATGACCCATCACATTGGAGTTCCAGGACAAATCCTGCCTACCATAGCTAGTGGCCGAATGATCCCCTCCACATCTCGAACAAACATGGGCAAATTTGCACCCCACCCATGAACAGGAGCCACTATTAAATGACCAACACACACCCGCTGTTTCTGGTCCACTCAACCTTCTGTTAGAGCCCATGTCACTATCCATCATCGTAGCCAACCATAGATCTGGGTGACACATCTCCCAACAAAGTGACTGGTCCACAGCCTTCCATTTACAGAAACGCTGATCATACCAAAGCCACGCATTACCCAGCCTTAACCGCTGCGCCTCATGAATAGTAAGGAAATAGCCTAGCAGTGGCAGAGCCAAGGACCCGTCCTTCTCCAGCTGCACTGCCATAAAATAAATAAAGCCAACCACACAATTATCCCATGTCCTAGGGCGAAGGTTACCTACCCTCTGCCTTCCCAATGCTGCTAAAGCTGCTAACAAGTCCTTACTGTTAGAGGACTCTGCTTCCACTTGCTGTTGGACCCCTTCCACATTAATCAGCTCAAACAAATCCACATACTCCCCTTTCTAAATTTTTTCCTTAACCGGACCCAAAATATGGGGAGTCAGAATAACTGCTCCTGTCCCCTGCCCCAAAGACTGGGTAGCCAACCTATCCCCAAGCCGCAGCCCAAAATCAGAGCCTACCCCCGAGCCCAAGCCCAAACTGTCCCCGGAACCCCCCACCCCCGTCGCATCTCTAACCGGGTACCTGGCACCCTGTGCTAACTGCCTCTGCACCTCCTCTATCCCTTGCACACCACCCCTGAGATCCCCAACTGCCAAGTTGTCATCCATCCCCACCTCACCATCCTCAACCCCTAGCTCCCTCGACAATGCTGTTGCAATAAAACCATTACCTGCACCTTCGTCTTGTGATGTGCTGGGAACTGGAGTCTCCACTGCTATCCCCTGCTGCAATGCCTGCTGCTTTTTCCCCTCGGCTGGGGTTCTCACCGCCGTGCGTCGCCTCTTCTGACCTGGGGTCTGCTCAGGTTCCTGTACCACCTCCAATGTTGTCGCCTCCTGGAACAGCTCCTCCGCCTGGGCCACGATTGCTTGCCACCTCTGCCTTAGCTCTGGTAATTTGGCCATCTGTAAAAAAGAAAAAAAATATTAGCACTATTCTATAAGCCCGACTGCCCCACTCCCCCCAAACCCCTGGTATTGCCTTGCCCCACACCTTAACTTATCCTTGCTTGCCCACTGTCACCTTTCACCCCTCCTGTTAGCCACCTCCTACCATTAGTACCCCACCCCACCCTACCCTAGCATATCCCCTATCAATATCCCTCCCCCCTATGTATCTATGAGGGGAAAAAATTATTAATTAATTAATTAAATCTCTCTAACTATTTCCCTATCACTCAGCCACCCAATCCCCTCACCATTCACACAAACAAGGCTAAACACACTTACCTTCCCTCCCAGCATGATCCTCTATCTAAGTAATAGTTATTCCACACAGTGCGCATGCGCGAACCGGCACTAGGACCTAATGGCCAAAAGACCGGCAACAGCAACCCACTACACCACCAGGGAGGACAGAGAAGACATATCACCACCACCACAACCGAAAACTGAGACAGAGGGACACCCGACCAGCCACAACGCCATCCTGAAGGACCAGAAGACTGATCGACACCCACGAACCCACCAGGGAGCACGGACTGACAACCGCCACTATACCACCGATGAAGAAGACAATGGACCCCTGAACTCAAGCTGCAAACACCGGGAAAGTGACATGGACACATTGACCCACGAACCCACCAGGGATAAGCTGCTCAGGATAACTGCGACGCCATTCAGAAGGGGAACCGGAGAGGCAAAAGGACACACATGAACACCCTAGTAGCGCGAACCGAAAACACCGCCACTACCACCAACGAAAATGGAGCCGGGAGCAAGCTGGACCCACAAACCCACCAGGGATAAGCTACTCATACACCGTTGGACACCCGGATGCCCCAACACCATCCTGAAGGGGGATCAGAGAGCAGATGGACCCACAAACCCCCCAGGGAGCGCGAACCACAAACACCACCACTACCACCAACAAAATGGAGCCGGGAACACGCCGGACCACTGAGGTGCTGATCCGCCACTATACCCCAACGCAACCACCACCCACGACCACCAGAAGAACATCTACCCCCCAGGAATGAACACAACCCACCCACGAACCCACCAGGGAGCATGAGGGGATGATCTACTGCTACCCCCCAACCTAACTGGGACCAGATTACACTGATGGACCCCCCTTTTGCCTACCACAACCACCAGGGGAAAGTCTTACTGTTGTTTTTTTTTTTTTTTATTTAACTGTACCCCGACCGCATGGCACCGATGGCCTGCTACCCGACAGAGCTAAGGACAGGCCCAGCCTCCCCCCATGGATATCCCTCGACCGCATGGCCCCACCAAACAAGGCCCAATGAATCCCCAGGAGACCGGCGGATGACAGGAGCAAGGAAAACTTCACCCACCCAGGTAAGCCTAGCACTATTCCCATCCACTTTATTATTTATAGCTACATTATTCTATATATATATATATATATATATATATATATATATATATATATATTTTTTTAATATCCATCCCCCAACCGTTCACCCACACACACAGTACTCTATCACCCTTTCCTATCAGTAAGCTCAAACTATCTTCCCAGATGCCAGCCCCCCCCTTAACCTAATCCCTAGAAAACACCAAAGAGGGAACTGACCCAGACCACCTAACCCCTTCTCTCCCCACCATCCAAGGCCTACCTTCATCCACGATACCTACAGGTCAAATGGACGTAAGCTAGTTATCACTCCACCAACTCATGCCAAATGTGCCTACTTCCTCTAATCCCAAACCCATAGTACTGTCAGAAGTCCCACCTACTCCTACCTCACTTCCTTTTACATCTCACTCTCTCTTTAACCCTTTCACCACCACAAACCCACTATCCTAACCAACTGCAATCCTTACCTTCCTTTCTACCACTATACCCTCCCCACACCCCTTTACTCCCTTACTCGAGGGACCAGGACAACTTAATTTGTCCCAAACTGCATTTATAATTTAGACTCTTCCAGGTCTAGGACAAGCTTTGCTAGGACCATTCTCCATGGGAGTACTGGACCATCGTCCTTTCTCTCAGTCAGTTTAAGCTATGATATTCTACCCATATAGCTTAGGCTACTGCAGCAGTGATCAAATGATGAACATAGTACAGCTGTGCATCTAAACTTACAGTAACAGGAGGGGCAGAGCCTGAATGGCTAACTGAAAGCAGCAGTATTTTAGAGCTGCATATAACTAGTTAAATAAGACAGCAAAAATATTCTTTTTTTTTTTCAAAGTATAAAATCTTATAGATAAAGGTCTAATTTACATAATTAGAAACTTTGGTGAAGTTTTACAAATAATTTCCTGTCAAAAAGCTTGGAGATATATTCACTTGTTAAAATGAGCAACTCAAAAGAATTCTCACCAGGATGCTGCCTTAAAGAAGGAACTACAACAGATGGCATCTACCCTGCAGGAGTTGTCTTTGAAGATGGATGATTTTAAAGAGAACCTGGAAAATCTTAAAACAAGCAGTCAAAAACAGGCTGACACCCTCAAGGAAATGCTACAACAACACCAGACAAGGATAACAGGAATAGAGGTTTCTCTAAATGACTTAGAAAGCAGACTTAAGGAAGAGGAAAGTCAGAAAGAACTGCTTCTTAAACAAAACACTTGGTTGGTTAATAAAGTAGATGCCTTGGAAAATAGGGAGAAGAGAAATAACATCAAGATTTTTGGATTACCTGAAAACAAAGAAGGTGAGGATATTATATCCTTTTTATCATGCTGGATCCCTGACATTTTAAATTTAAAAGAAGAACTTTCTTTTGGCATTGAAAGGACACACAGAGTTCTTGGGAAACCTGCCACTAACTCACACTCTCCTCCTAGGTCAATAATTATTAGATTTCTTTCATACTTGGACAAGGAACTGATTTTAAGATCAGCTTGGAGGAAAGCACCTCTAAAATATAAACAGATCCTGATAAGATTTGATAACGACTATTTATCTAGAATAATGGAACAAAGGAAAAAAGTGTAGCCAATGATAAAGTTTCTGAAACAAAATAACATCAAGGCACAACTTGCATATCCAACTAAGATAAGAATACTGTATGCCAACGAGATGAGGACTTTTATTGACTTAGAGGAAGCCTCTTCATTTATTAAAACTAATAATGTGATTACTTTATCAAGAGAACAAATGAAACAAATGTCTGGACAGATGTCAAAAAGAAGAAGCAAAAGACTATACTGTTACAACCAAATCTCTCAAAGCATCTACTATGATATGAATTGCTTTAAAGGACCAATTTTACTGCTTGGAATTTTAAAACAAAGATTACTAACTACTGGAATTTTTATCTATATTTTTGGAAAATAGATGACACATGAGAGTTTTCACATTACCTCAGGTATGTAAAACAGGGTACTTTTCTTTCACAGAAGGAGGGTTATATAGCACATAAAATATTTATACTGTAAATCAACATACATAATATATGTGTATTTTCTCTTAATTTTCTCTTTTCTTTCTGTCTTCTCTCTTTTCTCATTATTTATTTTAACTGCATCTTCTCTCCCTTTCTAAATTCTCTCCTATTTACTATACTAATATAGTCTATTTAATAACTCACTAGCTATACATAGATAAATAATAGTCTAAAATAATCTAGTTTTAAGGTAGACTAATTGGAATAGTGAACTTAATTAATTATTACAATATTTATTAGATTAATGATGGTCACTGTTATGCTTATTGGGATTGGGGACATGTTCGTGATTAACTCTGAAATGTTCCATTCATGTACATACGTCCTTTGAATTATTTTTGTTGTTTGTCTTTTCGGCTTTTTCCCAGTAAGGAGTCGCCACAGTGGAACATCGGTCCACTAATGAATGGCAGTAGATTTTTTTTTTTACGAAACGCCGAGGTGCCAGCTCCACGCTCAACCTTCAACGAAGGCACGTCCATTTATGCACGCATGTCTTTCGAACGCTACCCAACCGCGGGGAGGACATGCAGACTCCACACAGAAGGCACTCCCAAGCCACGTCGAGAATCAAACGGGAGAACCTCTTGCTGTGAGGTAACAATGCTACTGCTGTACCACCGCGGCTACTGAATTATTTCCTTTTAGTATTAACAAATACATAAAAAAGAAAAGGAGGGAAAAATGTACTGTTGGTTAAGAGAAGTGAAGCTTTCTTCACATTCTATTTGGGTTGCCATAGCAACAGTAAACAATTGCTGCAGTTTCTTTTTTTTTCAATAATTTTTCTTTTTCTTTTTACATTAATAAATGTCATCTTACAACATGACCGTACATGTGTGTATATATATATATATATATATATATATATATATATATATATATATATATATATATATATATATATATATATTTATATATGTTATACATTGATGTCAATACCACAGGATATAGGTCGTACAACATATCTATTTACACTATGTACATAGATGCTTTCACTGTACCGCAGTAGTGGTGCTGCGGTAGCATTTTTGCCTCACAGCAAGACATTGTCCCGTTCGATTCTCAGCTAGAGTGTCTTCTGTGTGGAGGCATGCGTAAATGAGCGTGCCTTCGTTGAAGGTTGTGCATCAGGGCTGGTAACTCGGCATGTAAAAATCCACTACCAAACATTAGTGGACCGGAGTTCTGCTGTGGCGACCCCTAACCAGGATAAGCCGGAAGACGCAACAACAACATAGATGCTTTCACTGTTAATTCCACATTCGTAATATCCCAGTTATTATTTAATATCTGAACTTGTATGTGTTCTTTGGTTCCATTAGAGTGTATTTCTAAGTTGCTGTGTGGTGAGTTATGCTAATATGATATTAAAAGTTTGTTCCCAAATTTCTCTGGATTTCATGTTTTTTTTTCTTTTATCTATTACTATTTTATGAGCTAAAAGGTGTTGTATAGCTACTTGTTTAAAACCCTCCCAAGAGATATTTATCGTATCTAGCCATTTAAAAGCTATATACAGTTTCATTAGTAGGAAGATTGTTAAAAGTGTATTTGCTTGTTTTTTTGGTATGTTGGGTGGGAGAATGTGTAATAGAGTGAATTCCCAAGTTAATGTTGATCTTTGATAACCCATTTTTTGTAATTGTACCTTGAGAGAGTTCCAGAGTTTGTAGACACATTTACAGCTTCAAAATACATGGATTAAGTCAGCAATCTGGTCCTTACAGTGTGGGCAGAAAGGTGATTTTGATGTGTTAAATTTGTGTAGAATTGCAGGTGTAAAATATGCATTATTATTGATCATGAGCTGAGTGTATGCTAACTTTTTGAGGGGCATAATCTTCAGTGTTAGACTGATTGCCTGGCTTATTTGCTGATCATCTATGGATGGTTTAACTTTTCTCCAGTAGTTAGAGAAGAGGAGGTCTTTCTGGTATTTGATTTCATTTATCATTTTATATGAATTAGTAATAGTTTTCTTTGTTGTGATAATAGTTTTCCAAAACCTGCTACAAGTTTCTATGTCACTATTGGTCATAGTAGCATTTTGGAGGTTACTGGAATACAGTTCTTTGATTTTTCTTAGGATTATTATGTGTGATTTAGGGAGGTTTAGATTGGCCCTCATTTCTTGTATTGAACAGTTAAGATAAGAATAAATATCTTGGATTGTTTTATCTTTCAGTCTGGGAAAAGGGACTAAGTCCAGCATCTTATTGTTTATTTTTAAATTTGGGTTTTTATGAAGGGGTTGCAATATTGTCATGACTTGTCCAAGGTTCAAGAATTGAAAGAGTTTTTGCGCTAAGTTGATAGAATGTTTTAAGGGCTCTATAATGTTATAAGTTTGTATTTCTTTCTGCTTCAGGAATGGAAGTACATTGGGATTGAAAACTAGAGCTTTAAATGATCTATAATAGATTGTCACCCAAAGAGGAGACCAATTTTCCATTGATGGGTTATGTTCAGCTATTCTTAATATTCTATTAGTGTTAATAATCAAGAAGTACATTTTAAAATCTGGTAGATATAGTCCTCCTTTATTTTTGGGGAGTGTTAATTTTGTATAGGAGATTCTGTTTTTTTTTTTGGTTCCCATATATATTTTGCTAGGAAGGTATGAATTTGTTTGAAGAATTTATTATGTATTATTTTCTGTGATGTCATGAATACATACATTAGTCTAGGTAAAATGTTCATTTTGATTATTGATACCTTGGCCAAGAATGGTAGTTTTAGGTTGTTCCATCTTTTACAGTTTTGCATTATGTTTTGCCATTTCAGGTTTACATTGTGTTGGTAGAAGTCTTTGTTATTCTGGAAAAAGGTGATTCCTAGGTATTTAGTTTCTTCTTTTATTTTTATTGTGTTTAACAATGGTATTAGTGAGATGAGTTTGGGCATTTTTAGGGGGAAAATATTAGTTTTATTGAGGTTTAGTTTGTAGTTAGACATAGTCGAGAAATGTTCAATTACAGCTATTATTTTGTTTATATCTGAATTTGGCATAGTGCAGTATATGTTCAGATCATCCGCAAATGCAGTGAGGTATATTTTGAAGTTGTGTGTTGATGGAGGATTGTGGTATGTGTTTTGTTTAATGTACAGAAAGAGTGGCTCTAGGTATAGGTTAAACAGGAAGAGTGATAATGGGCATCCTTGTCTTGTTCCATTTTTTATTAGAATCCTATTTGACCAAGTTTTATATATATATATATATATAGAGGTGTATAGGTTGCTATAGAGAGTTTGGATGATCTGAATGAAGTTATTGGGTATATTAAAGTAGGGTAGTGTTTGGATTAAGAATGCTAGGTTAACCCTATCAAATGCCTTGTGGGCATCCACTACCATTGTGTAGATGTTGATATTGTATCGGTTAGCATAGGATATTAGTGCATCTAATGTTAATGTACTGTCACTATTCTATCTATGTGGCTTAAAACCAGATTGTTCTGAGGAGATGATTTTCTCTATCAGATTTTTCATTCTGTTTGCAAGTATAGAGATAAATATTTTAGTATCTATATTTAAGAGGGAGATGGGTCTGTAGCTGTCGGGGTTTTTGGGGTCTGTGTATTCTTTTAATATAAAGATGGTTTTAGAAGCATTAAAGTGGATATCATTTATTTTCCAGTTTATTATGTAATTCAGTGTATAGTATAGTAGTTTGGCTATCAAGGGGGAAAATGCTTTGTAAAATTCTGATGTGAGTCCATCCGGACCCGGAGCCTTATGCGCTTTTAAGTGTTTGATTGTTGTAATAATTTCACTGATGGATATCAGTTCAGTAAATTTTTTTGTTGGTCTAAATTTAGTTTAGGGAATTTCAGTTTTTGAAGGAAAAGAGTTCTATCTTCCTTTGTGGTTTGTAGTATTTGTGCTCCATATATTTGAGAGTATATTTGTTCAAATGTTTTAACAATGTCTTAATTTTTTGTGTAGTTTTTGTCTCTGTAGTTTATTTCTGATATATTGGAGGTATTTTTGTGTTGGGAGATAATTCTGGCCAGAGCTCTAGAAGGTATTTGAGCTTTTTCTGTGTAAGTGGCTAACATTTTGGCCTCATAAAAAGATAGGTTCCTGGTTTCTAAAATATGTAGATTCCTTTGCAGTTTTAAAAATTCTGCTTCTGTTTGGTTCTTGGGGTCATTTATTAGTTCTTTTTCAAGATGCTCTATTTTCCCTTTCAGTGTATGCTCCTCTTTCAGTTGTATTTTTTATAGTATGCTGCTTTTTTGATAAACAGTCCTCTAATTTGTGCTTTGGTTGCAGCCCATTTTATGTCAGTTGGTACTTGGGAGTTAATGATATTTGTAAGAGCTATTTTTAGTATTGCTTCTGTTTCTTTTATTACATCCATTTTAGAAAGTAAATTAGGGTTTAATGACCAATTATGACCCCTATTCTCTAAATATATCTTTTTGTCCCAGTTAATGTTCAGTGTGATTTTGGAGTGATCTGAAAAGAACCTGGTATGTATAGCTATTGTTGGTTCCATGTTAATGAATATGTCAGAAATTAAGAAGAACCCCGGGATTCACGAACCTTGCGCCAGGCGCACGCATGGCGTAGGCGTCACAATGCCAGACATGGCCGCCGAGCAATTCAGGTACGATCCAATTCCACGTGCACCACCGGCGTGCGCCTGAGTTGTGCCGCCTCCGGTGTAGGTATGTTAAACACCCCATGTGCAATGTTGCGCCATGCAAATGAAGGCATGTAGCGATTCACGAAGTGGCGCAGGCGTAGCATAAGGGCACGGCAATGTAAACCAAAAAAAAACGTTTACATATATCCAAACATGACATAGGAGTAACGGAAGGCTGTCAACGTCAGGTGTCATACTGGTGCAACATGCCAATGGCGAAAGACACCGAGAATGTCAAAAGAAAACATGCAGAAAATGTAAATAATGACATAAATGGTATGTACGCAGAAACCACAGCAGAACCCCAGGACATGTCTGCGGAAGGTGCGGAACAATGAAATAATATGACAATGTCATAAAAGAGCAGTATAATACATATCAGCTTCACAGCCACAATACACCATAGTATGCATGTAAAGCCACAACCACAGCCCAAGGGTTGCCAAGGAGTGGCGGCAGTGTCTGGCACCGTAACCATGTATTACTAGTCAATGCCATGCAAATGAGGCAGATAATACTGAATCGCAAAACCCCCGCCGGCGTAAGGCTGTACCAAATGGTGCAGCGGTAATACACCGAGGAGTGGCCTAGAGGGAATACATGTCAATCGCAGAGGGGTGTGCCACTGTAGGAGGAAGCACATTGGAGCCCAGCAAACATGGGCTGTACAATGCACATCACAGCAGCAGGACCGGCGCGTGAGGAAATAGATGCGCTGAGAGTACACAATGCGTGCACAGATGCATGTGCACGAGGATGACTACGTCCCCCAACCCAGTCATGTGACGGCCGCCCCGTCAACAACCACGGATCCAGGAAGGTGATGCGGAGAATATGAATAAATGCGGAAGCAGTGTAATTGGAGTCGTAATGAGCAATCAACACCAATCAACCCACGAAGGGCAATCGGCGGCAGCTGACAACTCTGCATGCAGAATCCCTCAAAACGGGAAAGGGGAGGCATATGAATGCAAAGAAAGTAGGGGATGTAGCAGAATTGCAAAGAGCGAAGAACCGATACAGCACAGCCAAGTAGAGAGGTACCATAATGGCGGCGGCAGACAAAATGCATGATATGCCATGTGCCTGCAGGATGCACTCCAGGCAATAGTAGGTGCAACGTGCAGAAACAGTAAGGTAAGGTGTAAAGCTAAACCAATGCAGGCAAGTGTAATGTAACACCAAAGGCAACAGCGTTGCAGTGCCAACGGTAAAACACGGAAAATAATCCACAGATACGGCTGCACAGACACACCCAATGACATCACCGGGTGTAGAGCACAACAGTATAAAGTGTGAATGCACAACAACATAGTGAGCTGCGACCTGGCCAGAACACAGGTGTTACCACTGTGACCTATGCCCCTGCATTGGGTGCACACGTTGTGACATGGCAAATGACATGTCCCATGCACGTGGATGTCTTTCCGCAACATTGTCACACCATGACATGACCTATGCACGACATAGCAGACATCCACAATGTCTGCATAGCCTTAGGGAATGTGACACCGCAGACTACTACGGTTGTATGTCACATGGGTCACCACAGGGTTGTGTGCACGATGCCCATCACACACAATTGTCGATGAACCAGACAAACATGGCCATGGGTGATACCTACAGGCATGTTGCCACACAGTACATCCGCAGTGGGTATTCACCGTTGCACCCTGTCCACACATAGTGGGCTCATCACTGTAGTGGACCCCCTGGACATCCGATGTGGTACACCAGAGAAATGGAATGCCTGTCTGCAGCCACTAGAGGTGCCACCAATGTCTACCATATACGTGCTGTTGAACAGCAGAACTGACTTGCAGACATGGCAACGCAATGCGTCCAGGTCACGCATCGCACAGAAACATACCTGTGTCCTGCTGCCGTGCAGTGGCACAGTGCCCATACTCCCCACTGTACAGCTATGTACACAGCTCACACCAACCACACCTGCACAGACATCCTTGTTACACATGCATTCTATCTGTAGACTGTACACATAACACTGCACTGTGACATCCGTTGTGATGTGGTGCATGTGGTGGCACACCATTGTCACATGTCCACATGATACCGCACATGTTTGCGGTGTACATGACATAGTGACGCCAGCCATCTGTACTGTTAACCCGCCCATGGCCACACGGTGTATCACGGTGATGCATGCAAACTACCATGAATGTGTGTACTGCAAGCCTACTAAAAGACACCTGCCTGATGTAGTGTGCACTCCAGGGCAGTATGCATACTGCCACTATTAATGTCTGGGCTGCATTCACTGGGCTGTGGTGTGGGAATGCTGCATGCCACCTGCAATATCACATGCATGATGTGTCTGTATGTGTGTGTGTCCGCGTGTGTATGTCAGCGTGTGTGTGTCCGCATGTGTGTGCATGTGTGTGTGTGTCTGTGTGTGTGTAATGTAACTTACGGTATGTCTTTGTATTCACAGGTGCTGTAGGTGCGTTCCCCTCCATCTGATGCTAGTGTCCCCACAGATACTAGCGGTGATGACCATGTGCATGAGGCACAGGCAGGGTCATCATGGGCAAACACTGTGCCATTGGAGAACATCACACTTATGTCCCCTTCATCCCTGCACACGGTTCAGATGCCGACACATACCACAACACCGTTGCCCACAGATGACGGACAGTCAGCGTCTGTTGGCACCGAGCAGGAATGTGTGGTGGCTGCAGAAGGTGCAGGTACACACCATGTTGCCAGTGTAATGACTGGTGAAGTGCCACACAGGCATGTGGCAGGTGCTGCTCGTAGGAGGAGCACTGCTAGACATACACCTGCCGTACAGGGTGCAGCAGCTGGTATAACCAGACGCATGTTTCAGACTGTAATGGCGGCGCAGGCACGTGCCGAACAGCAGAACCAGGAAGGGCAGAGGCTGCAGAGGTCCGCAATCCGTTCCTTAAATGAGAACATCCAGTCATTGGCGAATGCCCAACAGCAGCTTGCCGATGTTCTGGATAGGAGATTAGGTGAGATGGCTGGGATCCTCGACCGAGGCATGGCCATCCGTGAGCGTGAGCTGTCCGTGCTGGAACACCTGGTAGGGGTTGGGCGTAGGGCACGTGGGCGTAGGCCAGCAACACCACCAAGTGCAGGTCGACGTGTGCATGCCACCTCCCATGCCCACCCACACAGTGGTGGTAGCAGCAGCAGTGCAGCTGCTGCTACACCAACCACACCAGGACACAGCAGGCCACGTGGACATGGCCCTGGACGGTCCCAGCGTGGACACGTTTCCAGCAGACATGTGTCATCGGAGAGTGGCCACGCTATACCTCCACCCGGTAGTGCCCGTGCGACCCCAGGCAGGCACGGGTCACGTCGCCGCAGGCTGACACAGTGAGCCGTACCACCTGCACTGTACAGTCTGGGGGCTGCCAAGTATACCCCGTGTAGGCATCACAGATGACTGAACTGTGTACACATGTACCCACACACAGCAGTCACAACTGTAGGGCTCCACCACATCCACATGCATTCTGCACAGTCATGCCCAGTAAATGCACAGGCCCTTACACACACACATGCTGTCATCCATTGGTACATCCTATGCCCGTGGCACACATATCACCCTGTGCATATGATGAAGCCTCTGCTGCAGAACCGTGAGCTACACCATCGGTGCACGGTTATGCAAACATATTCTGATGCACAGGGTGGACAAGGTAGTGAGAGGTGTATGTGATACCTATGTCCACATAGTACGCAATGTGTATGTTGCGGTGGTTGTGTATGGCAGGTGACAGGTGCGTATGTGACTTGGGTCATGCACTGACATCATGCAGCAGGCATACCATGTAGTGCAGGTGCAGCATTCATTGTTTTGTGTACACGGTATGCGTGGTGGTTACATGTGTAGCACCATGTTGGTTCAGTTAACCCGTATGCCAATTATGGTGTACTTGCATGTGCCTACTGGGAGCACTGTTATCAGTTCCCCACGTGTAGTTGTGGGGTACCCACAGGCACGTCTGGCAATATCAGCATAGCACAGGTACCCGCAACCGGCATGGACCCCTACATAGGTACATAGGCGCACATGTACATACTAGGCTATGTGCCCTACGGCATGTGTAATCCTAGCCAGAGTGTGTGTGGCTGCTAACGCCCCTTAGGATGAGGATACCACATCCATCGGTCTCCTGTCCCCCATCCAGCACTGACACAGAGATGATGCCTGGCGCATACCTATGATCACACATCCACACGTCATGATTACTCATGGACAAAGTCAGTCAGGGCCTCTGCTTCACATGGGCTGGCAATCCTCTCCGTGTTGTAGGGGGTCTCTGGGCATTGACTCTGTTCCCCAGCACGTCCTAGTCATCTTCGTGGTGAGGTGTCTGACAGTCGCTTCTGTGCCCGTGTTTGCCTGGAGCCTAGGAGGTGGAACATGTCCATGTCACCCAGGTCGGACATGGCCGTGTATGTCAGGCACAGATCACCACAGAGCAGACGTGCTGGGAAGGTATACAGCCAGAGTCCCCTTGGTCGGGCAGCGTGTGACACATGTCCCAGCACCCTTATCCCCGTGTCCTGGAACATTTGTGGTCCTTCCGAGTGCTGCAGGTGTCAGGTTAGGTACAGCCCAGATGTGCCATTGTACGCAATCATTGCTCTGGTGTGTGATGTGTACAGGGGTACAATGAACACCCCTGATGTGGATGTGATTCCTTCCAGACCAGGTGGCCACAGTGGAATGTCTTCCCACCCACATTGGCATTGTGTGTGCTGACAGAGGTTACCGACAGGTGTGGTACCCATTTCCCTGAACATGTCCACCATGTTGAATGGATTACCACCTACGTGTTACGTCGGGGCGAACATGTCCTACCCACTGGGTAGGTCTGCACCTTCTCTGGCATGTAGCAGCAGGCCATGGCTCTGGCACCAGTTATCCATTGTCTATGAGGCCCCAGGTGGATGTCCGTGTCAGATGGGGTGTTGGGTATGGTGGCCGGTGTGCAGTCATCTGCATACCTTGTCTGCCACAATCCCCCTATGTTTGCATGCACATTGGAAGGTCGAATGCCGAACGGCAGGGGGCCCAGGACTGAGCCCTGTGGGCCTCCACTCGAGACCAGCTTTGAGTCTGACACGGCACCAGGAACACAAACCCTGTGTGGTGTGACCTCCATCCATTCCGAGAACCATCGTGTGACATATGTCCCCACATGTACGCTGGCGAGCCTTTCCATGAGTCCCACGTGGAGTGTGTTTTGAATGCTCCCGCCAGGTCATGGTAGTGTGTGCAAACCGACGTACCCCCATCAATGGCCTTAGTGACCGCTCCAGACAGGCCGAGCAGGTTTGGGAGGCAGGATCTGCCCTTGACTAAGTCGTTGTGGGTATGTTCCGGTATTGGCTGTACACCACTGTCTGTATTCATGGGCACCAGTATGGACCTCCCCGCAGCTTTGCAGACAAGACTTGTCAGGCTGATAGGGCAGGAATGTCTACAGTCCATAAGAGCACTACCCTGGCGTAGTGGGACCACAGCTGCCGTATGCCATCCAGCGGGGACCTAGCCCATAGTAAGGCTAACATGACACAGCGGCCTTATGTGTGGGGCGAGGGCTTCAATGAGGTTGGGTAGCACACAGCCAGGGGCACCATTGGGGCCCATTGGTGCTGTGTTCACCACCTAACAGATATCAGATCACTCCAGGGCATATGAGATGTTTTGGAGGCTAGACTCTGGTGGGATGGATACGTCCCCTCTTGGGGGGGGGTGGATGTATGCATGGAACATGTCCACTGGTTTGTTGACAATGTCTGTGGGTGCAGTGACCGTTGTACCATTCTGGATTAATTCCGGCCATGACTGTGCACTCCCACCCATGTCCCTACCACAGCTAAGGAAGGCCCTATGGTTGTCTCATGTGCCCTCTGCAGTACCACTCCCACAAGCGGCCTTGGATGATTGTATGTGTGGCCGTATGTTAACGCCGGTATGAATGGGTGATGGCTTCCCTGGTACTGATATTGCTCTGTCATGTATTAGCTCCAACTGTTGATGTACAGTTTGTCAGTGGCTGGGGTCCACCAGACCATGTGCCTGCCTTCGGTGGACAAGGTCCTGATGTTGTCATGATCGCTTGGTGCAGACATCCCTGGGGGTGCTCAGAGAAGGCATTCGTAAGGGTTTTGGCAGTGTGGCCTGTGTTCACCACTGGCATGGAGGACTTGTAGGGTACCACACCGGTTGTATGATGTGTGTGGTTTGCTGTGGAGAGGTCGTCACTTAGGTCTCCCATGCCGGTGTTGGGTGCAGGATGTGGATTACCAGTGGATCCACTATATAGTCTGACATCACCATTGAGGGATGTACATCCTGTGTGGAGCATATCCTCCCCATGTGTGATGAGCAGAACTGGTATACGTCCCCCCCTAGTGGGTATGGTTCATGGCTGTTTCACAGCAGTCAGGTGTATGAACACCCGGGACCTGTGGCGTAGGGTGTTGTGTCATGGGTAATGTTCTCAGTCTATGTATGGGTGGTTGATGTCACCCAATACGGCGGTGTTGTGAGAGCATGCACACTCACCAGTGTCCTCAGGACGGCTGTGCAGGTATCCTGGGTTTGGGAGGGTGGTCTGTAGCATGCAACAAACTGTATGGCAGTCCTACCCATGGTTAATTGCACCTGGATATTCCCCGCTGCAACGGCCATGTCTGTGGCATGGCCGGGTTGCTGTTGTGTGGCTGGACACACACGACGGTCCACAGTCTGCCACCCATGCCGTCGCACCATGTGTATGCATGTCTGCTCTATGCCGAGTCTAAGTGTCTGAGCATGCCCAGTAAGCAGCTGTGTAGATGGACACACAGTACAGTGCACACCGCGCCCGACTGCATTAATACCCCGGGTGCATGCCTGTTTCCCCTTCGCAACGGCCACGTCTGTGGCATGGCCAGTTTGCTGTTGTGTGGCTGGACACACACGACGGTCCACAGTCTGCCACCCATGCTGTCGCACCATGTGTATGCATGTCTGCTCTGTGCCGAGTCTAAGTGTCTGAGCATGCCCAGTAAGCAGCTGTGTAGATAGCCACACAGTACATTGCACACCGCGCCCGACTGCATTGATAGCCCGTGAGCATGTCTGTCTTCCCTTTGCAACCGCTAGGTGTGAGAGGCATGGCCAGTACACCCGCCGGGGGTACACACGACAGTCGTCACCGATGTCTGCTACTAGGCGTGTAGCCATGGCCAATGGCATCCTGCATAGCCATGGTGACCATCCAGGTGACACATATGTGGCTGTCATGCCACATTGGCTGCCTACATCCTGCACGCCGGATGCCCTCTTATAGGGTATACTGTCATGTGGTGCATCCCGTATTCCTGTCGTGATGTACTGATCAGTAGTTATGTGGTATTCCCGACTGCAGCACTAACGTGTTACTGTACGGCCACCTTGGGATGGTAACAGGCTGCGTGACTGCGCACTCTGTTTTCATTCCCTATCGGACGCATTGCCTCTGCAGATGATACCACCCACCTAGGGGTATGCCTCCTGACAGTGCTGTGCTCAGTAATCCCGGTAGCGCGTTCTGTAAATGCTTCATGCTGTAGTGTGTTCATGTAGGTAGGCGTAGGTTCGACTTCCAGCCCTTCTGTGTGTGTGTGTGTGTGTGTGTGTGTGTGTGTGTGTGTGTGTGTGTGTGTGTTTCCAGCTGCCTCTGCAGATGAACAAGCTTTTAGACGCTTCACAACACATACCTTGGCTATTGCCAGCTATTCTCTTACAGGTGATGTCATCCGCCTAGAAGTATGCCTCTGACAGCGCTGTGCTCAGTAAACTCGGTAGCGCGTTCTGTAAATGCTTCATGCTGTAGTGTGTTCATGTAGGTAGGCGTAGGTTCGACTCTCGGCCCCTGTGTGTGTGTGTGTGTGTGTGTGTGTGTTTCCAGCTGCCTCTGCAGATGAACAAGCTTTTAGACGCTTCGCAACACATACCTTGGCTATTGCCAGCTATTCTCTTACGGGTGATGTCACCCACCTAGAAGTATGCCTCTGACAGCGCTGTGCTCAGTAATCTCGGTAGCGTGTTCTGTAAATGCATCATGCTGTAGTGAGTACATGTAGATAGGCGTAGGTTCGACTCCCGGCCCTTCCCTGTGTGTGTGTGTGTGTGTGTGTGTGTGTGTGTGTGTGTGTGTGTTTCCAGCTGCCTCCGCAGATGAACATGCTTTTAGATGCTTCGCAACACATACCTTGGCTATTGCCAGCTATTCTCTTACGAGTGATGTCACCCGCCTAGAAGTATGCCTCTGACAGCGCTGTGCTCAGTAAACTCGGTAGCGCATTCTGTAAATGCTTCATGCTGTAGTGTGTTCATGTAGGTTCGACTCTCGGCCCCTCTGTGTGTGTGTGTGTGTGTTTCCAGCTGCCTCTGCAGATGAACAAGCTTTTAGACTCTTCGTAACACATACCTTGGCTATTGCCAGCTATTCTCTTACGGGTGATGTCACTCACCTAGAAGTATGCCTCTGACAGCGCTGTGCTCAGTAAACTCGGTAGCGCGTTCTGTAAATGCTTCATGCTGTAGTGTGTTCATGTAGGTAGGCGTAGGTTCGACTCTCGGCCCGTGTGTGTGTGTGTGTGTGTGTGTGTGTGTGTGTGTGTGTGTGTGTGTGTGTGTGTGTGTTTCCAGCTGCCTCTGCAGATGAACAAGCTTTTAGACGCTTCGCAACACATACCTTGGCTATTGCCAGCTATTCTCTTACGGGTGATGTCACCCGCCTAGAAGTATGCCTCTGACAGCGCTGTGCTCAGTAATCTCAGTAGCGCGTTCTGTAAATGCGTCATGCTGTAGTGAGTACATGTAGATAGGCGTAGGTTCGACTCCCGGCCCTTCTCTGTGTGTGTGTGTGTGTTTCCAGCTGCCTTCGCAGATGAACATGCTTTTAGACACTTCGCAACACATACCTTGGCTATTGCCAGCTATTCTCTTACGGGTGATGTCACCCGCCTAGAAGTATGCCTCTGAAAGCGCTGTGCTCAGTAAACTCGGTAGCGCGTTCTGTAAATGCTTCATGCTGTAGTGTGTTCATGTAGATAGGCGTAGGTTCAACTCTCGGTCCCTGTGTGTGTGTGTGTGTGTGTGTGTGTGTGTGTGTGTGTTTCCAGCTGCCTCTGCAGATGAACAAGCTTTTAGACGCTTCGCAACACATACCTTGGCTATTGCCAGCTATTCTCTTACGGGTGATGCCACCCACCTAGAAGTATGCCTCTGACAGCGCTGTGCTCAGTAATCTTGGTAGCACGTTCTGTAAATGCGTCATGCTGATGTGAGTACATGTAGATAGGCATAGGTTCGACTCCCGGCCCTTCCCTGTGTGTGTGTGTGTGTGTGTGTGTGTGTGTGTGTGTTTCCAGCTGCCTCCGCAGATGAACATGCTTTTAGACACTTCACAACACATACCTTGGCTATTGCCAGCTATTCTCTTACGGGTGATGTCACCCGCCTAGAAGTATGCCTCTGACAGCACTGTGCTCAGTAAACTGGGTAGCGCGTTCTGTAAATGCTTCATGCTGTAGTGTGTTCATGTAGGTAGGTGTAGGTTCGACTCTCGGCCCCTGTGTGTGTGTGTGTGTGTGTGTGTGTGTGTGTGTGTGTATGTGTTTCCAGCTGCCTCTGCAGATGAACAAGCTTTTAGACGCTTCGCAACACATACCTTAGCTATTGCCAGCTATTCTCTTACGGGTGATGTCACCCGCCTAGAAGTATGCCTCTGACAGCGCTGTGCTCAGTAATCTCGGTAGCGCGTTCTGTAAATGCGTCATGCTGTAGTGAGTACATGTAGATAGGTGTAGGTTTGACTCCCGGCCCTTCCCTGTGTGTGTGTGTGTGTGTGTGTGTGTGTGTGTGTGTTTCCAGCTGCCTCTGCAGATAAACATGCTTTTAGATGCTTCGCAACACATACCTTGGCTATTGCCAGCTATTCTCTTACGGGTGATGTCACCCACCTAGAAGTATGCCTCTGACAGCACTGTGCTCAGTAAACTCGGTAGCGCGTTCTGTAAATGCTTCATGCTGTAGTGTGTTCATGTAGATAGGCGTAGGTTCGACTCTCGGCCCCTGTGTGTGTGTGTGTGTGTGTGTGTGTGTTTCCAGCTGCCTCTGCAGATGAACAAGCTTTTAGACGCTTCGCAACACATACCTTGGCTATTGCCAGCTATTCTCTTACGGGTGATGTCACCCGCCTAGAAGTATGCCTCTGACAGCACTGTGTTCAGTAATCTTGGTAGCGCGTTCTGTAAATGCATCATGCTGTAGTGAGTACATGTAGATAGGCGTAGGTTCGACTCCTGGCCCTTCTCTGTGTGTGTGTGTGTGTGTGTGTTTCCAGCTGCCTCTGCAGATGAACATGCTTTTAGACGCTTCGCAACACATACCTTGGCTATTGCCAGCTATTCTCTTACGGGTGATGTCACCCGCCTAGAAGTATGCCTCTGACAGCGCTGTGCTCAGTAAACTCGGTAGCGCGTTCTGTAAATGCTTCATGCTGTAGTGTGTTCATGTAGGTAGGCGTAGGTTCGACTCTCAGTCCCTGTGTGTGTGTGTGTGTGTGTGTGTGTGTATTTCCAGCTGCCTCTGCAGATGAACAAGCTTTTAGACGCTTCGCAACACATACCTTGGCTATTGCCAGCTATTCTCTTACGGGTGATGTCACCCACCTAGAAGTATGCCTCTGACAGCGCTGTGCTCAGTAATCTCGGTAGCACGTTCTGTAAATGCGTCATGCTGTAGTGAGTACATGTAGATAGGCGTAGGTTCGACTCCCGGCCCTTCCCTGTGTGTGTGTGTGTGTGTGTGTGTGTGTGTGTGTGTGTGTGTGTGTGTGTGTGTGTTTCCAGCTGCCTCCGCAGATGAACATGCATTTAGACGCTTCGCAACACATACCTTGGCTATTGCCAGCTATTCTCTTATGGGTGATGTCACCCGCCTAGAAGTATGCCTCTGACAGCGCTGTGCTCAGTAAACTGGGTAGCGCATTCTGTAAATGCTTCATGCTGTAGTGTGTTCATGTAGGTAGGCGTAGGTTCGACTCTCGGCCCCTGTGTGTGTGTGTGTGATTCCAGCTGCCTCTGCAGATGAACAAGCTTTTAGATGCTTCGCAACACATACCTTGGCTATTGCCAGCTATTCTCTTACGGGTGATGTCACCCACCTACAAGTATGCCTCTGACAGTGCTGTGCTCAGTAATCTAGGTAGCGCGTTCTGTAAATGCGTCATGCTGTAGTGAGTTCATGTAGATAGGCGTACGTTCGACTCCCGGCCCTTCCCTGTGTGTGTGTGTTTCCAGCTGCTGCTGCAGATGAACATGCTTTTAGACGCTTCGCAACACATACCTTGGCTATTGCCAGCTATTCTCTTACGGGTGATGTCACCCACCTAGAAGTATGCCTCTGACAGCGCTGTGCACATTAATCTCGGTAGCACGTTCTGTAAATGCGTCATGCTGTAGTGAGTTCATGTAGATAGGCGTAGGTTCAACTCCCGGCCCTTCCCTGTGTGTGTGTGTGTGTGTGTGTGTGTGTGTGTGTTTTCAGCTGCCTCTGCAGATGAACATGCTTTTAGATGCTTTGCAACACAAACCTTGGCTATCAGTGGCCATTCCTTCACGGATGTTGTCACCCACCTGTACATGTGCCTCTGATGGTGGTGTGCTCGGTGGTCCACGTAGCGCATGCCATACCTGTGTCATACGTTTGGGTATGTGGGGGTGTGGTCAATCACCATGCCTGCCACATGTGTGTGTCTGTCCATGCTTCCAGCTGCATGGGTTCATACGGTATTGCCTTGTGGTTTACGCAGAACACTCATATCCTGCCGCCATCCCTGTGTTTGTGGATGGTGGTACGCAGCTCGAGTACTGCTTGTGTGCCTGTTGTGGTCGGCGACCGCCGTAGCGTGTTCTCCACGTGCACCATGCTATGGTGTGGTGGGGTGATGCTGTGTACATTACACTCCCGGGCCTGCCACATGTGTCCGTCTGTATCTCTGTCATTGTATATCTACGTACCTATGTTGTGCCCGTACTGCTGCTCTAGCATAGACGGCTGTCTTTCCCATGTATCGCATATTTGCACGGCTGACACATATAACTGTGGTATGTTGCATATCCACTCATTGTCCATGCACTGTCCGTATTCCAGAACACCGTAATGACATCTGCTGGATATCGTGGCAGACAGCTATCCTTGCTGTCCTGACAGTGTACCTGTACACGCCATACACCTTGTGTGTACTTGCCTAGTTATGGTGTGTGTATATCTACCTGTGCTGTATGCATGGCCGTGTGTGTGTCCCACTACAGCCATCTGTGCAGGTGTCGCCAGTATGGGTAATCCTTGTGGACCGCTGTTTCATGTGCACGTCTGCACATACCTGCAGACCGTACTACCCCTCCTACGGCAGCGGACTTAGATCGACTGCTGCCCTAGGCTGTAGGGCTCCATGGCACCCAACACCACAGCACATGGTGCCCCCATCTTGGTATACCTACATGACACACCTACTAGACAGGTGGCCCTACTAGTGCGGCGCCCTGGGCAGCCGCAGGATTGCCGTATGCCTATGGCCGGATATGGGCACATCACAAGGCATACGTCTACATTCGGTGTTTTACGACATCCAGGTTATAATACCAGAGGGGGGACCTCATCAGCTATGCTATAGAATGCGGATCTAGTTGGATTAGTAGGTGGAGGGTTGGCCACACACCAGGGCTGACCGATGGAACACTGATGAGGCCTCCTTTGAGAGGCAGGTGGAGCAAGCCCCCGTAACGGGAATGTAGTTTAGGTACAGATGTAGGGTTAGCACACATTTGTCCACTCTTTCAGTTCTGTACCGCTGTATTACAGTGATATGCTATGCATATCTTCCATATACATTGTTAAATCTTTGATTGATGAGTATTCGGCATAGTACAATATCATATGATACATGTGTTAATAGGATGCCTTCTGAGATGTTAACATATGTGTGTGCGGTTAACATTGCGTCTGTGCTTTCTATGCTGTGGTTACATGTTCATTGTTTGCACAGAAAGTAACACATGGAAGTGTAAGGGGGGATATATAAAGCCTGGACGCCTCTATGTTATGTGTAAGTCTCACGGAGCCTACGGGTGATAGCGCTTACATGTCTATGGAGTAACCTTTGGATACCACATGTGACCTGTCATGGACGAAATGTCTACATTGACTGTTTCATCTACCTATGTGTGTCTTGGTTTGTGTGCCATAAGGTGCCAGCGGGTCTTTGATGTTGATTAGGTGTATTCCATGGTCAAGTGACATTAATCCTATTAATTCACTGAAGGATGTTCTTCATTGGTGGGAACGCCATAGTTTGACCATCGTATGGCTTTCCTAGCTGACGTTGATATTGTGCCATTGGTATGTGTTCCACAGGTCACCCATTTGTTCCGCGGTATGGGAGCGTGTGATCCCCATTCCGGTGCTGGCAGATTGAGAGCTGTGTACGCCGGTATTCGCACAGCGGTCTGGCTTTGTATGGGGAGTGTCTACTGTTGTCCCTATCTGTATGTCCTGTGTTATGCCTCACTGCAGCTGTGTGGTTACACCAGGTTCGCAGTTATGGGTGCCATCTTGGTCCTACGCTTGTCCATCCCTAGCGATTGTCTACTGGACACTGGTATGGAGCGGTACACATTTCACACCTGCATTTAGCATTAGCCAATGAATGCTTTGCACTATCAGTGGGGAGTAAGGCACGTGCTACTCCCACATCCCTCCCACGGTGCGGGACAACGTATTATCTGCCAAACAACACCGAGCCCCGTTTCTGCATACCCAGGATCCCATGGCTGCAACCCTCGACGGTACCCATTACACATCCGGCATGTGTGCGGGAATGGGATGTGGATGCACCTCTATGGACTCTACAATCTGGGAATATCTGGACATATGTCCTGCATTCCGTGGACAGTTGTCGTCAACCCTGAACATGCTGGGGGTGCATATGTCTGGCTGTACCGTAGTCACGGCTGTGAGTTCTTTCAGGTCTCTCAATCGTAGCTGGTTGACATTGCGTACGGATGAATCTCTGGGGTCCTACTAAGAACACCATTGTGCATATGTACAGTGTAGACCTTGTTGGACTGTGTCCATCTGGCTAGTGGGTTTGACTGCTGCTGTATGTTCCCCAATCGCGGATGTCTGCTTGCTACCCATATTATGTAGTGCTACGTTAACCAGGGTATTCTAAACTGAAACCGGATGGTGTAAATCCAATGATGCAGACTAGGAGATGCTTTAAGTAATCCTCAAATGTCCCATTAGGATATGTCCACCACTGTATTGTCAAACTGACACAACCAAAACATGTAGATCCTATTAATTCATTGACGGATGTTCTTTATAAGCGTGAACGCCATAGTTTCAGGATCCTATGACTTTCCTACTTGACGTTGTTGGTGTGCCAATAGTATGTGTTCCGCAGGTCGCCCATTTGTTCCGCGGTATGGAAGCGAGTGATCCCCATCCTCTTTCTGGCAGATTGAGTGCTGTGTACGCCGGTATTTGCACGGCGGTCTGACCTTGTATGTGGAGTCTCTACTGTAGTCCCTATCTGTATTCCCTGTGTTTTGCCTTACTACAGCTGTGTGATTCCACCAGGTTTGCAGTTATGGGTGCCATCTTGGTCGTACGTTTGTCCATCCATGGGAACTGCCTACTGGACAGTGGTATAGGGCTGTACACATTTCACAGCTGCATTTAGCATTCTCCGGTGGATGATTTGCATCATTAGTGCGGAGTAACACATATGCCATACCCACATCCCTCACACGGGGCGGGACAACGGATCATATGCCAATCAACTCCGACACCCATTTCTGCATACCCACGATCCCATGGCTGCAACCCACGACAGTACCCATTGCAAATCCTCCAATGTGTGCGGGAATGGGATGTGGACGCACATCTATGGACTCGACAATCTGGGGATTTCTGTGCATATGTCCTGCATTTCATGGACAGTTGTCATCAACCTTGAACATGCTGGTGGTGCATATATGTAGCTGTGCTGTAGTCACAGCTGTCATTCATCTGGGTCTCCCGATCGCAGCCGGTTGACATTGCGTACGGATAAATTTTTGGGTCCTACAATGGACACAAATGTGCATATGTAAAATGTAGAACATGTTGGACTGTGTCCATCTGGCCAGTGGTTGTGACCGCTGCTGTATGTTCCCCAATCGCGGATGTGTGTTTAACTACACATATTATGTTGTGCTACGAAACCCATGTTCTACTACGATTAACACAAATGGTATTAATGTAATGCTGCAGGTTGGCAACTGCTTTAAGTAATCCTCAGAAGGCCCAGTAGGACATATACGCCACTGTATTGTCAATATAACACAGCCAGAACATGTAGACCCTATTGATTCATTGAAGGATGTTCTTTATAAGCGGGAACGCCAGTGTTTAAACATCCTATGACCTTCCTAGTTGACGTTGTTGGTGTGCCATTGGTATGTGTTCCACTGGTCGCCCATTTGGTCCGCAGTATGGCAGCGAGTAATCCCCATGTTGTTGCTGGCAGATCGAGTGCTGTGTACGCCGGTATTTGCACGGCGGTCTGGATTTCTATGGGGAGTGTCTACTGTAGTTTCCATCTGCATTTCCTCTGTTATGCCTTATTGCAGCTGTGTAATTCCACCAGGTTTCCAGTCATAGGTGCCATCTTGGTCGTACGCTTGTCCATCCATGGGAATTGCCTACTGGACACTGATATAGGGCTGTACACATTTCACACCTGCTTTTAGCATTATCCGGTGGATGCTTTGCATCATTAGTGGGGAGTAAGGCACGTGCTATACCCACATCCCTCCCACGGGGCGGGACAACGGATTATCTGCCAAACAACACCGAGCCCCATTTTTGCATACCCAGGATCCCATGGCTGCAACCCTCGATGGTACACATTACACATCCTTCATGTGTGCGGGACTGGGATGTGGACGCACTTCTATGGACTCGACAATCTGGGGATTTCTGTTCATATGTCCTGCATTTCATGGACAGTTGTCATCAACCTTAAACACGCTGGTGGTGCATATGTCTAGCTGTGCCATAGTCACGGCTGTCACCTCGTCTGGGTCGATCGCAGCTGGTTGATATTGCAAATGGATCAATTTTTGGAGTCCTACAATGGACACCAATGTGCATATGTAAAGTGTAGAACTTGTTGGACTGTCACCATCTGGCCAGTGGTTTTGACTGCTGCTGTATGTTCCCCAATCGCGGATGTCTGTTTGACTACCCATATTATGTATTACTTGGCCTATCTATATCCATGTGCCAGTAAGCGGAAATACAGCAAACCTTGAGTCCTGGTCATCTTCATAAAAGACATTATTGAACATAAACCAGGCCAAAACAGACAATGACAAAAACGATACACTCCACAGTCAAAAGATACTGAGCTCTTTCACCCACTAACATGGGGCATCGTCGGAGTACGAAATACATTAGTTAGTCGTCCCTTATACACTTCCTTCAGAGACAGTTTAAAGTCAATTAATCAATAAACTTGCTCATAGTTAAGTGGACAGTGCTCCAAGTCTTGATGATAAAGTGACATATACAAATCAGTGTTGCATACATTACTTAATGGAAACAATAATACAACAACAATGTGTTAATATAAATACAATATTGGTCAATACAATCAGTATATTGAAACATAGTTGATAATTGTTGTGAGTAAACCTTAGAATGTAGTGTGTTGATAATGATATTGTATATCAATGTGTATAATTGTTGCATTAAGATTCCAAAGCATGGAATAAATAAGTACAATTAAAGCATATTTTGTATAAATATGAATGTAAATAAGAGTCACAATGTTAAATATGAATATGACTGTATTATAACTATATCAATATGAAATGGAATAAACTGTAGTTGTTTACATCTTGTTTTCAAGTGACACATCTATGTCCATGCGTCATATCTACGGGCCGTCGGACTGCTGTGTGTAGATATATACATGTGAACCCCTCGTTTCATACCTTTCTTTGTTACTGTCTGTGGATTACCTGTGTACACACATCAATTACCATGCCATACCTTTCCACTGTACAGGTTCTGGCATGGTGTATGGCTGGTTGGCCCTTAATCATGCTGTGTGTTACATTGACCTGTGTCTATCTGGCAATTCACTGGCGTGTCATGTGTGACCTTCTTGCTTCTTTAGGGACCTGATCCCATAATTGTGATGTGCTTCCACTGGCCATATATTTCTCTGTCTGGGATCTGTGTGTAACCAGTCCTTTCAGGACACTTTCTATTGTTCTTTTTTGGTTACATATATGAGTACTTTGGTATGTTGTGCTATTATTGTGTGTGGAGCATTTCTCCACGGGCCTCTGCTGACACTGGACATATATCCAGCTAGCCTAGCCCGGTCAACAAGTGTGAGCCAACTGAACGCAATTCGTATGGGGGCACCTTCTGACAAGTGGGTCGGGTTACAGATGCATAACCGTCATCAATCCATACTACTAACACACACGTTATTCTATCCACATTCTATGTTTGTCTTATCACATAGCGTGTGTTTCTCACTATTTCTAACGGTACTTTACATGGCATTGCCCGATTCCATACTTTCAGAGGCTGACAGTTTTGAGACATGTATGATTGACGTGGAGGACACAGCCTTAACTTTCCCTGCTTCGAGTGGATCACACACGCACATGCGCACTTGCATTTCCTAATTGTGGGTTACGCGCAGATGCACATGCATATCCGTATTCTGTTTACATATGTTTACTGGGTCTGTGTGGTTACGTGGTCTGTGTTAGTTGTGACTGTTCCGGTAACATATCTCTGATCCGGTTGACGGACGTGTGCGGAACGCACTTTCACCTTTAAACATGTAACAGTCTTTGCGGCATGGACGCATTACGTACACGTTCACATTTATATGTTCTATAGTCGTAATTCAAATGGGACTGCATTCACATTTGCCGGTTACTGTGACCACTACACGTTAGCTGTTTGGTCTCATTTATATGCATACCCATGGTACCTAGCTACATTTACATATCCCCCCCACCCCACCCCCGCACTCACGTACGTCACAGGCATCCATTCTCCTGCTGGGAAAGGTGCGGTACTACATGTTAAACATTCCTTATTCCCTCCCGCTCATGGCCCAGGATGCATATGTCGTGACCGCAGGGATATTCAGATCACAGGGGCTTATATCCCCTACGCATACAGGCCTTCGATTGTCAGGGTGTTCCTGTGGTGCTTTGGGTTTGGTCTTGTCCGCCTAGTGTACGGGACTGCCCTGACCGTGTACGAATGTCAGATGAGTCACATGGGCACAGTTTGTCCATGTCTATGATACCATATCCCCCCCCCATTATTCCTAACCGTGTGCGCTGATTGGCCGGCGTACCCGTTGTAGATCTTGTTATAGTAATTGCACACGGTCTGGTCGAACGGACCTATTTCCATTACTAACCCTCGGTATTTGTAACCTGTCTCGCTATATTACATGGGTTTAACATTGCGTGACGGCTTTCACTGAGCCACGGACATGTCCGTTGCTTAGTTTGGGCCAGTCCCGCTCTGCTACACACATTTAACATGGCAGAACAGGTTGAACAGCTCAGCAACAGGGACATCGGGCTCTCCGTCACTGTTTAGTATTGAATCGCTATGTTGACTTTGTTTCACAGAGCGAGACAGTGTCGACATTGGTAACGGACATCTCGCGCAGTATGTCCGCGCACGCCAGTGCTGTATGTCTGCGTTTGGGCGGACACGCATTATGCTGTGCCATTATGTCTGGGAATATATGGTTTCTTTCCATAGATGATATGGCATACTAGCAATGACCCGCGTCTGGGTGTGGGTACTGCTGTATTTACCCACGGCAAGAGTGGCCTTAGGTCAAGTGGTGCCCTAGGCAAAGGACTCCATGGTGCCCCGCCACATCACCCGCTACCCCCATCCTGGTCTACCTACACCAAATAAAGGCAGGAAAGGTGCCCCTAGTACAGCGCGCCTAGGTGGCTGCCTAGTTGGCCTATGCCTAAGGCCGGCTATGTGTGTGGTCCCTCGGGCGCCGGACTTGGGAACGCACCACGTCTGCCGTGGGTATATCTAGCATTACCCACATCCGGGCGTGGTTTATTGCTATGATGTTCCATGTTTACGGACACGTGTGTTTGGACAACCTACAATAGCTTCTGCTATTGGCATACAATGCTGTGGGTGGTGCCGGTTACCATACATATGCCTTTCTCAAAAGCCGACTTCACACTTCTAAACACTACTGCGGTCTCCTTTAAGGCCCCTGAGCCAGTGGTGAACATTACTCAAACCGCTGAATCACTTACATATGCCTTCTACCAGCACCTACAGGACTGCATGGATCAGGCAATCCCATACAAAACTGAGACTCTTTGTACCAAAGCCAAGCATCCGGTCTGGTGGACCCCAGCCATGAACAAGCTCTACAACGAAAGGAGGTAGCTACTACAAGATAGAGTGGAATACTTGTAAGGTAAGACACCCTTGCTCATCATATGTGAAGAACTACAAGCTCTCATGAAATCATCCAGGGCAAATTCGACAGAGAAATCACCAAGGACTCGACAGACAATCATAAGGCCTTCTTTAGCTATGTTGGACACCTGGGAGGACACTCCCAGATATGCTCAGACTGGGTTCCAAATGATGTGAAGATTACTGAACCTACACACATTGCCAACATACTGGCTGACAGGTTCGGTGCAAACTTCTCCCCCCCCCCCCCACATGGAGAGATATCTATACCAGAGGATTGTAGATCCCGGAACATCTGTAACGCACAGGTGGGAAATGCTCTCTCCAAGGCAGTAAACACAGCATCCATGGGACCAGATGGTGTCCCAGCTGTGTACTCCATGAACTCATTGAGGAATCAAACCCACAGTTAGGACAGCTGTTTAATCTTAGCCTCACCTCAGGATACGTACCCAAGTAGTGGCGCAAGGCGACTGTAGTCCCACTTCACAAGGGCGGTGCCTCCACTGACCCTGGTAATTACCGTCCCATTAGCTTGACAAGCCTTATCTGCAAAGCCATGGGGAAGGATCATAATGGAACTCATAGATAAAGACATAGGGGACTTGCATACTTTGGATCCAACCCAGTTTGGCTTGGTCAAAGGCAGATCATGCCTTTTAAACTTGGTTGACTTTTTAGGATCAGTCACCAAGGCCATTGAGGAGGGTAAAGCAGTCCATACAGCCTACCTCGACCTGGCAAGGGCCTTCGACACAATACCCCCCTCAGGTATCATTGATAAACTCATCAGCTTGAATGTAAATACATACATCGCCAGATGGGTTGCAAACTGACTAAGTGACAGAACCCACACGGTCATAGTTGCTGGCACCATGTCATACTCACAGCCGGTCACAGGTGGTGTCCCACAGGGCTCAGTCCTGGGTCCACTCTTTTTCGGCATCTACATTTCCAAAGTACAAGCAAACACAGAGGGGTTATGGCTGACAATGTTTGCGGATGACTGCAAACTGGGTGCCATAGTCGGACAAACATCTGACACAGATATCCTTCAGAAGGGCCTCACAGATATGGATAACTGGTGCCAGAGACATGGCCTACAGCTAAATGCCGGGTAATGCATAGTCATACCCTTCGGGAAGAACAAGGTTACCCCTAGCTACCATATAGGTGGCAATCCACTGAGCACAGAGGGAGTTACCAGGGATCTGGGGACCCGGGTTGTCGGTAACCGTTCGACACACACGTTGCTAACGTAGTTAGGTAGACCTTCTACATTGCCCACCTGATCATGAAGGGATTCACATCTAGATCAGGGGAGGTCATCGTCCCCTTGTACTCATCACTCATTAGACCTATGATTGAGTACAATGCCCGCTCGAATGTATCTGACCCAACACCTGCAGCAGCTGGAAAGGCCCCAACAGTTCATCGACAAACGGATGCAGGGTCTCAGGAATATGTGTTATGCTGACCAACTGAAAGGACTCCAGCTCTATTCAGTCGCATACCACTTGCTCAGAGGTGACCTGTGCCTGGCATACAAGGCCATGTTGAACCCAGATTTGATGACTATGCTTCACCTAAAGAATCTAGATCCCTCAGAACCACAAGGACAGGTGACGTAAACCTTGACACTGTCATTAATAGAACGTGCTGGAGGGACAGATTCATCACCCAGACACTCACTATGCTGTGGAACAACATCCCAGTACATGTGAGGCAGAGCACCTCGCTGGCCTTGTTTTAGTATTTTGACAAGGATGTATGAATTGATTTATTTAACTAACCTTCTAAATGAATTTTTACTTTACCACATTGTGAATTTTTACATTTCATTGATATATTTTACATTAGTCACAATCATAAGGTTTATCTCTATATATTATAGTTCATTTATACTACTAGGTGTCTCTAGTTTTTTTAATATATTGGCACAATCCCTAGAACATATATATGTAGCTTATACACTGAGACATTTGGAAAACATTATGTTGGTTCTTCTTTCATATATACATATATTTAAATTTTTTATGAAGAATATACGTTTTGAAGCAATGTCTGATTTACTCACTGTGTGGAATCTGTAACCCAAGTAAAGTTTTTTAGCTTGTTTGCCTTTAAGGCATTTAATTAATACTTAGCACATCTAATTAAATGACCAATTAAGGGTTTTAAATGTAGTAGGTTGGACTGCATTGTATGTATTCTGAAGATGTCTGCTTATGAAGCAGACAAGCTTCAATAAACTCTGGTGACTGAATTTAATTCCTGGTGGGCTCTGAGTGGTCACTGACCGTTTCTACAGTACCTCATTTTTGCTTTGGACTTTCTCAGCTGGTTCTCTGTGTTTTTTGTATGGGGAATGTCAAGTGTAGTCCCTATGTGTATTACCTGTGTTATGCCTTACTGCGGCTGTGTAATTCCACCGGGTTTGCAGTTATGGGTGCCATCTTGGTCGTACGCTTGTCCATCCATGAGAATTGCCTACTGGACACTGGTATAGGGCTGTACACAATTCACACCTGCATTTAGCATTCTCCTGGGGATGCTTTGCATTATTAGTGGGGAGTAAGGCAGGTGCTACGCCCACATCCCTCCCATGGGGCGGGACATAGGATTACCTGCCAAACGACAACGAGCCCTGTTTCTACATACCCAAGATCCCTTGCCTGCAACAGTCGACAGTACCCATTACACATCCTTCATGTGTGTGGGACTGTGATGTGGACGCACTTCTATGGACTCGGAACTCTGGGGATTTCTGTGCATATGTGCTGCATTTCATGGACAGCTATCATCAACATTGAACACGCTTGCGGTGCATATGTCTAGCTGTGACGTGGTCACGAGTATCGGTTCACGTGGGTGGTGATGAATGCGGGCACGCATTCCATACTGGAAAATTTTTGGGTCCTACAATGGACATCAATGTGCATATGTAAAGTGTAGAGCTTGTCGGACTGTGTCCGTGTGGCCAGTGGGTTTGACTGCTGCTGTGTGTTCACCAATCGCGGATGTCTGCTTGACTATCCATAGTGTGTAGTGCTACAGAAACCATGTTTTCCGAGACCGGAACCAAATGGTGCACATCCAATGTTGCAGGTTAACAACTGCTTTAATTAATCCCCAGAGGTCCCGGTTGGGAAGTATCGCCACTTTATTGTTGGAACGACACCTCCAGACTAGGTAAATCACGGGCACTTTGGCACGGTCTTAACGGCCATTTGCAAATGTAATTAGCAGACACGTGTCAATACATGTATAATAATACATATTGTCATGCCGAAGTTAATGTATGTTATTTGGACAATGGCTTCTGCTATTGACATCCGTTGCTGTGGGTGTTGGCGGTTACCATACACATGGCTTTCTCAAAGGCCGAATTCACAATTCTGAACACTACTGTGGTCTCCTTTAAGGACCCTGAGCCAGTGGTCAACAGTACTGCAGCCACTGCATCACTTACATATGGCGTCTGCCGGTACCTACAGGACTGCATGGATCAGGCATTCCCTTACCCAACTGTGGTTCATTGTACCAATGCCAAGCATCCAGTGTAGTGTACCCCAGCCATACACAAGCTGTACAACGAGAGGAGGTGGCTACTACAAGGCAGAGCAGACATCTTGTGAGGTATGACACCCTTGGTCATTATATGTGTAGAGCTACAGGCTGTCATGACATGGTCCGGGGCACGTTCCACAGATATATCTCCATGGACCTGGCTGACAATCATCCAGCCTTCATTTGCTATGCTGGACACCTGGGAGGTCACTCCCACATATACTCTGACTGGGTTCACGGTGATGTGGAGTTTACTCAACATACACACATTGCCAACATACGGGCTGACAGGTTCGGTGAAGACATCTCCACACCCTCCCCCCCACATGAAGAGATGTCTGTACCGGCGGTTTGTGGTCCCCGAATGTTCTGTGACGCACGGATGGAACATGCTCTCTCCAGGGTAGTGAACATAGCATCCATGTGACCAGCTGGTGACCCGACTGTGTACTCCACGATCTCATTGAGGAATTAGACCCACAGTTAGGACAGCTGTTTATTTCTAGCCTCACCTCGGGTAACGTACCTGGGTTGTGTCGCACGGCGACTGTAGTCCCACTTCACAGGGCCAATCCCTCCACTGACCCTGGTTATTACTGTCCCATTACCATGAGGAGACCTATCTGCAAAGACATGGGAAGGGATCATACTGCGGCCCGTAGATGAAGGCATAGGGGACCTGCATACTTTGCATCCAACCCGGTTTGGCTTGGTCAGGGGCGATTCATGCGTTTAAAGCATGGTTGACGTTTTAGGGACAGTCACCGAGGCCATTGATGGGGCCTTGCAGTCCATACAGCCTACCTCGACCTGGCAAAGGCCTTCAACACAATACCCCCCTCGGGTATCATTGATAAACCCATCGGCTTGGATGTGAACACGTACATCGCAGGATGGGTTGTAAACTGGCTATGTGACGTGGCCCACGCGGTCATAGTTGCTGGCAGCATGTCGGACCTACTGCCTGTCGCAGGCGGTGTCCCACGGGGCTCTGCCCTGGGTCCACTCCTCTTCTACATCTACATTTCCACAGTACAGGCACACACAGGGTGTTATGGGCGACATTGTTTGTAGATGACTGCGAACCGGTGCCATAGTGGGACGGACATCTGACACAGATATCCTTCAAAGGGGCCTCCCAGATATGCATATCTGCTGTCAGGGACATGGCCTACAGCTAAATGCGAGGTAATGCAAAATCATACCCGTCGAGGAGAACGAGGTCACCCCTGTCCGGCATATGGGTGGCAGTCCACTGAGCGCGGGGGTAATTACCAGGGATCAGGGGACACAGGTAGTCGGTCACCATTCGTTCAACACACACGTTGCTATCGTGGTTCGGTAGGACTTCTACATTGCCCACCTGTTTGTGCAGGGATTCACATCTAGATCAGGGTAGGTCATTGTCTCCTTGTACTCATTACGTGTTACACCTATGATTGAGTACATTTCCCCATTCGGAGGGTATCTAACCCGACACCTACAGCAGCTGGGAAGGCCTCATAGGTTAATTGTCATACAGATGCAGGGTGTCAGGGATTTGTGTAATGCTGGCCCACTGTTAGGACCCCTGCTCCATTCGGTCACATACCTCTTGTTCGGTGTTGACCTGTGCCTGACATACGAGGCCATGTCGACCCATATGTCATGTCTATGCTTCACCTACTGTATCTACATCCCTCGGAACCACAAGGGCAGGTGACGTGAACCTTGACGCGGTCATTAATAGGATGTGTTGGAGTGACACATACATCACCCAGACACTCACTATGCTGTGGATCTACATCACAGTACATGTGAGGCAGAGATCCTTGCTAGCCTTGTTCGAGGGGAATCTTGTCCGTTGGATGGGGGATTGCAGATATACCCCAGGGATTACATCATTATCACTGCTTGACAGAGATACGGCAATATCATAGGCATTTTATCTCCGGACCGGAAGGTTGGCAAAGGAATCCTAACTATGGACTAGGGTTATGGCTGACCTTGGGTAGATAGCCTACCCTGTACGTATGGACCTATGAACCTATGTTCACAGTTTGTCCCATTTACACTTGTCTATCCCCTATCCTCTTTCTCATGTGTATATTTCTGTGGCACGTGATTGTCCTCTGTATTACCTGCAGGTATGCTGTCTACAGTGCACATACGTCACGGTTGATTACAGTGTATCTGTGTTCCTACCACTGTGATACTGAGGACTACCACACATCCTTCACAACATTACATGCATATGTCCATTCTATTATTCTTTGGCCTATGGGGGGGTGTTAAGGCAATGGTTACACGTGTCCCTGTTTGTGCGCGCGTCATGGTGGTCTTTGACCAGCCTCCGTTGTGGTCGTGGGATGGACGGTAGTGTTGCTGTGTGTTTGGCATGTGTTTTCATTGCCGGTACATCTGTGGGAGGTGTGGTTGGCACATGTTCCTCTTTGCAGGGAGCCCCATCCTGGGGTTTTGTGTCATGCATCTACACTTGGCACGTGCCATATGTCCTGTGCTATTCCCACAGTTGTGTATGCCTTCATGCATTACTACTGCGTGTTACTGGCTGTTTGTATGTGGTACACATGGCGATTGTGGTGGTTGGCTTGGCCTATTCCCATGCTATGACATACACATCTGTCAATTAAGTTGTTAAAATCAGACTGTAACACTCATTAGGCTTTTCAAAATGACAGTCAATAACACAGGAAGCTCAGTTTCACAACGTTTTAATACTGTACACCAGGAGGCAAATAACTATGCAGTACAAGTATAGAGTTTTGTCTGACTCTATACAGGGAGCAGCTTTATGTGTATTGTGTTTACAATCAGCTTTTGCCCACCTTAATGACGTGGTCAGTCACAGGGCATTTACATCACTATAATCCACAATATTCTATTCATGCAACGGTGCTAAGGTAATGCTTATTAAATGTTTTCCCATGAGAATAGCACAGCCTTGCAAGGCACCTGGTCAATTACAATGTCCTTCTGTAAATGTTGCTCTGTCAAGGTTCCAAGCCTGTTCGGATACAATAGTCAGTTCATTTCATACTAGGTTCCTTTGTCTCTCTGGTGAGCAGCTGTACTCTATCTTTGATAGAGCTCACAAGGCCATCCTCCTCAGTGGAAGGAAGATATACATGTACATACATTTATTATTCTCTAACCCAGCGGATAATTAATGCTGAATGACATACGCCTGCTGAACTGGTTACTGCCAGGGTCAGAGCTTAATCACACTGCAGCTACGCTTCAGGCAATTACATGCATGATAAGTTCTACTGCCATATTGTAAAATAGAATAAAATGCATTATACACTATTTGCTTCTAAACTAGCACGTCATATATGTTTAGATATATCTTTTTCTAACATTCTCCCTCCTTTTAATGCTTTTATTCTATCCAGAAACATATACAACATTATTTCATTCCCTAGCCTCGTCCTCTCTGGAACTTTTAACTAGGCAAATCATTTGTTTTACATTTCAGAAAGAATTTCATTTGGTATTAACAAATTCCACTCCAGGTCTTGATACATAGTCTCGTTTACAGATACGTCAACAGAGTCCCTAACTAATCCTTTCATACAAGGTATCCCGCAACAGACACATGCTCCCAATATGAGCAAAACAACACAAATGGCAATCAAGATATTCATTATGAGTGAACCCCATCCACCAAATGGTTTCTGGAAATAGTTCGTCAGTGGGTTTGGGCCTGGTTCCGCCATGGCTGACACCTGCTGTATTACCTCTAGGTGGTCATTGATATCGTGCTTATTATGTGGTATATACGCACAGCAGTCGTCTTTGATAAGCGCGCACGTACCACCTCTCGCCGCCAGGGTGCAGTCAAGAGCCATTACATTTTGTAGCACAACAGTTCTCATTGCATTCAGTTCATCAGTCACAAGTTCGTGAGTGGAAAAGTCGCATTGCTCATTACTTCGAGAGGTTATGACAACTTCCTCAGTTCCCTGATTGATTTCACTGCTCCATAAGCTGGGATTATTCCAGCCCAGGATATAACACTGTCACTGAAGTCCATAGGAGTCAATTTTCCTTTATCTCTTTCAGAAGAATGATCTTTCCAAACAGCTTCGATGTCACCCACTGGATTAGTAGGTTTCTCGAATGAGTTCCCAGTTCTTCGAGCTATATCTCTTACATTTCGTATCGTACTCAGAGGCAATTCTGCAGTATGTCTTATGGCTGGAACCAGATAACCCAAAAAACAACTACCGGACCAATTCTCAGGTAACCATTGATATGCTTTTTTCCCCACAAACAAAATAACAATATTCTACTTTACTACTGATGCGGGTTAACTCTGCATGTAACATTTTCCTGTCTATAACAGACAACTGTTTATACAATTCAGGATGTTTCTGCACATCTTTCCACGTTGTTCTCATTAAGCTTAAATACGAATCATAAATCGTGCTACAACTACTACTGTGATCTCTGGCTTTTATATGACATTTGTAAGACACAGTTATGTTACAATTACTCCCACCAACTTGGACTGTATCATGTTTATAAAAACAAACAATTCCTTTTTGTGTAACAGGTAAGTACAGTGCCACTTTGTCCTGTGATCTCACAGAACCTGTATCAAAAGGTAGATATTCACAAGTCTCAATTTATCCCCGAGGGGACAGCAGATATCAGAAGTCCTCCATATGCTGTAGGTATGGCAGTACAAACCCAGCAATTTGAAATGTTCATAGTCTCTACATGCACACGCTTCATGGCTAGGTATGTGTTGAGGTTTGGATGCCAATCTGTGGCCAGTTCATCACGTTTCATTATTTGTATCTGTGTAGTTATATGCAGGAAAGATCCCAGCAAAAGAAAAGTCACCACAAACATGGTTAATAGGTGTATGATCAGTAGGACAGTAAACCAATGTCTTTGGGGTTGCTTTGTATTGTTATACACTCTGCCCCTGGTCATTCTGTCTCTGTGGTATATCGGCTACGACATGTAAATCAGACTGGATATTCTTTACCGGTTTGCAAGGGTCAGGTGAACCCAGGACGACCTCTCCGCAACCTTTACTGCAGTAGGCGTTGCCAACAGTACCTGGTACGGACCTTCCCACGTTGGACTCGTCCGGTTACTTGTTTGGATAACATTCAACCACACCCGGGATCCTGGAGTCAGCTCTGCATCCGGCTTCATTTGTTCTTTATCTGAAAAAGAGTTTAACTGCAAAACAGTGTTATTGGTTAACAATCCTCTCATGTAACTGGCTAATGAGCCATCGACCTCCAGCTCTGCAGGCATGAGAGCTTTCCACTGTGGCACATAATATGCCATTCCAAATACTACTTCAAAGGGGATCACCCCTTTACATTTGGAACTGTTGTCATGCTCAGCAATGCTAGAGGTAGACAGCACATCCAATTCGTCTGGGTGTCACTCATCAACTTCCTCAACTTATTTCTCGAAATCCCATTGTACCTCTCCACCAGTCATGCTGACTGTGGGTGGTACGTGCAACGATTCTTCAAGGAAATCCCAAAGAATCACCCAGGTTGCTGGATTGTCTGGTTCACAAAATGTGTTCTATTGTCACTGTAGCTTCTTTCCGGTATGCCAGATCTAGGGATACTTTATTTTACTGGGGCTTTTGCCGCTGTTTCTGCATCCGGATTCCTGGTTGGTAATGCTTTTACCCATTTTGAAAACATATCTATACTCACTAAACAGTATTTCTTCCCTTCACATTTATTCAGCTCTATAAACTCCATACAAATAGTATGGAACGGATATGGTGGTGTAGGGAAACCCCCTCACTTCGGTTGGAATGCTCCCTGTGCATGATGTTTACTGCAAATATGACACGCTGCACAAAATGTTTGTATGTGGTTCCTAATTCTGTATGTTTGGAATATTCTGTTAACCAACTATACCATCCCCCCTGTTGAGACATGGCTCTGCCCATGGCTCAACAAAGCCGCATATCTAAATAAATTAGATGTTGGCTTTCTCACTTTGGAGATGTACAGTCCGTCTTCAAGGATTGCTCCTCGTCTTACCCACGTCTGCTTTTCTGCTTTCGTAGTTGATGTTTGCATTGTTTGTAACATTTCTAAATCTAGAATCTCTGAGGATTGTCATTCCTCATTCAAAAAGTAAGTTTCTGAGTGTGAGTCTGCTTGTTTTGCAGCTGCATCAGCTCGTGCATTTTCGTATTCGTAATCTTATCCTGTTGCTTTGTATGAGCTGCACATTTACAATTAGCTACTTTAGTAGGTAACTGAATGGAATCTAATAAATTCAAGATCAATTGCGCATGATTAATCGGTTTACCAGTGGATGTTATCATTCCCCTATTCTTCCACTGCTGCGCATAAACATGCACTGTAGAGACATCATACTGACTATCGGTATATATGTCCACACATCTGTTTTTCGCTAGAGTGCAAGCACGTGTTAAAGCTATCAATTCTGCTGCTTGAGCAGGCAAGTTATGCTGCAGGGGTTGGGCTTCTACAATCTCAATATCAGTAACTACTGCATAACCTACTAGATTCTTTCCTGTAGGACCCTTTCTACATGATCCGTACACATAAACTGTCACCTCTGCATCATGTAAGGGTATATCCATAATATCCTGTCTGGGTAAAGTTATTTGCTCCATTTCCTGGAGGCAACTGTGTGGTGTGCCATACACAGGTGTCGGACGTGACGTTGATGGGTTTAATGTTGTACAACGTTCAATCACCATATGAGGTTGACACAGGAGTATGGTCAAACACGAAAGATGTCTAGCACGGGTCGGGAATGCTATTTTCTCTTGCAGCTACATTATCGCAACTGCATGAGGCACTCTCACAATGAGAGGGTGGAATAATACCATTGATGCCGAAGCCTGTACTGCCATGGCTGCTGCAACAACTGCCTGTACACAATGTGGCAATGACCGTGCCACTGGGTCCAACTGCGATGAGTAGTAAGCTATGGGGCATTGCTTACTTCCATGCTGTTGCGTCATGAATGACGTAATATATCCCTGCTTACAATCTACAGTCTGAAACTTTCTCTTACCCTTTTTACCTGACTGTACTACAAAGACTTCTGCTCCGTCTTCAGCTGTGAAGACCTGCATCTTCCTTTTCTTCTTACTGTTAAGATGTCTTTCAGCAAGCATAGCATACTCCAGTACGGCTTGTAGCCTACTCGTTCGGTGATCTATCATATGCTTTGTAATATAGCTACCAATAGGGGCAATGCAACCTTTTGAAAATGCATTTTTCAACTGTTGTTCATATGCACTATCATTTTTCAGATTTGCAGGAATAGGCATGCCACTATGGTTATTGAAACATTCCAACAATCTACCATAGTATGCATCTACAGTTTCATTATCTTGTTGTATGCACTGATTAATACAGGTCCAATCTGCTCTAGGTTTCCAAATTTCGGTAATTCGGTCCATAAGACCCTTCAACGTGGTGTCTACTTCTGCGTCACTATGTGGGAGTGGTTTAAGTTGCACGTCACGAGCATTCCGGACGACACAAAACATGTGCCAGTCTGGACCTACTATTTGTCTAATCACCTTCTCTACTTCTTTCCCATTTAAGTGGTAACTCATTCACATACCTTGTAAATGTTGTATAAACTTTTCATGATTACTTTGTGGATGGGGAATTCCCTCTGTAACTTTCCGGATATCCTCCGGTGTCCACGGTCTATACACTAGGGGAGTTGGGTCCTGGCCTTCCTGTCCTGCCTGAGGGTTCGGTACGTCAATTAATTGACAGATTTCCTCACTCTGTTCTACTGACTCTCTTCTTAGTTGGGTGTCCCTAGGTGTTTTACGTGTTCGGGATCTAGTTTCAATAGCTTCTCTTACAAATGGTTGTTGTGATACCTCTGTTGCCACAGGATAACGTGGGGGGGACTAGCCTGCCCTCCCGCTTCATATCCTGGATGTGGTATCGGAGGGTGTGGAGGGGGGGGCCGTCGCTACTACTGTATTATTATCTTCTTTGTCTACGTATGATGCTTTCGCATTTTTAGTCTTCTTTTCCCTTCGGTTCACTACCTCAATCCACCTATGTGCTTGAGGGATACCCAAATGTCGCTGTTTTTTTGCCTGAACATCTTAGGGTTGCCACCTTTTCAAATGCCCAAAGTGGGACATTCTTGGTAGGAACGTCAGATTTTGCAGGGCAAAACATACCCACAGCCAGTACAAAGGACAGAAATTCACTTTTTGCCAGAATAGAAACTTATTCTTGTAGCATTTGAGTTGCTTATTCTGTTTATTATAATATTTTGGTGTTTCAGATACAAAATAACTGTTTTATGCAACTATTAAAGAAAATATAGGAAATATGTTTGTCCTAAGATATCAGGACATTTGCCATTTGTTCAGTTTTTTTGCAGGACACAACTGCCCAAAGAGGGACTGTCCCTCGCAAAGTGGGACAGGTGGTAACCCTAGAACATCTGCGTCACATTTTAAGTGATTCCAATGTTTCACTAACGATATTTTGTCTAATATACCATCAAAGTCATATTTATTACCCCATTTTGCAAAATATCTCACATTATCTGCTCTCTGCAATTGCATATACTTCGCATCATCCGTCAAAGGTGGATCTCATGATCTCTTAGTGCACTAATTTCCCATGTCTTCTAAACGACTGTTACGTGACCCTTCTCTCGTAACACGTGGTATCTCCTTCCCTGTATCCACTGTAGTGTCTACAATGACTGTTTACTCTGCTCTGTGTTCCCCTGATCTATGTCCAAATGTATAACTACTTGTATTGGTCTTCGACCTGCTATCACAAATGTTAACAAAAACACAATGTAGCCTGGTCCCTGATCTACAACAGAGACAAAGAGGCAAACTCTCCTTACCTGAGCCTCCTGTTTATGACTGCACGTTTTCTTCTTGGGATCCAGTTTTCCGCTTTTCAGCCACAGATCAGAAAGTGGACAGCCTCTTTACACACAACAATTCAGTCGGAGGTCTTTTCACTCAAGAAGAACCATTTAGGCAACTTCTCCTGCACAGATTTCTTACCACCCATGCACTCTGACCTGCAGCTTACCAAAGGAATTCCGGCTAAGAAGGAACACAATGTCAAATAAGTTGTTAAAATCAGACTGTAGAAATCAGTAGGCTTTTCTAAATGACAGTCAATAACACAGGAAGCTCAGGTTCACAACGTTTTAGTAGTGTACACCGGGAGGCAAAAACTATACAGTACAAGTATAAGAGTTTTGTCTGACTCTGTACAGGAAGCAATTTGTTTATATAGTGTTTACAATCAGCTTTTGCCCACCTTACTGACGTGGTCAGTCACAGGGCATTTCCATCACTATGGTCCGCAATATTCTATTCATACGAGGGTGCTGAGGTAATGCTTTTAAAATGTTTTCCCATGAGAATAACAGCCTTGCAAGGCACCTGGTCAATTACAGTGTCCTTCTGTAATTGTTGCTCTTTCAAGGACCCTGGACTGTTCGGATACAATAGTCAGTTCATTTCTTAATACGTTCCTTTGTCTCTCTGGTAAGGAGTTGTACTCTATCTTCGATACAGCTCACAAGGCCATCCTCCTCAGTGGAAGGGAGGAAGATATACATGTACATACATTTATTTTTCTCTAACCCAGCAGATAATTAATGCTGAAAGACATAAGCCTGCTGAACTGGTTACTGCCAGGGTCAGAGTTCAATCACACTGCAGCTAAGCTTCAGCCAATTACATGCAAGATCATTTCTACTGCCATATTGTAAAGTGGAATACAATGCATTATATACTATTTTGCTTCTAAAATGGCACTTCATATGTGTTTCCATATATATTTTTCTAACAACATCCATCCGGCCATATGCATGTTATTCCGTCCTTTGCCTTGGCCGTGGGTGTTTGGCCGTCCGGCAACGCTACTCTCCACATGTGATGTCCCACCTTCCCCTTCTGTGCCTGTGGCACCCTGTTAGGACGTCCTGTTTGGTAGGCAGATGTTCCGCTATATGTGTTTGACATGTCTGCATAGCTAATCATCGGTACAGTGGTTGAACATCCCGACTTGTCTACATGTGTACTGTTATGTGCACCGTGGCGTGTGCAAGCCTATGGGGTTTGGGCGGGTCCATACCACATGCGGGATGTACACATTCTGCCGACACATTCACATGCAGCCATTTGCATATCTGTACCTGAGGTGGGTTGTTAACATGTGGGGTACATCTTTGCCCGCGTGGCACTGCCTAAGAAAATACTTCTTACCACATTTCAGGTATGCCCATTGTGTGTAGGTGTGTAGCTGCGCAGGGCTGCTAGCTGGGTTGGGTGCACGGTCGTACATGGGTGGGGGTTACATGCTATAATGGGGCTATTGTGTATTACATTTGTATGCATGGGGTTCTGCTTCTGGATATTACGCTTAGACATACGCCATACTGTGTATGCGACGAGCACGTTGCTGGGTTTGGTACATGTTGCTATGTACATGTTTGCCTGTGTTTAGGGTATCTTGGTTCCTTCTTGTTGTTATGTCGACACGGCTACCCGGCTGTGTACTCTCACTACTGCTGGTGACCATTACGGTTGCCACCTTTTCCAATGCCCAAAGTGGGACATCTTTTGTGGAAACCTCGGATTTTGCAGGACAACACATACCCACAGCAAGTAGAGATAACAGAACTTCACTTTTTTCCGAAATATACGCTTATTCTCATAGCATTTGGGTTGATTATTCTGTTTCTTATGCCATGTATGTGTTTCATATACAAAATATATGTTTTATGCTACTATTAAAGGTATATTGAGGGAATCTTTTTGTCCGGAAATCTCAGGTCATTTGCCATTTTTCGATTTATGGCGGGACACAACTGTCAAATGAGGGACTGTCCATAGCAAAGTGGGACAATTGGTAACCCTGGTGACCATGCCCATGTCGCTACTCCTATGTCGGTGCGGCGCGCTGACATGCGGTACACCTTCTCTGGGTATGCCCACTGACAGTGCATTGCTGGACGAACACGGTATTACGCGTATCCTTTGTTCCTTGGACGGGTACACTTAGGGCTTCGTGGGTTGTGTTTGTTTCTCCGTTTTGTTGGGACGGGTACTATGTTGCATACTCTGCGTGCATTTCATTCTGCACGGGCCCTGGCTGGTGCCATTACTATTATGGGCGGCCTGTGGAAATCAGCACTTTAGGTTGCTCATCGCCTGCCGGCTTAGCCACGCCTCCGGACGCATCCTACTTGGGCTCGCTCACGTAACCTACGCACGTGTCTGTGGTTGCGGCGCGCACTCATTACTATGCATATGGCGCTACTACGCCGACTATCCACTGCACCGCCGGCGCAGGCCTTACACCAGCCTTGCGCCGAGCTTCATGAATCCCGGGCGAAGTCTATCCTTGACCACATTTTGTGGCATTGCGAATAGAATGTGAATTTCCCTGTTTTATCTTCACTGTTTCCATATTTAAAAGGGTCATATAATTTGAAATCTTGTTTGAGTTCATTAAGGGCTAATGTGGCTTGTTTATTATGTGATATGTTCAGATTAGATTTATCCTTTTCTGGGTTTGATATGTGTTCCAGTCACCTCCAATCACTAGGTAGTGATCTTTAAATTGGTTTAAGGTTGGGTATAATGACATAAAAAAGTGTTGTTGGTTATTACAGGGTGTGTAAACATTAAGTACCATTATAGGTTTTGGTATTGTAAGACTAGTAAATGTTATGTAACACCATCTTCCCTCCTTGTCAGCTTTGGTTTTAAATATGTTTTCCTTAAATTGGTTTTTAATTATTATGGCAGCCCCAGCACTGTTTGTTTTCCCCTCTGAAGCTATGATTTGACTTATCCATTTCTTTCTGCTAATTTCTGCCCATTGCTCTGCAGTCAAGTGCGTTTCTTGTATTAGTATGAGGTTGGCTGTGGTTTTTAATGTAAGGTGTAAGAATAGTTTTCTTTTCTTCTTATTTTGGAGCCCTTTAATGTTCCATGATTCTATTTCCCACATTTATTTATTAGATGTATTCCTTAGATATGTCATGTATATTAGTTTTGTTTTGTTATCTTTGTATGTGTTACTGTGTGATGGTTTAGGAAAGCATCTATTTATCCCCGTCCCTATTCTGTGCCTAACCACTATATCTCTGGACCAGGAATAATTGGGGGGGGGGTAAAGGTTCGTTATATGGTTTACCTTTATGTCTAATCTTGGAATGTGTTTTCTTTTTAGATATGGATTTAACCCATAGTATCCCCACTGTGTTATTATATACAATGTGGACAAAGCTGAACAAACTAGTTCCCTCAACAAACACTGCTACTTAATGTCCCAAGCCTCTTCCAACATATTATTTATGCAATTGTGGTATTGCATTTAAGGTACAGCATGTATTGTTTTTGTCTTGTGACTAATTCTTTCTAATAGTATTTTTTAAAACAGCATATTAATATACATTCCTCAGTAAATTATAGCAATATATGTACCATAGTAATATTGTTAAACAATCAATCTTGTCATTTTAACATTTTTCTTTCATTTGACTTCTTTTTCCTCCCCTTTATTTATTCAGATTTCGGCCTTCTTTGGTGCCTGTAATGTTTTTCCACATCAGTCTGTGTGGGTTATAAAATATATACTTGTCACCTATTTATCAGGGGTAGGAAGTATATACATAGAGAAAAAAAAAAACAGCTTAGCCAAACAGTCCTTCTGCTATAGTTAGCATATTAAGGCTATATTTACATTATCCCAAGATTGTTAGGTTATTTTACTATTTTCCTGAGATTACTTCTCTCCAGGATCTTTTAACACATTTCTAGTATTTACATAAAACATTTAACATTTTTTTTTCCTTTTTCCTTTTTTTCCCAGTATTAACCTATAAGCTAGCCTGTTTCTGACAGTTTATTTCTTGCCTATTATTTAAGGCTGGATTTTCATTCACCTTCACAGTACTAGGTGTACTGTTTTAGTGAATGGTTCAGTTCAACAGTACCTTATTTCTTCAAGGTTTTGCTTGCAGGTTGGTTGACATGTATGGTGCTGCTTTCTTCTTTTAGCTGGTGCAGATCAATTTTCATTTTTCAGGCAGTAAAATCTTTTGGAGCTTGCTGAGATCCATTTTGTCTGACTGTTCTTAATGGAGCCCTCAAAATAGTAGGGGGACCGATTTTGCAGACCAATGTCCCAGGAGGAGGTTCCTTCCTATATTCGCGCATCGGAAACAGCAGTTGATTTTTGGTTCCTATCCAGGCTGTACTTCCTTTTCCTGTGTTCCTCATGGCTCACATCATGGATTTAAGGGCCTAGACAGCAAGGGGAAGCTTTCAGAGTTGGATCCTAGCTAGAGTGCTCATGCATGGGGTCATTTCTTCACCCAAGGATCATTTGTCGTTTTTTGTGGATTTATTTTATTTCTGAAGGTGGAATTTGCTTGAAAACAGCCAGGAATGTCTCTTTTGCCTCTTTGGGGTTAGTGACCATGTATTTAACCTCTTTGATGTAGAAGATCAACTGATTTGGATATTTCATCTGGAATTTGATTTTTTTTTCTATTAGGAACCTGCAGTATGGAGATAATAGTTGTCTTGCTTGTCTTATTGACCAATGGAGGTCTTGAGCAAAGGAGATTTTATTATTATTTCAGGTGAGTGTGCCTTTTTTCTTTGCTGCCAGTATGATTTTATTTACATCTTGATAGTTTAATATTTTAATATAGACAGTTCTTGGTTTCAGTGGTGTTTGCATTTCCCTCAGGGCTCTGTGGGCTTTCTCTATTGTTACTTACTGTATTTCGTCAGGTTCCTCTAGCAGGGAATTTATTATTTGCTTGATTGTTGGTATTAGATTGTTATGAAGTACAGTTTCAGGTATTCCTCTGATGATGATATTATTCCTTCGAGATCTTGCTTCTAGGTCTATTATTTTTGCTTGTAAGTTTTGTATTTCTTTGTCATGGGCATCAGTTCTTTGAGAAATTGAGTTTATTTTTATTTCATTTTCTATTATTTTGGACCCAGATTTTTCCATTCTGGATAATATTTGGCTGAATAAGTCACCAAAAGTTTGAAATTGTAATGATAAGTCCTTTACTGCTTGCTGGATAGGTTATAAGGCAGTTTTATGTCTTCCAGATTAGCTGGCTGGTCTGTCTTGGATTTATTTGTAGTTTTAGAGTTGTCAATTTGTTTAGTTGTCTTTTGTCTTTTTGAAGTTGTGTCTTTTTTAGGTGAGTCTAGTACTGAGAATTTGGTCTTAGTTGTTGTTGTTTCCATATTATTTTCTTCTTTTGACATCTTACTGTATAGTGTTTTACCAATCTTGTAGTCAGATGCAGGACCTTAGTAGCACATGGCTTAAGCTGTTATTCAGAAATCTTAGTTAATCCTGCTGTTTCTGAGCTGAATCTATCACTTTTTGTTCCTCTTTTGTTTGCTGGATGATATTAGCAGTAAATATCTACAGTTATTTCTGTATTATTAATTCTGTGTTGCCTTCTGGGTTTGTTTTAATCCAGGGTATATTAGAGAGCTAGGTGATAGCAGTGCTCACAGAACAGCGGACATTTTGAACTCTCCAGTTGCTGCAGTTTCTAAGGACACTGTGAATCTATGAAGTGCATTTAGCCTCACATATAACAAATAATAAGAAAAAGTAATGTTGTTTAGTTATTCTGCGGTAGTGGTGCTGCGGTAGCGTTGTCACCTCACAGCAAGACATTGTCCCATTCGATTCTCAGCTAGAGCATCTTCTGTGTGGAGGCATGCGTGAATGGGCGTGCCTTCGTTGAAGGTTGTGGATCAGGGCTGGTAACTCGGCATGTACAAATCCACTACCAAACATTAGCAGACCGGAGTTCCACTGTGGCGACTCCTAACTGGTATAAGCCGAAAGACACAACAACAAAAAAATGTTGTTTAGTTATTAAAATGAAAAACAACCTAAACAAGGTAAAATAAATACATAATAGGATTATTTGTAAATATTTTATGATTTATCTTCACAGGATTACATATTCCTGGAAACACAACTGAAATGTTCCCAAACTACATGTGCACTGAAATGTAGCTGCTTGATTAAAAAGTATTACTCACTTTAACATGCTGATTTCACAAGCTGTCTGAACTGTAAAAGTTACATTTTATATGTTACTTGAAATTGTCAGTCTCTAGAGCATATGAAAAGAGACATATTACTTTTTGCAATATGTTATCTTTGCAGTTACCTCACACTCTGTACAAACTCACTTGGTAACTGATAGCTATTCATGTAAAATATCAGTTTAAATATTAAATGTGCCCTTGAAATGCTATTGACATTTTGACAAAATATAATCTGAACTGTAAAATGAATGATGTGAAAGAAGTGAAGTAATGCATAGATTTCAAAGACAGTTCTTGACACTACAGTAAAAGTAAAAATATATATTCACAAGGAAGTATTGAAATGTTTTAGTCTTCCAGTTAAAATAGCTTACTGTCAACACTTTGCGATATCAGAAAGTTTGAAGAGCTAGGAAATTACTATTCTTTGTCTTTATAATGATTATTAGACAGATGTTAGACTCTGCTTAATTTAATGAATTGTGACATATGTTTATGAGGAAAAGTGGACTCAATTACTCACATTGGACTACACATTCCTGGAAACTCAACTGAAATGTTCCCAAATTACTTGTGAATTTAAATGAAACTGCCTGATTAATAAGCATAATTTACTTTAACAACCTGAATCCATAAACTATCTGCTCTATGTATGTTACGATATATATGTCACTTGCATATGACAGGCTCTAGAGCACACAAAAAATACATATTATTTTTGCAACATGCTACGTTTGCACTAACAATGCATTCTAAACTAACTCAATTGGCAACTGACAAGTTATTTATTTTAAACATCAGTCTAAATATTAATTGTGCCCTTGAAATATTGTTGCCGTTTTGACAAAACAAAACCTGAACTGAAAAATGAATGATTTGAAGAAGTGAAGTATTGTACAGATTTCAAAGACAGCTATTGACACTACAATATAAGTAGAAATGTATACATGCAAGGAAAAATTTAAATGCTTTGCACTTTTAGTTAAAATAGCTTATTGTTAACTTTTTACTTTATCAGAAAATTTAAAGAGCTAGGAAATTATTTCTAATTTGTCTTTATAATGTTTACTAAAGTGATGTTAGTCACTGACTTGTTTAATGGATTGTGAGTCATGTACAAGACGGACTACTGAATGTTATTTCTGTTTACCTATGTTTACTGAATTCCTTTTATTAGTACTGATTTAAAACAAGGGAAAGAAAGGGAAGGGAAATCTCTTTTTGGTCAAGGGAGGAGAGGTTTAAGAGTATTCTAACTGCCACAAGAACTCTCTAAGATGCTCTAAATACTATTTGATTAATACTTACCTAAGGTAAGTCTTGATTACCATATAGGTACCTTCACATTCATTCTAGACCTGATGTGATTACCCATTCTGGAAGCAGGAGGTGCCCTATGCAGGATGGGAATTGTCAGAGTGTTCATAGTTCATTCTTAGACTCTGCTTTGTAAATCTATAAATATGTAAGATCACTGCACACTAGAATGTAGGGTGCCTCTACTCTGAGTCAGGATACCACTGATAAGCCATGTCTTTTCATAAGTGTAAGTTGAAGTTGGTGAGCTGAAGAGTGGGAAAGTAAAGGAAGACAGTACACCGACAGTAAATTCATATTTCATTGGTAATCACTCATTGTCTCCTGTAGAGTCCTTTAGTGAAATTATTTTAGTAATAATCTATTTGTTGTTGGCTTATTTAGTGTATGCTCTTCTGTTGCATTTAATTTATCTAAAATGACATATCTGACATGACATGTTTGGGATCTCTTAAGGGTAACTAAATATTGGATATTTTCTAAGTCAACATAATAATTGTTTACACTACTAACATTCCATCTTGATATATAAAAAAACTATAGAACAATAATAAAATAATATAGAATTTCATATCTCTTTTAAGAAAATTCTTCATATAATAATTTAACATATGGAGCTCAGCTGATATTGTTGGTTAAAGATATGAGTGATAATCCAATAGCTCTATCTTTATCTATTGGATTAGGAATGACTTTCATTCCATGTTTAATGGGAAATTCATATTTACTTGTATTTGATACTTTAGAATTAATGTTTTGTAGAAGTACTTTTTTAAAGCCTGACCAGAATTTTACCCTACTTATATTTAAAGAAGAAAGAACATAAAATTACATTCCCAAGTTTACACACATAAAAATAACATCCAATGTTATCAGAGGATATGGTATAACTACTATAATCCAAAAAAAATAAAAAAAAAAAAAAAAAGAAGCAAAAAGTTTCTTCCAACAATAACTTGAAATGGATTTAACATCCCTATCATTAAATACCAATGGCTTAAATAATGCAAATAAAAGATCAAACTTATTAAACTATTTAAATCTAAATAAGGCACAAGTAGTATTTCTCCAGGAAATGCATTTTAAACAATAGCTTTATTTGGATCCCTAAGGACTATACAGTCTTAGCTCAATCCTCCTATAGAACAAAGACAAAAGGAGTATCAATTCTCTGGAAGAAAAACATAATCACTCCAAAAGTTATTTATAAATATGAAGACAAAGAAGGTCTACTAGCATTTGTTATAATTAAATTTAATAACGGAATATGGGCCTTAGCTAATCTATATTGGTTCCCAGGACTTGGAGCAGGAATGTTTAAAAACACCTAGATTTTATTTCTAACAATTATAAAGGAAATCTTATACTGGGAGGAGACTTTGATTGTACCTTAGAAGCTTCTGAAACCACCAAAAAGTCTTTTTGCATAGCAACTATTTCGAAATTTACAAACTCTTCCCCTTCAACAGTAATCTCCCTTTTTCATAAAACTTTGCTAGAAGTCCAGTCAGAAGCAAAAATACCACCCTCATGGAAATATTCTCTCATAACACCAATTCTAAAAGATAATAAACCATCAGACCTTTGCACCTCATACAATCCTATATCATTACTGAATAATGATTACAAAATATTCATGTCAATACTAGCTAACAGAATGAAAATCCCACTTTTAAAGACAATTAATAACAATCAAACTGGATTTTTATATAGCAGGCACACACAATATTATATTAAAAGGATACTTAGTCTTATAGATTATGTGAATAAAGAAGATAGAGAAACACTTGTAATTAGATTAGACATAGAAAAAGTCTTTGATTCCCTCAACTGGGAATATCTATTTAAACTTTAGCATTATTTGAATTTCCTCACTTAATCTTATTACTAAAAGACATATATATTAATAACTTAGCCTACATTAAATTAGGTCCTTTCACCTCATAATCTATCCATATAACAAAGGGTACTAAACAAGGATGCCCCCTTTCTCCTATTTTATTTGCTTTGGCTATAGAAATACTTGCAGAAATAATACGCAATAATCCAAGAATAAAAGGAATAAATAGAAGTCTATGACCAGTACATATCTAAAATAATGCTTTTTGCTGATGATATTTTATTAACCCTATCAAATTCCAGAGAGTCATTAGGAGAGCTAGAACAAGTAATGGAGAAATTTTATAAGATTTCAAGTCTACACTTTAATAGCTCAAAATCAAAATTTATATTTTTAAATAAAAAAAAAAGAGCTACAAGTTACAGATAAATCCATAAAAGGAAAACAAGAACTTACGCTAAATTATTTAGGAATAGTGTTATGCAAAAATATAAATGAAACAATATTAATAAATTATAAAAACATTATTGAAACAATAAAAATATATATAGAAAAGTGGAACAAAATTATATTAACTTTTGAAGACAGATTGTAATTAATAAAAATGGTCTTATTGCCAAAAATACTATATGTAGCATTAGCAATACAGTTAATTCCTGAAAGATGCATTCTTAAAGAAATAAACTCATGTTTAATAACATTTTTATGGTATCCCAAAAAGAATAGAGTTGCTCAAACTCATCACATTAGACCTTGGAAACAAGAAGGATTGACCTTCCCAGAAATAGAAACATATATAAAAGCATCTGTGCTTAAAACTACAACAGACTGGATAAACCCAAATTATTTTGCCAACTGGAAAGAATTAACAACAGCTATATTAACACATGAATTTAATCTGTTAAAAAAAATTAATAGTAGACAAATCAAACAAACCCTGGTACATACTATGCATAAGTATACAATATAATATAACAAAACCTTCTAAAACAACACTGATTAATCATTACATCAATTCATTTAGGAAACTTATCAATGCAAACATAGATCTAAAACTTTGGTTTGACCTTTTACCCCCATTTACCATCACTAAGAACTTTCCTCACAAAATATATAGGTAAACAATAAACTCCTGGGAACAAAATGGATTCTTATGCTGGTTTCAGTGTGTAAATAAATTAAATATTTCAGATATACATATGATAAAAACTGCTTACAATATTCCAACACAAGACTGGTTAACCTTACAAAGCATTCTAACGTACATTCAAGATTTATGCATATTAATTAATAATTCCTCATTTAAAGATATTCCAAATCTAATAAGTTTTCTGTATGAATTTATATATACTAGTTGTGAAAAGAAAAATTCCATTTCAAATATATATAAAGAGTTAATAACATATAAAACAGTTCCCAAACCATCATACTGGCAGTTCTTAACAAAAGGTCAGTCATTGCAATTAACAGAAGAAATTAAAACTAACATCTTACTGTCAGTTAATTACACCTCTAACACATGGTACTGGAAAATATTTAACTGGAAATACTTACATAGAGCATTTTTAACACCAGATAGAATTAAAAAGATCAGTACTACTACAAATGTTTTTTCTGGAGGTGTGAAAAGTCAAATAAAGCAGACTGGATTCATATTTTTTTATGAATGTAATAAAATTAAATCATACTGGAATGGAATCAATCATTTTTTTACAAGCTTTATTTAATAAATCCTTTACCTTAACTAAAGTATTAATAATTCTAAATGTAAATGAAGGTCCCTACCTGAATAAGACAAATATGTATTTGTTATGGACAATACTTGCTATATCGAGGAAATGCGTAACCAGAAGGTGTAATTCAAATACACCCCTGACCTTGGAAGAATTCTACACTTTACTGAAGAAAAACTGCATTGATGGAAATAAAAATCAAATAACTATGAATCTATCCCAGGCCATTGGTAAATAATCCCTTGAAGAAAGTTATATCTTTGTTGGACACTCTGCAATAATCAATATTGTATCTCTGATAACTGATCTGTTAATTCTATATTTAATAACATACAGTGTATATAACTGAAAGTCAGGCTATTGTAAATATTGTATATAGTTGTCTAAAATAATATTTAAAAATATTATGTAAATGTTATTTTAATTGAAAATAAAAAAAAGTATTTGAGGAAAAAATATATACTTACAGTAACAATAGATGTTGGGATGATCACTGCTGTAGTAGCTACTCCTTCTCTTCATCCCCCTATTTATTTTATGTTCTTATTCCATGTTATGGACTTTGTATTTTTATGCTCCTAGCATTGTCCTGTCAGAGCTTTAACCTCCCTCTCTCTGTTTGCATGAATGCTCTGATGGGATTCACATCCAAATCTGACTTTTAGGGGGTATGGAAGGTGCCTTGAAGGCTTTGAAAGCTGCCTAACTGTTGAATCCTTGGCAAGATTCAACTCATATTGCTAAGGCAACTGCAGTATTGATTATATGAACATCTTCTGTTATGGTAAGCTTGCTTACATAACTGTAGTCTCTCTAAAGACCACATTTTCAGATAATTTAAATAATGTTATATCTGTTGAAAGCAGTCATCTGTGAAAGATTTCATGTGTTCTAGCTTTCAATACATTCAGATATTTTAAACAAATAGCAAATCTCAAGGTAGTAAGACTGAACATATGCAAAGTAAGATGGTACTATAATAAGCTTAGATAACTTTATAACATTCTGATACACAAAAGTCAGTGATAGCACAACACATTATGGTAAATATGTGTTCATCTTGTGCATTGTAAAAACGGCTGGTTAGAAGTTGTTCTGCTATCACTCAGACATGACACTACCTCCTTTACAGTTAGGGATGCCTTTCATTCATTTTATGCATTCTGAAAGAGATGCAAATTAAAAACACTTATAGTTTTTAGGAGTCAGACTTAAGCGCCCAGAGAGAAGCTCAGCAATTTTTGACATGTTTTCCTGATGTGTAAGATATACATTATGCTGTAGTGTTGGAAATAAAAGTTGAATGCAGGGTTTAATTCCATTGTTATTCCCCATAACCAATGATTTCATTTCCTTCTTATTCATCATATGTCCTTTCCAGATGGATAACTTAACAAAACAATATTGGCTTGGATTAGCCATGAGGACCTTGGAACAGACACAAAGTAGCAAGGTACAATGCACTAGTCTCTGTCAGTTAGCAGACAAATTGTAATTCCTGAAACAGTTGGAAGTGTTGTATTCTGTTTCCAGAGTCATAAGCATTTGTCTACAACCTAGACCATTATTCAGATGTGACTACATACAGTTTTGTTTCCTTTTCAAATTTAGCTCAATATGAAAGACAGACAGACAAATCTGAAGTATTATGTAGAACATATTGATATGCCTTCATGTGGTTTTCTTTCAATGACATATTAGAGTGCTATGTAATGTGATTTTTATTTTAAGCACATTGTACTTTGTAGAAGAACTTCGGTTTTAGTTGTAAATGCAGCGTTCCACATGGTTGGTTGCAAGCATGGCTTAGAAGGTAAAGGCAAAAGCTGCAAACAAGCTGTGTCCTGTTAATCTGAGTGGGATGTCCATACTCTTTAAAGGTGTATTTTGTGAATACTGGTAAATCACTTAAGCAGTTTGTCCTGAGAAAAGGCATTAATGTTTAATGCACCTTAACTGTTTGATCAATGAATCAAATGCTTCAGAAAATCACAGCCTTGCATCGTAGCTTGAATCTGTGTATCTACTGAAGTTTACTTACATACCCAGATATATACATTTGTACATACATATGATTTGTCAAAAGGCAAAAAAATATAGTTGTGTAAAATCTTACCGTAAGAGTAGATGTCCTTCTCTTTACTGTTGCAGTATTCCTAACAGAAGGAATCTCCTGCCAAGGTTAGCCCGACGTCCAGTCAGTGTACCAAAGCCTTTAGTACTTACAGGTGCTGTAAGTCACATGTACACTCCCTGTGCAAGGTATAGGGCATAAAGGTGATGTTCGGATTAACATATTCAGAACTGAAAATGCCCCAGGAGGAAAAAAATGTTCCTAAGGACAAGGAGGAACATGTGGATCTAGAAGCAAAAAAGAGAGAAGAGCCCCTTGGCCAGGAGGGTAAGAAGAATTAACTAGAGCAAAGGGGACAGGAGGCAGGGAGTGAATACTGCAACAGTGAACAGAAGGACATTTACTGTTATGGTAAGATTTACACAGCTGTACTATGTCCTTCTATATCACTGTTGCAGTATTCCTAACAGAAGAGAGAGAGTACAAAAGCTCAAGAGGAAACCTGGGAAGAGGATGACACTGAAGGGCCTTCCAGAAACCCATACAGGATATCCCTGGCAAAGCCAGCTGTAGCCCTGGAAATGACATCCAGCTTGTAATGCTTAGTGAAAGAATGGATAGAAAATCAAGTAGCAGCCTCAAGAATGGAACTGGTATCCAATCCTTTGAAAAAAAAGCACGAGAGAAGCAACAGCTCTAGTAAACAGAGCCTTTACTGAAGAGGAAAGGCATTTATCCTGAAAAGAATAACAAAAAGAAATGACTTACAAAACCCAGGAAGATATAGTTAGAAACAGCTAAACTCAAAGACCTGAGATGAAAGGAAAGAAAAAGCTGCTCAGATTTGCAAATAGCTTTAGTTTTATCTGAATAATATCTGAGCTGTCTATGCAAATCCAAAGTGTGAAGAACATTCTCACTGCCAGACTGCAGAGAAGGAAGGAAGGAAGGAAGGAAGATGAATATACTGATTGAGGGACAATTCACTGACCACCTTCAGCATAAAAGAAGGATTAGTATGAAGAGAACCCCTGTCTCAGTGAAAAATTAAGAAGGAAGGAACAGCCATGAGGGCCTGAAGTTCAGATACCCAATTGGGTGAAGTGAGAGCCAAAAGAAGAGTAGTCTTCCAAGTGCAATGTTGTAAGGAAGCTGAAGCAGCAGGCTCAAAAGGAACCCGAGTCAGTTTTTCAAAAACATAATTGAGGTCCCAGGAAGCTGGACTAGACTTCCAGGGATGTCCGATATGAAGGATGCTTTTCAGAAATTACTTGACCTCAAATATAGAGGCCAGAGGAGGAATCAAGGGCAGACAAGCAGAAACTGTTGATAGGTGAGCTTTAACTGAAGAATATACCAACCCAGCATGGAGCAGATCACACAAATTAAGAGAGAATCAGAGGAACCTCTGCAGATAAGGGTTCCTGTTGGTGAGAGAGGCACTAAACAGAAAAAAGTCTTTCATTTGGACTAATAAGATTTCCTGGTAGTGGGTTTCTTAGCCTATTGCAGGACCTGAAGCATGTCCTCAGAAAAAAGGTGCCTAAAAGGAGTCAAAACCCTATCACCCACAGTGTCAGTTGAAGAGTGGACAAGTAAGGATGGATAAGAGACCCCTTGTCTTGTGTGAGAAGGTCCACCGGTGTTGTAACTTGTGGCAGTTGCCCCTGGACAAGTGAGAAGGAAGGGGGAATCAATGCTGTCTGGGCCAAAAGGAAGTCACTAACAAGATTTTGTGTGAGTCCTGCCTGATCTTGTGAAAGGCTGCTGGTAACAGAGGAAGGAGAGGAAATGCATACAGAAACATTCCCTTCCAAAGAAAAGACAGGGTGTCCACTTTCCAAGACAACTCTAGAACAGAATAGAGGAAGCTGTCTGTTCAGATAGATGGCAAAAAGATCTACCTGTGGAATACCCCAACCCACCGATGGACAATGTCCTGGAACACATCGATGTGATGCATCCATTCATGACCCCACGTGCTGGATCTGCTCAAAGAGTCTGCCATTAGATTGTGCTCTGAAGGAATATAAACAGCCTGAAGATGCACTTGATAATGGACAGCTAGATCCCAAACCTGAAGAACTAATCTGCAAAAGAAGGTAGGACCCTGTACCCCCTTGCTTGTTGACATACCACATCAGTGTAGTATTGTTTGTAAAAACTTTGAGGGGTTCTGGATGAAAGTGACAATGAAAGGTCTGAAGAACTAGAAGCAGAGCCCTCATCTCCTTTATACTGATGTGGTCTAACCTCTGATGAAGAGTCCAGAGACCCTGAACTTTGAGATGGTTGAAGGAAGCCCCCCCATACCCTGTCTGAGGCATCTGTAAAGATCTCTTGAGTCAGGGCTGGAGCTTAGAAAGGAAGCCCCTGCTTGAGAGAAAGTTGATGAATCTAACATAAAGCTTGAGCTTGAGACAAGGAAGAAAGAGGACTTGGAATTCCAGGGGTTGGCAATGTTGAAGCCAAACTGACTTGAAGTACCATTGTAGCTTTCTCATATGGAGGCTGTCCAGAAGAAGCATGGGAATAGTGGAAGCCATGAACCTGAGGACCCTGAGGAAGCCCCTGGCCATGACTGAATCCAGAGGAAGAAGAGACTGAAAAAAGGCAATAAGAGACAGGGCCTTAGAGGTAGGTACTGTTGCCAGCATGGGGATGATCTGGATCTTACAACCAAGGAAACTAATGATCCTGAAAAGGGGTGAGAGCTGATTTTTGAAAGTTTATGGCATACCCCAAACTCTGCAACAGGGAAATAGTAAACTGGAAATCCTGAAGCAGTGCTTCAGGGGAGGAAGCTTGAATGAGCAGATCATCCAGATAAGGACAGATCTGAACTCCTTTCATCCTGCAAAAGGCAATGACAGGAGTGAGGCATTTGGTGAATAACCTGGGGCAGTAGAGATACCAAAGGACAACGCAAAGAACTGTAAGAATACAAGGAAGAAACAGAGAATGCAACCATTTCTTGAAAAAGAGATGATGGGGATATGAAGATATGCATCCTTGAAATCCAGAGAGACCAGAAAGGCTTGTGGAAGAAAAAGGGTAAATTATGCTTGGAGAAGATAACACCCAAAATGAAGAATCTTGAGAAAGATGTTGAGATGTGAAAGGTCCAGAATTGGTCTTCAAATGCCCTCCTTCCTGGGAACCAAAAACATTCAGGAATAAACCCCCCTCTCTATTGGGGGGGTTACAGCTTGAATAGTGCCCTGCATCAAAAGAGAAGGAAGTACCTCTGGATGAGTTTAAGGGCTGCCCAGAAAGGAAGGAAAGGATTTCCAAACCATGAAATACCCTGGCAGATAATAGACAGAACCCAAGAATCTGTTGTGATTCTCAACCAGTTTGGAAGGGACAGAGAAAAAAGGAGTGACAAGGGAACCTGGCTGAGGAAAACAGGAAGCAAACTGTCAAATGGAACCTGGATTATCCTGAAGAGTAGGTTTCTGGGAAATAGGGGTCTGAGTAGACTTAGCAAGACTCAGGAAGCACATGTCTAAAACTCTTTTTATTTTTAGGTGGAGGACGAGACTACCTGCAAACAAAAGCAGATTTGCAGGAATAATTCCTCTGAAACTTTGGAATAAGAGAAACAAAAATATGTTTCAACTCCTGCAAGTCTTTGCCCTTATCCTAGAAAGACATAAAAAGTTCTGCAGCAGCAGCACCAAAAAGATTTTTATTAGTCAAAGGAACATCCAACAGTTTGTCATTAAAGCCAGGAGTAATGCCTCATAATATAACCAAATGCATCATCCCTGGAGGAAGCATCAGCTGCATCAGAACTGCATTAATAGAATGACCGGCAACTTGAGAGGTGGAAACCAACAAGGAAAGGGCAGATGCCTTTTCCCCAGAGTCAGTAAGATTGGAAATTATCTGAGAAACCTGAGAAGGGAGGGTCAAAACATACCTTGGTCATATGAGTCTGGTAGTTAATGTCCCTAAAGGATAAAGTGGCAATAATGTAAACCTTTTTGCCCAGCATCTCCATGGCCCTACTATAATGATCTGAAGAAAGTAGCTTGGTAGAGGGAAACATCCTGGAGGGGTTGTCAGAAGAGACAGAAATTATAGAAGGATCAGCAGAAGGGCATTTATACAGAAATTTACAGTCATACAACACCTTGTGAAATCTATCCTGTTTCTTGGGAGTTGGGGGCTGAGAATCAGGGGTCACAGAAACTGCTGAAAAGGTAAGCAGGAGGGCAGCCAGAACTGATGAAACAGCACAAGCCTTGGGAGACTCCATCTGAAGGAGCTCATAATACTTTTTCTGGATATCAGAAACTTGAGAGCTATTTATTTATGTTATTTTATTTATTTTTTGCATTTGTTTACTGGCAACATCCACTGGGCATAAAAGAGACCATTTTCAGTGGATGCCCGGGGAGAAAAGCGCCAATAAGAAAATAGATATAAAAAATATTAAACATTAATTGGTACAAAAGTAGATACAGTGTTACACATAGTGATTACAGTAAAATATACAGAATATATACATAAAACAGGAATTTAGTTGATTGTCAGATGAATTCAGAGAGGTATAAACAGAGATATATTAATCAGCATTATTGTACCAGTATCAACAAGTGATGACAAATAATAATTATGGAGAAAACATCATCAGTCAGCAGTAGCAAAAAGGCATAGGAGTTTAGTTATCATATAAGGAGAAGGAGGAGGTTAGGTTACAGAGCAGGTACAGAGCCAGGAAGAGTTGAGAAGATTTTTCAGAATTTGTTTGAATGTGGTGGTGCTGCCTGTGTTTCTTATAGAAGGTAGAAGTGTGTTCAATAGTCTGGTGATGGTGAAGGAGTAGAAGAGTTGACCAGCAGGTAAGGTGGGCTTTTCTACTTTTAGAAGTAGATGATTTTCAGATCTTAGTTGCTTGCTGGGTTGGTAATTGGCAAGTAGTGTTGAAAGAGCAAGACAGTCTGTGGGTCTGTAGATTATTTTGTGCCTTGTAGTTAGTTGGGTTAATGAGAGATGGTGGGGGAGTTCCAACCAGCCTAATTGTTTCAGTGAGTTATACTGGTGTGATAAGAATTTGGCCTTGGTGGCAAATTTGGCTATTCTGTTGTAACACATATCAAGTTTGGATTTTGCAGAATTGTGGATATTAGTGAGGAGAGGGGTGCCATAAAGGAGAGAATGTAATAAAAGGTGGTTGCAAAGGCTTGTCTAGTAGAGTGGCTTAGTATTGGTGCCTGTAGGGCATACTGAGCTTTTGGTTTGTTTTTTTAGTGGTATTGTCTTGGGCTTGTATAGTGAAGAGTTTTTTTATCTAAGGGAGTGGTTTTCTTAGGGGTAAAAAGTACTAGTTTAGTTTTTTTTTTCGGATTTAGGGCAAGATGATTGTTAAGCATCCAAGATTCAGTAGAGATGAGGGCATTCTGGGTGATTTGCTGTAGTTCAGAGCTGGATTTGCAGTGCATATTATTGTAGAGTCATCAGTATACTGGATTACTGAGTATTGTGGGACAGTGGAGTGAAAGTGGTTAATAAAGATGCTAAATAAGAAAGTCCCAAGTATGAATCCTTGGGGTACCCCTGTGGAAATACTGAGGAAGGGAAAGTAAGATAATTGCCATTTGGTGGATTGGTGTCTATTGGAGAGATAGCTATTGAACCACTGTAGGATAGGAGGAGAAATGTGGAGGGTGGATAGTTTAGAGAGGAGGATAGTGTGGGAAATGGTATCAAAAGCTTTGGAGATGTCAAGGAAAAGAGACGTGATTATTTTGCCAGAATCCAATGCCCAGTTAACTGTATCAAGAAAGGAGAGGAGGGCAGTAGTGATGATGTGTCCTGGTCTGAAGCCATGCTGAGTGGGTGATAGAATTTGGTTTTCAAGCAGGTGGTTGTGGACTTGGGTATGGATGCATTTTTACAGTATTTTAGAGAGGGGTGAGAGAATTGATATGGGCTGAAAGTTTGTGGTGTCTGTGTTGCTGCCACCTTTGTGTAAGGGTAGAATGAATGCTTTTTTTCCAGATGTCTGGGATTAAGGAATATTTAATTGATCTGTTAATGAGTATGCTGATGGGATAAGCTATAGAGTTTGTAACTAGTTACAGGAAGTGTGGGAGTATATTGTCATGGGCCAGAGTACAGGGTTTTAGCTTAAGTAAAAGTTTTTTCACTGTGGCAGTGGGTATGGGGGATGATTTTAGGTTAGAGTTGAGAGTAGGATTGTTTTCTAGGATGATTTGGCCATCAGCTGTCTTGATAGTGGTGGTGTTAACTGTAGGAAAGGTGGTGGTTAGGTTAGCTAAGTTGTCAATGAAGTAGGAATTGAAGAGGGTGGAAGTTTGATAGGGGTCAGGGGATGGGTTGCTTTGAGCGCCTGGGTGTAATAGTTGGTTAATGGAGGACCAGAATTCTTTGGGATTATCTCACTAAAAGAATTCCATCATGGGGTAATGGTGTCCACAAAGGAGAGTTCCTCTAAAAGGGAATCTGAACTAATAGAGTCACCTTCCTCAGAACTGTAGTTCAAAGAGGAAGGGATTTGAGAAGAGTAGGATAAGGATTCTTTCCCATAATCCTGGTCCTCATCAGAGGAATCCAGCTCCCTAGGTATTTTAAAAGGAGTGGAAGACCAGGAGGGGGCAGGCACCGACACCCCTTGAAGAGGCTTTAAAGCCATTAAAGCATTAAATAACCCCTGAGTAAAATCTTGCCATTCTTGTTGGGGATCCTTAACTGCAGGGGAAATATGCTTGGTTCACTGTTTTCTTTTTCTGTGGGACGTCCACATGAAACACTCTGGGTGGGTCAAACCCTTGGTGACCTCAATAAGCATAGTAGAGATCTCCTCACTCACTAAGATCTGAGGAGCCCCCCTCAGTCCTTTGGATATAATCAGACAAGGTTACCCCTCAGCATCTGGAGCAGATGCTTTTAAAGCCTCCGAGGACGTATGAGAAGTTGGATATATGCTGGTCTCCAATGGGATCTCAGCAGAGAAATCCAAAGCAACTAAAAGATGATTCTCCTGTCTTTCACTAGCCTCAGGAGAGATGTCTGGGGGAGGCTGAATAGCAGCCATATCAGACATACTTTTTTTGGCCTTTTTCTTGGCTGACAATTGACTATCAGGATAGTAAGACTCTGCCATAGCACTTTGAGCCAGCAGCTTATGATGTTAGTTTTTAAGGTAAACAGATAAGAAGGAGAGCTGACTATGAAGGGTCTTGGGGACAAAGGCTTGCCAGATAGAACACTGTGTATGATTGTGGGAAATACCCAAATGGAAGAGACACTGATTTTAACAGTCTTTATGGGGCATCTGCATTCCACACAGACATCTTCCTTTTTGGATGACACAAAACCAACCAACAATAAATAAAAAAGAAAGATAAGTTGAAATCGCAATGGAGCACTTATCTGAGAAACATCTCAGTAACCAGCACAGAAGAAAGGAGTTTAGACCAATGTTCAGTGATGGTGTTCAGACTGTGCATCCGTTTGTCACCTTTATGTATTATTCCTTGTGTGGGGAGTATACATGTGATGTATGGTGCCTGTAAAACTAAAGGCTTTAGTGTACTGGACGGAAGTTGGGCTATCCTTGAAAGGATATCCCTTATGTTAGGAATACTGCAACTGTAATATGGAAAGACATCTTATTTGTTCATTTTGTTACATTGTTGCAACTAACACCCTATAGCTTCCCTCTTGGACCTGCTCTTCTCTGAACCTGTTCCAGGGTCTTTTTAAATCTCTGATGTTTCCCTTGGTGCCACCAGTGGTGTATGCAGGTGCTAGTGAACATACATAGGTGTGATATGTGTACATGCACCCAGCTGGGGAATTTATTTATTTGACATTTGTTTGCCAGAAAAGTCCGTCTGGGTCAAAAGTACCAATTTTCAGAGGAGGCCTGGGGAGAAAAGCTTTGCACTTATTAGTTTAAGTTATTACAATCAGACATCTATCTACATACACATTGCTATTTCTTCACTTATACAGAGGGTAGGTAGTTTATCATCTTACATAGAATATTGGATAGTACAATTCAGTTGTATATGTAATTTGACACTGGAATATGTTATAGAGCAGCATGTACATTATATTAGCAGAGCAAACCAATAGTAATACTGTTGTAAAGATTGTTGCTACATGTTGCTTGGTATTTTTAGAATGAAGGAGAGAAACATTGTTGGGAGATGTGGGAAGAGTGTAGGAGGTGTATAAAAGAAAGTCAGCTGTAAGGATATATAGAAAGAAAGATTCAGAGAAGTTTGTAAGAAATCTAGGTTGGGGTGAAAAGAGTTAGGATGAGATATGAGGAAGAAGTATCAAGCTGAGCTAGGACATTTGAGAAATAAGGGAAAGAGTGTTTAGAGAAAGGGTTGAGGGTAGACAGATTTTAGAGAAAGGTTGCTTAGACCTTTCTTCTCTTTGTATACACATACACGTTTGGGTTTTCTGGTCAACGATAAAGAGTTTCAGTCACTGAACAGTGACAGACATTTTTATTTCTAAGAATTTATGCAAACTTGTTTTTTTTCTGTCAAATCTCCAAGTATGTAAACAAATAAATTAAATCTCCAGGTATGTAAGTGCAATATTTAAAATCTGCCCCTCATACTTCCAATGTTGAGCCTTTTTTCCAAAATTGTTTTGATTTTGTCCCAGATTCATTCACTAAGAAGCTTTTTTTTTTAAGATAAATAAGTTATAATTGCTGAGGCTGTTTGGGGGAAATTTACTAACTGTTGCTCATTATTGTGGCTTTCCAGGATTACTGTGATTTGCGTGAAGCAACATGGAATACTTTATTGTGTGGTACAATGTTAAAATTATTACATAGCCATCATCTGTATCAAAATCAGACATCTGTATGCAGAAGTGGCTGTAACTGGTGGGTGGGGGTGGGATCGTTCTTTGGGTAAAAGTAACTGAACCTCTTGTTATTTCCTGAGTATAACTAGTCACCGATCTGACTTTGCAAAAGTAGTATGCATTTGTGTGAAGTAAGATGGAATACTATGTTCTTGTGACATTTATTTATTTATTTATTTTTTACCACAATATGACCTCTGATGTGTACATAGTAAAGTGTATGTAACTAATGGGTACAGAGACCATATTGTGGATACAAGTAAATTACCTCTGCTGTTGTTTGAGCACTGTAAAACAGTAGTCATTGATCTTGCAAGACAGGAGTGACTGGCGTGAAAACAGTTTTGCTATGGCTAATGCTTGTGTGTTTCTCTGCATCTTCTGATAGACCTGGTGTTATGGAATATGTCAATTTGTCTTTAAAGAGGATAATAGTAATATTACACATTTTATCTGTGAAAATGCACAATATTGAAATTTCATCTAATTGAAAACCATCCCCACTTAGAGAGGTGCACACAAAAAGTCATTGTTGCTTGTATGGGGGGAGCTTGGACTCTCTGGTAATTACTACTTCAGTTTTTTTTTTTGATTAACATGCTGAAATGTGCATAAAATGTAGCTAAACTTGTGTGGGAGTAGTGGACCAAGTGATCATTAATTCATTAACTCCTCCATTCTCAAAGATGAGCACAGAAGGTCAATAAGGCATGTCTAGGGAACAATGCACGTTTTTAGGAGCAACAAGTCAAAATAAAAAGTGTTATTCTTATTATTTTTTACTTTCCTTACAATAGAACATCAGACACGTACATAGATGGCTATTTTTTGTGCTCTGTTGCTTTATTTTCCATTTTGTCCCAGTCAGACATTAGAGAGGTACATAAAATGTGTCTGTCTTTTGAGGGTAGGGGTGAGAAAGCATGCTATATACATGTTTAATAGCAGCCACTAAAGTATATTACTGTGGCAATCTGTGCCTTCACCCCAATCTAACATGGCAGGGCTACACAAAACGTTACCATATTTTTGGAGGTGTAGGGATGCAGGTATTATTCTCAGATATAATGTGCGTATCCTTGTAAGTGTTTTATTGTGAATTGTTATTTTGTTAGACACAACTTATTTCTTCTTTGAAAGGAAAAAAATAAGACTGAATTTCTTTCTTTGCTCATTTTTTTTATTTTATTGAGGCCATCATTGGATCAAAAGGTAGGAAAATACCTCTGAAATGCATCTGTAACACTGTGGCTTCTAACTTAATTTGATTATTTATTCTACTCATATTACAGTATACTTCTGGACAATTAGTGTATGTTGAAAAGATGCAGAAAAAAGCGAAATGAAATAGTAATACTGAATTTCATTACTTGCTCACGTTTTTTGTTCATCACATTATTTGATCAAATGGTTGGAAAATACTTCTAAAAATGCACTTCACAATATCTATAACCCCATGGCTTTTGAGGACCCAGTGGCCCCCAGATGCCCCACTTAATTTGTTTCTTTATTCCACAACTATAGTATATTCTTGGTCAATTAAGGTGTATTGGAATGATGCCAGAAAAAGCAAAGTTGGAGAATAAGATTGAATATCATTTCTTAGTCATAATTTTTGCTCAGGCCATTACTGGATCAAAAAGGCTGGGGGAAAAATAAAATGCACCTCAGAACATCTATAACCCCAATGGCTTAATTTGATTATTTCCTCCCCAGTTATTACACTAACATCTAATACAGTTAGGGTGTGTTGGAAGGATTCGGGGAAAAAAGCTGAAGAGTATGTCAAAATATCCAAAAATTATAAAAAAAGTCATCTGGATAATATGAGGATGCCACGACTGAGTGGGGAAATATGGGGGTGGTGGATGGAGGAGACACTGGGGAATGGTGGCATCATGGAGCCGTTTTGTTAGGGCACATTTCACCTAAATCTGGCTTTGACACAATGAATATGTAATGAGTATGTGGAATACATTTATAATGTCTGTGAGTACATATTGTCAGTAGTGTGTGAAGAAAGAGGTTAAGATATAAGGTGTATTCTCACAGAAGCTTTATTCAGAAGAAAATAGAAGACCAGCAATCACATAACATACATCCCTGTTAATGTCAACATCCTGTTCAAGCTATAAGATATACATGTATCAAACTAACCAAATAAGAGCGGCTGTACACACCAAACACTAAACAACCAAGAAGCAGTATAGCGCACTTTCAAATCCACCACAGATCCAACGACACTTTTCACGCAGCTGGTAAAAAGATGAAAATTTAATAAAATAACAACCTAAAAACTAGTATAGCAAAGAGATTTAGCGCTTTCCTCCACCATAAATGTGGACTTCATCAGAATGCCATACTTCTCCTTTATTTCATTAAAATACCCTTACAAAAAGGCGCCTTTGGGTTTTAACCAATAGAAGGTTACAATTGGTTTACAAAATTTAAAGGTACATATAACATTTAATGCAATTCAGAACCCACATCTATAAGGAAAATTAGTCACAGTAACCTTTCTCTATACTTGTTGTGGTCTTGTTTCATTTCTTACATTACAAAATTAATATATACTTGTAAAATGTAATTACTTTATACATGTTTAAATATTCAGTTACATACTTTTCATTCACAACAAATTCATATTCTTGCTAGTAGTACAGGTCCTATAGTATATGATCATTAAGTCCTGGGAGGTAGTAGCATTAAGCAATAATTGCCACTTCACTTCTTTTTCTGCAAGTGAAATTTTAATGTCCCCTCCTCTTGGATTGGGTTTCACCTGTTCCAATATAACAAACTTGAAGTTTTTACAATTCCTACTACTATCTAATTGTCTGTATAACTGTCAAAGGAAAAAACTTCAAAGACCAATACACGTAAGGTTCAGGTTAAGGCACTTTAATTCTTGCAGCAAGGAGACAAAAACATGCATGCAAAAATGCAGAGTTTGTCTAACTAAAATCAGGAAGTGATGCCATTCTTATACTATTCTTATAAGACATTGCCTACTGAAGCTGACGTAGTTAATCACAAGTTTGCAATATTGTTTTTCACAGCAGATGTTGCTCATGATTTTCTGCTGATACGACATAACACTTCTAGATTCATGAGAAAACTTTGGAAAAATAACATGGCCTTGGAGACCGGCAGCTAGTTGCAATTATTTCTACAGTGCTGTGTTACATTTCAAGGTACTCTACTCATTCGAGCACAAAGCAATCACAGATTATGGTTCATATTCTTCAAGCGGTCTTTGTTCCACTTTATCTATCCTTCCTGTAGCTGGTAATGTTCTCATAACACTGACAGGGCTAATTTTCTAAGTTTAATAACATTATAGAAAGCAGTATTGTTCTATTCATTATTTTCCTAATCAAGCAGAAAACCATCTGCTTCTCAGTACATTTCCTAAGACATAAACAAGATTTTAGCTGCGCTGACAAAATACAAGGTCAGAAAGCATTTGCTATTAATATGGATTTGTTCAGTATAAAGCAGAATAAATGTATTAACCCTTTTTGGGCTTCTAAAAAGGCACTAATGCACATGTATTAATACATATTTTTCTAACATTTCCCCCCTATTAATACTTTTATTCTACTTTCAAAAGCATAAATGATTTGTTTCTTTTCCTAACCTCTTCCATTTTGAATTTGCAGTTAAGAAAGTCATTCAGTTTAACTTATGAAAGCATCTCAGTCTTCAATAGTTCATCAAGCTCAGTACCTTGATATAAGGTTTCAGAAACCGACAAATCTATAAAATCTTTGATCAATCTTTTCATGCAGGGGATGCCACAACAAACACATACTCCCAACAGGAGCATCCCTACACAAATAGCAATCAAGATGTTCATTAGGATGGAACCCCACTCCCCAAACCATTTCTGGAAAAAGTCAGTCAGTGGGTTTGGGCCTGGTTTGGTCATGGTCGACACTTGCTGAATCACCTCAAGATGGTTGTCTATCTCGTGCTGGTTGTCAGAAATATACAAACAGCATTCTTCTTGGATTAAAGCACATGTACCACCTACGCCGCTAGGGTGAAGTCAAGAGCCATGCAGTTTTGAAGCACCACAGTTCTCATGGTATTCAGTTCATCAGTCACTAATTCAAGAGCAGAAAAAGTTGCATTGCTCATTACTTCGAGGAGTTTAGACAGTTTTCTCAGCTCCCAAATCAATTTCACTGCTCCATATGCTGGTAATATGCCTGCCCATGATATGACAGTGTCACTCAAGTCCATATGTGTTAGTTTATCGCCCATGGAATGATGGTTTCTCCAGCCTGCCTCGATCTGTCCCACTGGATTCTCAGGTTTCCTGACAGGTTTCTTGGTGACTTCTCGTGCATTTCGAATTTTACCTCGAGGCAAAACTACAGTGTGTCGTATGGCCGGAACCGGGTAACCCAAAAAACAACTGCCGGACCAGTTCTCAGGTAACCATTTATAGGCCTTTTTGCCACATACAAAATAACAATCTTCCACCTTAGTAGTAACTTTACTATTAACATATGCTTGCCCTGCATGAAACATTTTCTTGTTTATTATAGACAGTTGCTTAAAAAGAACAGGATTATGTTGTACTTCATTAATTGTTCTGTGCATTGATTTAAGAAACGAGTCATAGTCTGTATCACAAATAGAACCTGCATTATTAGCTTTGGTGTAACATTTGTAAGGAACAGTCATATTGCAATTACTCCAACCCACCTGGACAGTATCATTTTTATAAAAACACACAATTCCCTTTTGTGTAACAGGCAGGTGCAATGCTATTTTATCTTGTGATTTAACAGTCGTAGTATCATAAACCAAGTTTTCCCAGGTCTCATTGACCCCTAGGGGCAATGCTGTCATTAATAATCCCCCGTATGCTGTTGGTATAGCTGTACAAACCCAACAATTTGAAACATTAAAAGTCTCAGCATACACATTTGATCACTTGGTAAGTGTTAAAGTTTGGATGCCAGTCTATGAGTAACGCATCGCGTTTATTCAGTTTAGCTTGTGTGGCTGGAAAAAGGAAAGGCCACAACAAAAAGATCAATGTCACCAGTATAGTTAACAGGATGATCATGCAATATTTCTGTGGTTGTTCTGCATTCTTGTATGCTCTGGATTGTGTCATTTTACTCTTGTGGTGTAACAGTAACAAAATTTTTATCTAGCTCAAAGTTTTTAACCAGTTTACAGTGTGTCAGGTGAATCCAGGACACTCGCTCTGCGATCTTGACTGCAGTGGGTGTTGACAGTGGCACTTGGTATGGCCTTTCCCACTTCGGTGTCGTCCAGTTTTTTCTCTTGATGGCTTTCACCCAGACCCATGTGCCTGGGACTACTGCTGCTTCCGATGGTCTGGTTTGTTCCTTATCTGAAACAGAATTAAACTGCAAAAGGTGTTTAGAATTCAACATTCTCCTCATATACTCAGCGAGTGTACAGTCGGCTTCCTGATCTGCAGGCATGAGAGGTTTCCACTGAGGTATATAATATGCCCTCCCAAATAACTTCTCAAAAGGAGTCAATCCCTTTGCATTTGGAACAGTTCTCATGCTCAACAGTGCCAGGGGCAGACAATACACCCAATTTCTATGTGTTTGCTCAATGAGCTTCCTTAATTTATTTTTTAACGTCCCATTGTACCTCTCTACCAACCCTGCAGATTGTGGATGATATGCACAATGATTTTTCAAAGAAATTCCGAAAAACTTGCTCAGTTGTTGTATGGTTTGGTTCACAAAATGTGTGCCATTGTCACTGTAGATCTTTTCCGGTATGCCACATCTAGGAATAATTTCTTTAACAAGGGTTTTCGCAACAGTAGCTGCATCTGGATTTTTGGTCGGAAAAGCTTCCACCCATTTGGAAAACATATCTACAGTGACAAGGCAATAGTTCTTATTTTCGCATTTGTTCAGTTCTATGAAATCCATACAGATAGTATGGAACGGATACGGTGGTGCAGGAAAACTCCCCTGCTTGGGCCTTAACGCCCCTTGTGCATGATGTTTATTACAAAGATGACATGACAAACAAAAATCTTTAGTGTAGTTTATAAATCCATATGTTGTGAACACTCGGTTCACTAACTGTACCATCCCCCCTGTTGAGACATGGCATTGCCCATGGCTCAACAAAGCTGCATATCTAAACAAGTTAGATGGCAATATCGGTTTTCCCTCTTTGGAGATGTACAGCCCTTCCTTGAGAATTGCTCCTCGTTTTATCCATCTTTGTCTCTCAACTTGCATAGTAAGTGTCTGCATTGTTTTTAACATTTCTAAGTCTAAAAATCTCAGAAGGTTGTAATTCCTCATTCAAAAGAAATGCTTCTGAAACTGCCTGCTTTGCAGCTGTATCAGCCCTTGCATTGCCTTTTGAAATTCTATCCTGTTGCTTGGTATGAGCTATGCATTTACAAATAGCTACTTTCTGAGGTAACTGAATAGATTCTAAAAGATCTAAAATAAACTGCGCATGATGATCAATTTGCCAGTAGATGTTATCATTCCTCGATTTTTCCACTATTGTGCAAAAACATGTACAGTAGAGAAAGCGTACTGACTATCAGTAAAAATGTTCACACATTTACCCTTTGCTAAGGTACATGCCCATGTTAAGGCAATCAGCTCTGCTGCTTGTGCAGATAAATTGTGTGGTAAAGATTTTGCTTCTACAATCTCAGTATCAGAGACTACTGCATATCCTACTAGGTTCTGTCCTGTGGGACCCCTTTTGCATGAGCCGTCCATGTAGTATGTCACCTCGGCATCACCCAAGGGAACATCCGTAAGGTCTTTTCTAGGTAGCGTCTTTTGCTCAATCTCCTGCAGGCAGCTGTGTGGTATGCCATCTGTAGGAGTTGGAAGCAAGGTAGACAGATTCAAAGTTGTACATCGTTCAATTGTCATATGAGGTTGGCTCAACAATATAGTCATACAGGAAAGATGCCTAGCAGGAGAAAGATATGCTACTTTTTCTTGCAGTAAAATAATCACGACTGCATGAGGCACTCTCAATGTGAGAGGGTGGAACAACACTACTGAGGCCTAAGCCTGCACTGCCATTGCAGCTGCAACTACTGCTTGTACACAGTGGGGTAAAGACAGCGCCACTGGATCCAGTTGTGATGAATAGTAAGCAATGGGGTGTTGCTTTTCCCCATGCTGCTGTGTTAACACTGATGTCATATAACCTTGCTTACAATTCACTGTTTGGAAAAAACGTTTATGATAGTTTGATAATCCTAAAACTAATGAGGATGCTATCAACTGTTTCAATTTGCAGAAAGCAGATTCTGCTTCTGGTGTCCATTGTAATAAATCCTGTGCTGCCACAGGCTTCTTGTATATCAAGTTAGTCAGAGGTGCAGATTCCAAGGCATAGTTTGGAATCCAGCTCCGACAAAAATTGGTCGTACCCAGGAAGGACATAATTTCCTTCTTGGTAGTGGGTTTTGGTGCTTGTAAAATCGCTATTTTTCTGTCCTCATCTAATGTTCTGCCCTCTTTGGATATTACATATCCTAGGTATCTAACTTGCTTTTTCCAAAGCTGTAATTTGTTTTTATTTACTTTATGTCCCTGAATAGCTAAAAATTGTAACAATGCTACAGTATCTTCCTTACAATCTTGCTGGGTGGGGGCTGCCAGCAGGATGTCATCAACATAAAGTAAAATCTGACTGCCTCTCGGTGGGGTAAATCCCGCCAAGTTGCTTGCCATTTCTTGTGAAAATATTGTTGGGCTTTCACAATATCCCTGTGGTAGTCGTGTGTATGTATACCTTTTCCCCTGAAATGTGAATGCAAACCAATGTTGGCTGTCAGGGTGTATCGGTATCGAAAAGAACGCATTGCTGATATCTACCACAGAAAAATATTTCTGTTGAGGTTTCAAATCATTCAACAGGGTGTGTGGATCTGGCACCGTAGGTGCCCTTGGTATTACTGCGTCATTTACAGCTTGTAAATCTTGGACCATACGCCATTCTCCATTTGCTTTCCTAACAGGAAATAAGGGTGTGTTACATGGTGAATCAGGTGATTCCACCAGTACTCCTTCCTTAAGCAAAGCTGCTATAATAGGTTTGATTCCTACCTCTGCATCTTTTCTCAAGGGATACTGTCTCTTTTGTAGTCTAAATGCTGACTTTGGTCTGATAGTAACTGGTGCTGCTGTACGAATCAGTTCTACATCTGATTTGCCCGTTGACCAGAGAGTTTCTGGTATGCCTTGTAAGGCATCTTCTTCCTCTTCTGATAAGAGTGCTAATCAGCTGTCCTCGCTAGACTGTAAGTGTACAGCTGGGTGTGTCTGTGTTATCCAGTTTAACTTCTGCTTTTGTACTCCCTGTTCTGACAGTTCTAACTCTGTCTGTTTTTCCCACCTCGTGACTTTTTCTCCTAGTCTGCCCATTTTACATTTTTGTCCTTGGTTAAGCTTACATGTGGTAATCGATTAAATTTATAAAGTGCAAAGAACTCCTGGGGTAATGAACAGCTAGCTACACTGTTCCCTTTTATGTCCCAGTACAGATTACGTAATACTAACCTGTTTGCACGGTTTCTAAACAATTCTTGTTCATATTCCTTATCAGGTCCTGATGTGCTACAATAATACAGAGTACAGTGCAACAAATGTTGTTTATCAATGTCAAGGGAGGGGAACTTGCTGATGGCTACGTTCATCAGCTCTTCGGTTACTGCCCCTGGACCAGTCGTAACCAAGTCCTGGCTGTACCAATAAAATGTTTCACCCTCCGATCACACTGCAAAAGTATCAATTTGTCGCTGTGCTTCCATACCCTGCATAGATGGAACTACTGCTATGCCAAATAGTTGCATAAGGTCTCGGCCCAAGAGGTTTACTGGGCATTTTGCAGAAATGACAATTTTGCTTTTCTGGGTTAATCCTGAAACAGGATCAGTTATTGCAATGTTATGGGAGAAGGGCTCCCGATACAGCTGTCCATTAGCTGCTTTCACTAATATGTAATCAGGTGACTCTGAGTTCTCTGGCAGTTTAGAAGGATGTACCAGGGTCCGTGATGCCCCTGAGTCACACAAAAATGTGACTTCCCTCCCTTCTACCAGGAGTATAAATTCTGGTTTTGTGTCTGCTAAATAGAGCTCCAAGCTCAATAAAGCTAAGTCTAAAATTTCATTTTCTTCACTATCCGTGACTTCATGTACTTCCTCTATTTATTCTGTCACATCCTCTACTCCCTCTATCACATTCTCATTTGTCCTTTCTTGGCTATTTTCTTCTAGTGATTCCTGGCTATCATATAGTCAGTCCTCACCCTCCTTATCTTCCGTAGTTGCCTTCTTGTTTTTCTTGCAATCCCTTGCCAGGTGTCCCTTCTTACCGCATTTAAAGCACTCCCCCCTTTTCTTTCGCCTTTCAAAGTCCTCTGATCGTTGATCAGATTGTTTGTTTCCCTGGGCATTTGTCTTGCCCTTTTTCCAAGACTGTACTACATAACCTTCTGCTCCATCTTCTACAGAGAATACTTGAGCTTTCTTTTTCTTTTTACTGTTAAAATGCCTTTCGGCATGTCTAGCATATTCAAGTAGTGACTGTAGTCTACTTGTACGATGATCTACTATGTGCTTTGTAATAAAGCTGCTTATAGGCAAAATACTGCCTTTTAAAAATGTATTCTTTAACTGCTGCTCATACGGGGAATCATGTGTTTGATCTTCAGGTACCTGCATTCCACAATGGTTATTAAAACACTCTAATAATCTAGCATAATATCTGTCAACAGTTTCACCTTCTTGTTGGATGCATTGATTAATGCAAGTCCAGTCTGCCCTAGGTTTCCATTTCTCAGAGATTCGGTCTGTAAGACCTTTCACTCTGTTGTCTAGTTCTGCTCTACTATGTGGGAGGGGTTTGTGTTCTGCGTCACGGGGATTCCAGTTGCCATTGATCATGTGCCAATCTGGTCCCACGATTTGTCTGACTACTTTTTCTACTTCCTCTCCATTTAAGTTATAACTTAACCTCATGCCTTGTAGGTCTTCTAAAAATTTTCTAAAATTAACTTTTGGATGGGGAATTCCCTCAGTGGCTTTCCGGATATCTTCCGGTGTTCACGGTCTGTAAACTAAGAGAGTTGGGTCCTGTCCTTCTTGTCCTGCCTGAGGATTAGGTACTTCTATAAGTGGGCATATTTCTTCTTCACTCATATATTGTGAACTTCTACCCATTTGATATAACTCAATGTCCCCTTTTGAGTTTCCTGCCCATGTTCGAGACCTGGTCTCGACGGGATCTCTAACAAACGGTGTTGATTTTTCAGGGATAGCAGGATATCGCAGGGGTGGACTAACTTGTTCACTTGCCTCATATTCTGGTAAGGGAGGTAGAGGGGCTGATGCTATTACTAAGTTATTGTCCTCTTTATCTAAAAACATTGCTTTTGAATTATTACTCTTTTGTTCCCTACGGTTTGCTTCCTCAATCCACCTGTGTGCCTGAGGAATCCCTAATTTACGTTGCTTTTTTACCTGACCTCTGGAATCAGTTTTAAGCAGTTTGACAAGTTTAACAAGTGAGGATTTTTCTAATTTACCATCAAATTCATACTTATTAACCCATTTTGAGTAGTATTTAACATTATCAGCACGTTGTAATTGCATAAATTTCGCATCTTCAGTTAACGGCGGAGTTTGGGATCTTTTTGTGCACTTATTTCCCATTTTATTCTAATCTTCGAAATGTTAAGTAACCCTTCTTATTTTTACGTTGTACCACGATTTCTCTTTTTCACAGTCTATCTAGAATAACTGCTTTACCTATTCTGTTTCCCCTGATCTACGACAAGACTGCAATCTTCCTGTCCCTGACTTGTACAAGACAAATCTCCTGACAGACAATGCAAATCAAGTCCCTGATTTAAAACAGAAAAGGGTAAATCTCACCTTACCTGAGCCTCCATGATTGATCGTCTGGTTTGAGGTAAACCCGCCCTTCAGTCGCAGATCAGAACAGCGGCTGGCGTCTTTTGGATGACAATTCAGTCGGAGGTCTTTTCAAATAAGAAGAACCGATGTGGTTTCTTCCCCGTATGGTTTCAAGCCACCTGGCCTGTCTGATCTGGTCAAAGTGGAGGTTTCCGGTCTGAAGGACCAATCTGTCAAAGGAAAAAACTTCAAAGACCAATACACTTAAGGTTCAGGTTAAGGCACTTTAATTCTTGCAGCAAGGAGACAAAAACATGCATGCAAAAATACAGAGTTTGTCTAACTAAAATCAGGAAGTGACGCCATTCTTATACTATTCTTACAAGACATTGCCTACTGAAGCTGACATAGTTAATCACAAGTTTACAATATTGTTTTTCACAGCAGATGTTGCTCATGATTTTCTGCTGATACGACATAACACTTCTAGATTCATGAGAAAACTTTGGAAAAATAACATGGCCTTGGAGACCGGCAGCTAGTTACAATTATTTCTACACTGCTGTGTTACATTTCAAGGTACTCTACTCATTTGAGCACAAAGCAATCACAGATTATAGTTCATATTCTTCAAGCGGTCTTTGTTCCACTTTATCTATCGTTCCTGCAGCTGGTAATGTTCTCATAACACAGACAGGGCTAATTGTCTAAGTTTAATAACATTATAGAAAGCAATATTGTTCTATTCATTATTTTCCTAATCAAGCAGAAAACCATCTGCTTCTCAGTACATTTCTTAAGACATAAACAAGATTTTAGCTGTGCTGACAAAATACAAGGTCAGAAAGCATTTGCCATTAATATGGATGTGTTCAGTATAAAGCAGAATAAATGTATTAACCCTTTTTGGGCTTCTAAAAAGGCACTAATGCACATGTATTAATACATATTTTTCTAACAATAATGCATTGTTCTTTTCTTTCCTACCAGTATTGTACAAGTGGTCATATATTCTGTTTTTTGGACATCTGTCGGTCTTTCTGACATAGAAACCAGGACATTCTAAACATTTAGCTAAATATATAACATGTTTGGTGTTGCAATTCCCATTTCTAAATGTTACTTTTGTCCTATTAAAATTCTCAAGGACTAGACTGTTGACATCTAAAATCGCATAACACTTCCACATTTGGTGGTGTGTTTATTTTTTTTATCCATCCATCTGTTGTCAAAGGGTGCTCAAGTTTATTTTTTATGTTTAGTCCTGTTTTATATACAAACAGAGGTGTATCTCCTAACATATCAACCAACCCGTCCTCTGATTTTAAAATGTTCCAATTAGCTGTCATTATATTTTTTACATGCTGAGCATATTGATTGTATTCTATAATACATGCCCTATTATATTTATTATTCCTTTCATTGTTTCGCATTGAATTTACCTGGGAACTATCCAATCCTAAAATGGGTTTATATCTTTTACCCCATTCACTCTTTACATAACCTGTAATATCAGATATAAGGCCATTGGGATATCCCCTTTCCCTAAATAAACTTCCAATAAATTCTATTTCTAATACCATTTCATCATTGAGGGAAGTCATCCTCGCGGCCCTAATACACTGTTCTTTCAGTATACTCATCTGATTTCTGGGATGATTGTTTGAATATTTCAGATAGGAATTACTAAATGTCTCCTTCCTGTGTATTCGTGACTTAAATCCTGTAGGTGTATGGGAAACAAAAGTATCTAAATAAGCAATTCCTACTTGGTTGCTATTGTGAGTGAATTGGAGAAAGCTACTCATGTTGCTTAGATATTGTACAAACTTAGCTATCTCATCAAGGGGTCCATCCCACAAAATAATATCATCCAGTAATCTGGTGTAACATTTAACATACTTGGACTGCTCACTGTTAAAAACATGTTGTTCTTCCCAGTCAAGCAGTACCAAATTTGCAAAGATGGGGGCACAAGCTGGCCCAATCCTACACCCTTAGTCTGCCTGTAATGCTCCCCTTCAAAGTAAATAAAGTTGTTTTCTAATACAATGGACATACATTCAACAATAAGTTGAACCCTGTCCCATTCAGTCCCTGAGTATTTTCTAATACTATTGGTAAACATCTCTAGACATCCCTCCTTCGGAATGCATGAAAATAAGTCAATAACATCAATAGTGAGAAATGCTAGTTCCCCTTTCCATAGACTAGGTTTCAGTCTACTAAGAAAGTCCCAGGAATCTTTTATAATATGAAGTACTTTCACAAAAATGTGTTTTAACCAATTATCTATAGCTACTCCTATAGGAAATGTTTTGGATTTACTACCTGATACTATTGGTTGGAAGGAGGGATCCAACAAATTTTTGTGTACTTTGGGTATAACCACTATTGTAGCTATTACTGGGGATATTACCCTCAAAAAATTAAATGTATCATTAGTAATTCTACCGTCTAAATGAAAGTCTTCCAAATATAAATCTATACGCCTATAAGCAATATGAATTTCATTTATAGAGACAGTTTCATAATTCCCAGAATCATGTAATAGCCCATACATTTTGTTGATGTATTCCATGGAATCATATATTACCACCCCTCCCCCCTTGTCGGGTTTCATAACCCTAATTCCAAGATCTGATCTTAGTTGGTTCAACACATCATTTTCTTTAGCCAGTAGATTATACTTGTGTCTATCCTGGTTAATCCTCTGTTGTAACTTGTATAACTCCCTGGTAACAACCTTCCCATAAGTAGCTATAGTGGGATGCATGGTGGGAATAAATACACTCTTTTTCTTAAGTGTTCCAGTGACCTTATTACTTGTTCGACCGTGAAAATGAACAGCTAAATTTAATTTCCTTAAGTATAGTTTAAGTTCAGTCATATTGTCAACTATAGTAAACCTTGTTCTAGGCACAAATTTCATCCCTTTGGATAATATACTAAAATGTTCTTCCTCTAACTGAATTTTTTATAATTAAATATATTAAAGTTGCTCAAACTATAAACTACTTCATTCGAGGCCTCTATGTATCTCCTCATAGCCTCATAAATCCCTATATTTACCATTGATACTGTCTCCTTACCACCTCTGTTGACCCCTGTACCAATTCTTCCTGTCCCACTCCTGTTCCTCAACCATGCCATATCTCCTCGTTCCTGGTAGATAATTCCTCTGTCCCCTCTGAAAATTTTGGACCTGTTTGCTATAATAATAGGGTTGGTGGAAGTCCTGCTGTACTTCACTTTCTTGATAGTCCTCTACAGGCAATACAGACTTCCCTTCCTCACTTTTCTTCAAAGGATATACGTCTCCCTTCTTATATTGTTCAAGGTCTCTCTCCATTTTCTTGCATTTCCTTTTATAAATCTTTTCAGATTTATCCTCCACAATAACAAACTGTTTGCTGTATAATTTATCCCACTATGCATATAAAAGGTAATTTGTAATCAAATAATTTAACTTTCCCACTTCATTGATTAAATATCATAACCTTTCATCATTGTATTTTATAATTAACTTCATAAATGTAAAACCAAAATGATCAAATAATGCATTAAATTTGTTTTTCACAGTTTCATTTATAATAATTCCCATTTGCGCCTTAAAAAACCTTAGCCCCACAGGAACAATATTAAGTTCCAAACGTTCATTTAAATACACATTGACTATTTTTAAACCTTTAATTATTCCTAAGGTTTTACCCAAGGAATAAATCATATCTTTCAGTGTTCCGTTGCTATCAGAATTCACATTAGTTTTGTCAGAATGCATGTTAGCACAATTTAAATTAAAATCATAGTTGGTATTAAAAAACTTGTCCAAATTAGGGTCACTTGACCCTCTTATTTTATTAGTTAACTCACACCTGCTGCTAACATTATTGTTGATGTGTACAGTACCTTTGCCAGAAGCTGCCACTGAATATGTCCTGGTAGGCAACACCCATTTTGGTTTGGCTCCATCACAGTGATACTCTTCCTCCGATTTGTTAAATAGCAAAAAATTGAACGTAGTTTCTTTTTCATTGCTCTTGTTATTCTCTATAGAATTTACTATTCTATAAGAGGTCCGAGTATCACTGAGTTCAGTATATCACTATATGCTACATCCCCCTTTCTTTAAATTATTTTTTTTTTAATTAAGTAAACAGTTCAAACTATATACTGTGTCTGTACTATGACTATATTGATATGCAATATTAATTCTTCACAAGCATTTTGGTTATGAAATGTATTGCAGATGTCATAGTTCTAGATACATTTTTCAATTTGATTCAGCATTGTCAGTCAGCATAGGATATATCACAGACTTTTTTCTTCACCCTTAGTAATTCTCAAGTGTGAGTCATGACTCTTACAAAGCACAGAGTCACTTATTTCACTTGGAATTATAATGTTACCATTCCTGAACATTAAGTTTTTAGCTAGAAAATGCATTTTAGTAAGGAAAATAAAATTTGATTTCTAAATGAGGGGAAATTTGTTCATTCTGACTATCCGTTCATAACAGTATCCCTTAACAGCACATTTCTCTGTATTTCTTGGTGAATTTCTTCATTTTATCTAACTGTTCTGCTGAAATAGGTGACTAAAGTTAAATAAAATGAAAGAAATCCACTTACACCATCCATGGAACTATTAGAAAACAATGAAAGAACCAATGTCATTGAGCATAAGTCATATAAGAAAAAAAACATTCCCCAGTATTCAATAAAATCCATGTAGGCTCCATGTAGAGCCTACATGGAATGTACCTGTGTGCATGGCCATGGTTCCTCCCCGAGAGCAAGCCAAACATATTAATTATGGTGAGGTACTGAGGGTGATCAAAGATATGTGGATATTGAATCCGTGCACGCAGTGGTGTAGATGCTGTCCCATAGTTGTGGATTGTCCCAAAAATTCTGGGCAGGTGATAAGCACAGGTCAGCATTTTTTTAAAATTTTATATCCTGTTTGCATGGTGCTGCCGATGCTTAACAAAGCCGAGCTGCGCTTATACAGTGGATATAAAAAGTTTACATGTCCCTGTTAAAATGCCAGGTTTTTGTGATATAAAAAAGAGACCACAATAAATCATTTCAAAACTTTTTCCACCTTTAATGTGACCTATAATCTGTACAATTCAATTGAAAAACAAGAACAAATAAAGCCAAACACCACCAATCCAACTGATAAGGAACCGAAAAACAACTGCAGCTCGTACACGGAGAGTGTAAAAAAAGTTTAATCCACAATAGTTAAGCGCTTTCGACTGGACAATTCAGCCTTCTTCAGAACTAATACAAACAACCTTCTTAGCAGGTTTTTATAGTCATATTAGCATCAATTAGTAAAAAAAACGCCAAAATATTAAAAGGTATATACCTCAATTTCATATAACAGAATGGGTTTATACCATCCTTTTTACATTCATTTAAAACCTCATTTTTAAAAACACATACATAAGTATGTCAAATACTAATATAACAATAACTCTATTATAATAAAAAGCTTAACATAATAATCTTGCATTATAATAATAATTGATTAATAAATAATTGCTCTTCAGCTATAGTACTAAAAGGACTCAGCATGCCTACACAATATTAATTTTAAACTACTTTAAATGGCATGACTGTTTAAGATATAACTATTAAGATAATGCCAAAAATGGTTTGATGCTTATGAATTCATTCAAACCAGGGGATCTAGTGGCATCCAAAACTATCTGCCATTTACTCTCCAATGCAGCTAAGCGCATCTTCCAGTTGCCACCAAATGCTGGACTCTTCAGTTGGTCTATTATTGTAAAACAAAATTTATGTTCAGCCCCCTGTTCTTGTATATGTCTATATAAAGCGTTTTAGTATCCATTTTCTTTATACGATAGTAATGTTCATATATACGCTTTTTAGGGGGCGTTCAGTTTTGCCTATATAATAGGCAGAACAAACCACACATAACGCCAAATAGACCACTTGGCTTGTGTTACAATTTCCAGTTTTTGATTTGATATAAGTAGAGTTCATGTCCTTTAATTTAATGTGTCTGTCTTCATTTATATGGCAGCATTGCTTACACCTTCCGCATTTTTTCGTTCCCTTGAACATACTTGATTTATCTAAAGATCTATTGTCATTTTCCAGCAATCTTTTAAGGTTTGTCCCCGTCTTATAAATAAATTTTGGTTCACATCCCACAATCTGATCTAGCTTAGTAGCCATAATTATATCCCAATGATGACGTAAAATGTCCTGAATATAATGAGTGTGAGGTGTGTAAGTTAGAATGCATGCTCTATTAAAATAATGGGGTTCATTGTCAGCGACATCCAATTTATCCTCATAATTACCCAATAAGGGGGGATATTTATTCCCCCATTCCTTGTAAACATACTGAGTTACATCTGTTAACATCTGGTGTGGGTAACCTCGAATAAGGAATAAATTTTTAAGAACATCAAGTTCAGTTGACATTACAGTGGCTGTTGAAGACATTCTAGCCACGCGAATACACTGGCCTTTGACTATATTTTTGAACACATACTTTGGATGGTTGCTAGTAAAGAATAAATAATCATTTGAAAATGTAGGTTTTCGATAAATCCTTGACGTAAAACCATTGTTGTCAAGTCCTATCATAACATCCAAAAATGGAATGTTAGTAATACTCGTACTGTGAGTAAATTTAAGAAAAAGAGAGGAGTTGTTAATGTATTGCATAAATTCATGCAATTTCTCAAAAGAACTATGCCAGAGAATGAAAATATCGTCCAGAAATCTGGCATAAAATGTTATGTGATTGTAATACTCGCTTTTGAATACAACTTCCTCCTCCCAGTCCAACATTACAAGGTTTGCAAAAATGGGAGCACAAGAGGCTCCCATAGCAACACCCTTGATTTGTTTAAAGTATTCATCTTGGAAAGCAATGTAATTATGCTCCAACACTAGTCCCATCATATCACATAATAGGGACACTATATCCCAACATAAATTAGAATGTTTTCTCAAGCTGTTAGAAAAATGTTCTATACCCGCATCTTTGGGTATACTTGAGAAAAGATCGATTACATCAATAGTTAGGAGAATAAGATTACTTTTCCATTTGTCATTAGTTAATTTTCCTAAAAAACTCCAAGAATCTTTCATTATGTGGGGAATTGTTTGATAAATGTGTTTAAGTTGACAATCGATCCATCTCCCAATGTTAAAAGTTTTAGACTTTGAACCAGAAATAATAGGTCTAAAGGGAGGATGATCTAAACATTTATGTATCTTTGGAATCCCCACAATTTTGGCCAAAATAGGATAGTCATTCTTCGAAAACATATATGTTTCATTCGTAATCCTACTATCAATTAAATATTCTTCAATAATCAGATCAATACGTCTGTGTCCTATATTAATCTGATTGATGGAGACAGGTTCATATGTATCTGTTTGATTTAATATATCAGATATACAGGACTTATAAAGGTCTGTCTGAAAAATAACGATCCCTCCACCTTTGTCCGGTTTCATAATACGTAACTCCCTGTTACAAATCACTTTATTTAAACATTTTCTCTCTAAAGATGTTAAATTCAATTGAGTGGTATTATATTGTTCATGCTTAGTCCTTATATCCTTGTGTAATTTGTATATATCCTTACACACTAATTGTTCATAATTCGTAATACAGGGATGAGAACTAGGTATAAATGTACTTTTCTTACACAAAGATGGGATATCTGATCTAACTTGTTTATCAACATTATTATCAAATAAAATAGCCAGATTTAATTTTCGACAAAATAATTTCACTTGTTTGATGTTATCAAAAACATTACTACATACTGTAGGGATAAATTTCATTCCTTTACTCATAACATGAATAAACTGCTGGTCAACCTCCACGTCAGTGTAATTGTAAACATTGAAACCCTCGTATGTGGTAAGCGTGTAATAACTCATTATATTCAGGACATTTTACGTCATCATTGGGATATAATTATGGCTACTAAGCTAGATCAGATTGTGGGATGTGAACCAAAATTTATTTATAAGACGGGGACAAACCTTAAAAGATTGCTGGAAAATGACAATAGATCTTTAGATAAATCAAGTATGTTCAAGGGAACGAAAAAATGCGGAAGGTGTAAGCAATGCTGCCATATAAATGAAGACAGACACATTAAATTAAAGGACATGAACTCTACTTATATCAAATCAAAAACTGGAAATTGTAACACAAGCCAAGTGGTCTATTTGGCGTTATGTGTGGTTTGTTCTGCCTATTATATAGGCAAAACTGAACGCCCCCTAAAAAAGCGTATATATGAACATTACTATCGTATAAAGAAAATGGATACTAAAAACGCTTTATATAGACATATACAAGAACAGGGGGCTGAACATAAATTTTGTTTTACAATAATAGACCAACTGAAGAGTCCAGCATTTGGTGGCAACTGGAAGATGCGCTTAGCTGCATTGGAGAGTAAATGGCAGATAGTTTTGGATGCCACTAGATCCCCTGGTTTGAATGAATTCATAAGCATCAAACCATTTTTGGCATTATCTTAATAGTTATATCTTAAACAGTCATGCCATTTAAAGTAGTTTAAAATTAATATTGTGTAGGCATGCTGAGTCCTTTTAGTACTATAGCTGAAGAGCAATTATTTATTAATCAATTATTATTATAATGCAAGATTATTATGTTAAGCTTTTTATTATAATAGAGTTATTGTTATATTAGTATTTGACATACTTATGTATGTGTTTTTAAAAATGAGGTTTTAAATGAATGTAAAAAGGATGGTATAAACCCATTCTGTTATATGAAATTGAGGTATATACCTTTTAATGTTTTGGCGGTTTTTTCTACTAATTGATGCTAATATGACTATAAAAACCTGCTAAGAAGTTTGTTTGTATTAGTTCTGAAGAAGGCTGAATTGTCCAGTCGAAAGCGCTTAACTATTGTGGATTAAACTTTTTTTACACTCTCCGTGTACGAGCTGCAGTTGTTTTTCGGTTCCTTATCAGTTGGATCAATTGAAAAACAAACAAATCTGTTGGGGAAAAAATATAAAAAATAAAAAAATGTACAATACCGATAAAAAATGGAATTAACCGGCAATTTAATTGTGTATTTAATTTACCATTAAATTTTTGTTGTGCAGCCTGACATAGTGTGCCATAACTGCAGTTTCTCTTCATTTAAAACGTACAATATGCTGGTTGCATAAGTGTGCACACCCTTAAACTAATACTTTATTGAAGCACCTTTTGATTTAACTACAGCATTCAGTCTTCTTGGGTACACACCTGCCATCAATTAAAGAGACTCTGATTAATCCCAAATAAAGTTCAGCTGTCCAAATAGGATTTTCCTGACATTTACTCAGTTGCCTGTTACAGCAAAAGCCATATTTTGCAGAGAGCTTACAAAGCATCAAAGGGATCTTATTGTTGAAAGGTATCAGTCAGGAGAAGGATACAAACAATTTCCACAGCATTGGATATACCATGGAACACAGTGAAGACAGTCATCAAAAAGTGGAGAAAATATGGGACAACATTGATGTTGCAAAGAACTGGACATCCCTCCAAAACTGATGAAAAGACAAGACGAAAACTGGTCAGAGAGGCTGCCAAGTGACCGACAGCAATACTAAAGGAGATGCAGGAATTTCTGGCAAGTACTGGTTGTGTACTACACGTGACAACAATCTCCCATATTCTATATATGTCTGGACTATGGGGTAGGGTTGCAAGATGGAAGCCTTTTCTTACACAAAAAAACTTTCAAGCCTGGCTAAAATTTGCAAAACAATACATCAAGTCTCCCAAAAGCATGTGGGAAAATGTGTTATGGTCTGATGAGACCAAGGTTGAACTTATTGGCCACAATTCCAAAAGATACATTTGGTGCAAAAACAGCACTTCACATCACCAAAAGAGCACCATCCCCACGGTGAAGCATGGTGGTGGCAGTATCATGCTTTGGGGTACTTAAGTTATTTTTCTTCATTGTGTTATCCCAGGAATGTTAGATTGCTATTACTGATTCACACTGAAGCTGCATTTAGGGGATCTTGAATTGTCCTGTTCTGGTTTGCTCAAGTGGTTTAATATTGGAGCTAGTTACTGTATTGTTCTAATGTGGGTAATTCTGTAAACACTACAGCGACCCTTTGTAAACAGCCCTACTTCTGTACGTAGTGTACCTTGACTTACTTTGACAGGGGAATAGTTGCTGGAGATTGCCATTTACAGCATTATATGTCTGCATTACTGTGCAGCTCCCTGCTGCTGTAGCTCTGTCTGCTTTATGGGTCAACTAGTTTAGTGTAGCGATTTTACACCTAACAGATAGTGCTCTGTGTTATATATGTATTTTATTTTTCACACAAGAGTAGGTAAAAACTGGTGTCAAAACAACAATTACTGCCACATTGAACATCTAATTTGCTGAAAATATCTCTTTCTACAGGTTTGTTTTACTGTTACTTGTTATGTACTAGAAACTGTACTCCTGTTAGTTAGTGCTCTGTTTACACATGAATATCTTGGTGCACTAGTGCATGTCATAGCTGGTGCTAAGACAACTACCACTGCCACTTTTAATTGCATATTTGCTGATAATATCACGTTACTGCATTGTTCCTCTGTTGTTACATGTTTAATAATGCCTAGCCTGTAAAGTGGTGTTTCTCTTACCTACCTTTTCCTCACTCAACTACTTCATTCTTCCAAATATTCTGTGCAGTTCTACAGTCCTCCTTTCCTTCTTCTAACCTTCTCTGATTTCTTCCCTATTCCTAGGACAATGGACTTGCCCAACTTACAGTTCAGGACACAAGCTCTAACATGGGTCATCAAAGTTTAACATCCCTTAACACCCAGAATCAGCGGTCCAACAGCAAAACAACCATTATCTTGTATGCATATTCCTGATAAATATCTTTAAGTATTAGGCTGCTCGCATACCACTGAGTCAAGCTCCTACACTACTCCTTTCACTTTGCTCTGTTCCATCTCTACCAAGCTATCCTAACCTCACCACTAGATCCTAAAACACTCATTCCTTCCTTCCTTCCTTCCTTCCTTCCTTCCTTCCTTCCTTCCTTCCTTCCTTCCTTCCTTCCTTCCTTCCTTCCTTCCTTCTTTCCTTCCTTTCTTCCAGAACTAAACTTAATTTCTGAAACTTCTGCCCACCTCTGTCCAGCAGCAAAGTTTTCTACCTGCATTGCCTCCCTCTGTTTGCTCTAGTTTGCTGGCTTTGCTCTCAGTTCTCTGCATCAGTGCAGCCCTGCTTTTACCTACCAATATATACAGATTCACTGATTGCTTTTGCTATCTGCTTCCCGTGATCTCTCTGGTTCAACCTGTTCCATTCGCCCTTACTACATTCGGGCTCACTCCACTCCCTTACCCTGCCCCTATATCCCACACACCCCCACTACACCCAAACTTAACTCTAACTAGACATTCCCACCATTTAATACTACACCAATCAAGCACCACGACACCCTTACTATACCCTCATCCCCAATCACACCCCACTAATCTCCATACTCACCAGCTATTCTTCCAATCTACAAAACACTTCTATTCCCTCCTAATGTAACTCTTCCCTAGCTTGCCTCACTCTTAACCTCTCTCCTCCTCCATCCTGCCTTAGCAACTGCCACTTTTTCTATATCCATTCTGTCACACTTATTTAATACACAACCTAGATCTGCTCACTGTTAATCACTCTCTAGCTTCCTGTAGCACCTCACTGCCTAAGTGCCCTACATCTACAATTCCTCATCACCTCCAGCAGCACCTTATTATCTGCTCTTTCTGCTTCAGTCTACCTTATCACTTCTACTTTTCCCCAGTCTCACAACACTTCATTCCCACCTTACCATGACTACCTCTCCACATATTACACACCTAAAAATGATATAATTTCACACTTTTACCTTAACCATTCTCATACTCATCAACCACCTAACATCTTATCAGAACCACCTGCACAACTACCGTGCCTTCCACACCATACCAGACCCTCAACTGCACCAAACTCCCCACACAAACTATAACATTGCTTCCAACCTGTATAACACAACTTACATAGGTTACATCCCATACAAATACATCCAACCTATTCAAAATCACGAATACCTCTCAAGCACTGTAAACTCCTAACTAAGATTAGTAAAGGTCTATTATTCTCCACTTCACTTCTAAAACTAAGCAGAAATATCCACCTTAATCCTGGCCTCAGATATCCTCATCAACAACCAATCCCTTCAACCCCCCTCACATGTTCTGCTAGTCCTATCTCCCCTAAAGTCTCCAACCTGTATTTGCTGAAATCTGACTAAACCCTGAAATTAAGAACAATGAAATTCTACCGCCAGGCTATAAAATATACCAATGTGACAGAAAAAAACTAACGTGGCTGTGGTATAGCCATAATTTATAAACATTTACAACTAGAACTTATAGAACCAACACTCCAGATTTCAGTAATGCTGAAATACTATTTACTAGACTAAAAATCATCAGCAATAAAAATATAACAACAATCTCCGCTTATATCCCTCCTGGCAATAACTCTAACACAATTTAGAAAATACTTCACTGGTATATTTAACTTTCTCACAAGAAGCCATCATAACAGGTGACTTCAGCACTGACTGCAACTCTTATAACTCAATAATCCCACTAATTTCATCAACCTGCATGGTTTTACACAGGTAATCCAACCCACAACAGGAAATAACAAAGCCACCAAAACCCAATCAATCTTAGACTGGATCCTTACCACAAACCGTACTTAGCCTTCTAATCAGGTAAACTCACCCATAGTCTTACTGACCATCTCCTTACCTATTTACTTAGACTTCATGTTAATGCCCTCCAGACAAACCTTTTTCCATCAAACTCACAGCAAAAAGAACTTTAACGCTCAGACTTTTATTTCACTATTACAACTCTGTGATTGGTCTCCATTTAAGGTTCTTCCTCTGAACACTGCCATACAATACTTCAACTCCACTTTCCTAGATGTACTAAACATGCTAGTACCTTGTAAAACTACAAGAGTAAAATCTAACTATGCTCCCTGATTAACAAAAGATACAAGAGATCTCAAAAAAAAAGATAAAGCCTTCGCAACCTGGCACTCCACCAAAAATCAAAGAAACCTAGACCTATACAGACAACTTCGTAAAAAAGCTAGGTCCTACTCAATCTAGAAAAAAAACCTAGTACTTTGCATTACAGCAAAAGCACAACAATAATCCCAAGGAATTCGTAGCTGCTATAAATAAATTCCTTCACCCCGGACACTCATTGACCCCTACCTCATCCTCCTCAAACAATAGCAACAGCATTGCAACACAGTTCAGCACTTTTGTTACAAGATCTATTCATTCACTAACCTTACTACATCTCCATGCATCCCAAATACTTCCAATGATAGCAGCGATTCCTTCTCCTTAAATCCCATTCAAACTGACACCATAAAAAACTTCTCTACAAACTCAAACCTACCACCATGGCGGCAGACAACCTCCCTACAAAAGTCCTAAAAATAGCAGCCGTTACTAGCACCTATCCCGTCAGTATTCTTATCAACCACTCTATCTCAAAACACTTTATTCCCCCAAGTTGGAAAATATCTTATATCATCGCTCTGCACAAAGACAGCAACTCTACTGAGTTCTCTAACTACAGACCCATTGCTATCTTACCACCCCTTTCCAAAGTATTAGAAAAATGTATCCACACACAACTTTTAAAGTACCTATTATCTTAAAGCCTCCTGTCTAACACCCAACATGGCTTCTGCCCAAATTACAGCACAGTAACTGCCCTTTTGAGTTTCACTAACATTATAAACCAGCAAAGAAATAATGGGAAGCTGGTATCCTCTATCTTTCTGGATCTATCCAAAGCTTTTGATACAGTTTCCCATCAGAAACTTCTTAATGAGCTTTCCTCCCTAAACCTCAGACACTTTTCTCTAACATGGTTCCATAGTTACTTGTCCGGCCAACAGCAAGCTGTCAAATGATAGCCTGAACTCTCAGCCCTACTACCTGTTAATATGGGGTTCCACTAGTCTCAAACCTAGGTCCTCTACTTTTCACTATCTTTATGAACCGACTCCATGCAGCTACTCCCCTTGCCTCTGTCATTCAATATGCAGATGACTGTACTCTCATCTGCACTGCACCTTCACTAAATCATCTTGTCACAACAGTGCTTTCTATCTGTTGAAGCTTGGATATCTGATTTAGAGCTGATTCTGAACCCTTCCAAAATTAAGTTGATGCTCTTTTACCCCAGTAGACCATGGCACCTCCCCTACCTCTTTCCAAATCCATTCCTCAAACAACACCATAATGACAGCCGTAACTCAAACTAAATTATTAGGCATTCTAATAGACAATAATTTGAATTTTGACATCCACCTATCCTTGTCCATCAAGAAGATGCGTACGAAACTTGGCTCATTATTATAGAATCAAGCCTTTCCTGACTAACAAATCAAGACAAGCAGTAGCCAGAATTTATCTCCTGTCCACCATACCGTGTGCCTCTCCTATCTTCATTAACATTAGTAAAATTAACATAAATACCTAAATAGCTTGAATCCTGCTGTAGGTACTGCGGTGGTGGTGCTGTGGTAGCGTTGTCGCCTCACAGTAAGATGTTGTCCTGTTCGATTCTCAGCTAGAGTGTCTTCTGTGTGGAGACATGCGTGAATAGGCGTACCTTCATTGAAGGTTGTGTGTCAGGGCCGGCAACTAGGCACGTAAAAATCTATTGCCAATCATTAGCGAACTGGAGTTCCACTGTGGCGACCCCTAAATGGGAAAAGCCAAAAGACACAACAAAAAAAAGCTTGAATCTTTAATAAAATACCCAGATTTGCCACCAACTCCCCACACAGGTCTCACCACTGCTGCACATTACATGAACTATACTGGATTGAAATACCTCATTATTTAACTTACACACACCTCACCCTCACACACAGAAAGGTACATCAACCTGAAAAAAAAAAACTGCTGTTCAAACAGTTTTTTTACCTTACACTAGCACTCGTATATTTCAGTCCTCTAACAAATCCTTATTACAAGTCTCCTAACCCAGTAACAAGGCTGGGGACTCTCATTTCTCCAACTACATCTCCAAAATATGGAATTCTACCCATCAGAACATAATGACTACTACTGACCCAATCCATTTAAAAAAACAACTAAGAGTCTTCCTCAGCAATAACTGGCTCTGCCCATGTACTGGGCCTGGTTAAACCTCTTCATACCTGAATTAGCATTCTATGTCCACTACATCCAACCCACTTACTTATTACTTTCTTCTATCTCCACTTCTACAAAAAAAATTCCTCCAACTTCTTCTCATGTACTTTCCTTGCATCTCTCCTTATATCTCACCCCTGCATAACCTCTCTCCTGTTCTTCCTTCTGCTTTCTCTGCCATCCTCTCTACGTCAGTACTCCCCCCTTCTACCCTCTATCCCCTCCCTTTACTCTGCTCTCCAGTCTTATTTCCACTTCTCATTACTTACTCTACATTCTATTTCACTTCGTCTGTACTGTACATAACCTTAACACTGCATATTTATTGTAGTGTACTTTGCCCTAATCATGATTTACTTTATTTTCCAATCATTGTAATCTAATTTAATCAGTGCATCCTACTTTTACTGTAAGCATTTACTCCATGCTATACAATGTACTTTATGAAGTATATAATTCTTATGATGTATATAACTTGTATTTTTCTCTAAATATTGTATAATTGTCTCTGGAGCTTTTCTCCGCTGGCCTCAGCTGAAGATAGGCTTTTCACCCAATTGGACTATCCCAGTAAAGAATTGTTAAATAATAGAACAAATAATAAATATATACACACATGCATACACATATGTATGTTTGTATCTCTCTCTCTATATATATAAGTTAATATAAGTTCTTGCTAAAGTGTTCTCAGGTCATTATTACTAATTCTGTCTCATCCCCGTGCTTTGTTTGGATCCAATTTGCACAGTTTTTTTTCAATATAATCTAATTTGATTCCAGTCTCTGCAGTTACCTGGATGTCAGTAGGACAACATAGCACTCCCTTTGTGGAGCCAAACTGTTTTGCATAAGATTTTGTAAATATATCTATAATTTGTTGTGTCTGAGAATAAATTTTAGAATCTACACACAGTTATCAATTTTATATGTCTTTACTCCTTCCACATCGTGTGTATCTATACAAAGCTTTACTACTACTCTCAAGATCTTTAAATGCATTTTCTTTTGATTTTTCTTGATCTTGTCTCACCCAGTGCTTAATTTGTTTGTCCAGCTTCTTTATTTCAGTTTTCAAAGTTATAATTCCACCTCACTTCAGTTTATTATATTTTTTATCTTTCACCTTAATCAGGTATCTTGTTTTTATGGAAATATATCCCCTGATATTGTATGCCTAGATCCTGAAGTTAACCATTTTTTTATTTTTTTGCACTCAAACAATTTCTCTTTCAAAACTTTCTACATTTCATCTGCAGTTTTTCCACTGAACACATCACTACAGTTAATTTTACATAGTGACTGTTTTGCTTGCATATAATCTGTAATTAATCTTCTGTGCATTGGTTTAGATTTCAGTTTGGCAAAATTATCTAGCAACAAATTAACCTTTATAACCACATGATCACTGCACATCAATGGTGGTGAAACTTGACTTGAAGTAACAGTAATTTCTTTAGGAACACAAACAATGTCTAGTATGTTCCATTCCCTGGTAGGATTTTTTACATTATGAAGGAATTGTTCCTGAACATACATTGTGAATAATTTCTTTGCTAATGTTGTTGAATCAGTATTATTCCAATCTGTTTCTGGTAAATTTAAGTCCCCAGCTAATATTATTCTTCCCTCCTGTGTTTCATGCTAGAAATGTGTGAATTCCTGTAGGTCATCAGCACTTGACTTTGGTGGTCTATACACTCCAATTGTTATATGTTCCAGGGTTGTCTTTATCGTCACAGTTACACAATGTATAGTATTGGTGTTATTACTGAACATGTAATAATCACAGGTTTCATAACTATCGGTAATCCCTATCATAACATCTCCACCTAATTTTTGTTAGAATGTCTGTTACATTAAAAACATTTATACCCTAACAGAACTGGATTCTAATCATTGTTCTTTAACCATGTTTCACAAACAATAACAACATTAGTCTTGTGGAATATAACAAATTTTCCAGTAAACAAAACTTTATTATTAGTGCTGCTAGCATTAACAACCGCCAGAGATGCATCAAATGTTGCTATCTGTGAATTGTTAAATTTTCGACCTGGCAAAAATCCTGCTAGTGTTTCTCAACTATTGCAAAAGATCTGCTGCAAAAATTCTCTTTCCTAATCTTGACAAATGCATACCATCCTGTCTGAACATGTGTACCCAAAACTAGGCTTGGATGCTCTACACATTTCGATTTTTTTAAAACAGGAAATGTTTTCCTTGTAGGTATTTACTCTTTTCATTCACAGTGACCTGACTATCCTTTCTGTATAGCTTCATAATGCTATTTTCCCCATATTACACACTGCAGCATCATGAATTTAGACCTTTCTTGTGCCTTCCAGTACATGGTCTACAAATCCCTTATTATCTATGGCTTCCACTATCCCATTCTCCCTTCCTGCTCTTGATTCTAGTATGGTCCAGTTTCCTTCTGCTAGGTTGAAGTCTCCCATGATTAGTCATTTTCCTTCTTTCTCTCCCTTTAATTTTTATTTTTCATCCTCCTTGTTTGCAACTAACATTTAGAAATGTTGCCAATTTTTTATTTTTTTCTGCTTGCTACTGGCACTGTTATTTTTATGTACACATCTTACATGTTCAAACATTTAAATATTTAAACAAATATATTGGGATATTGGAATATATTGTCTATCCATCATCCCACCCTGTTCCACCCTTCTACTTTCATAGCCACCAAGCTGATGTTGGAGCACTTCTCTTTGTTTTCCTCCTCTGCTCCTTGTTTGATGCCCTTCCTGACATATGTTGCAGTCCGTTTCCTGCTCTTATGGTATATGGCTACCTTAGGCAGTCTCTGTTTGCATTTTCCATTCCATATATTTTTTGACCCAAGTCTCCACATTTCAAATCCCCACTAAGTTTGTTTATTCAGACACTACTTCAGCTAAAAATTAGTTCATCATTTGCTCTAAGGTACTTCCATCACATCCTAATACTTTCCACCTTTTTTTTTTTTTTTGCTGTTCTCAGTCTTACTTCTTCCTGTCCTCCTACTCTTAGCTGCTCCTGTCTTTCATGGCTAAATCCCTTCCACTTCCTTTTAAAGGAATCACTCTTATATAGTACCTTCCCATTATATATTTTATCATAGTTATGCCTTGAGGCTGAGGTATAACCTGTCTCTGATAAACAGTTGTTTCTTTTTCCATCTCCTTCTATTTTTTATGGCCTTAAGCAAATGAAGGACTTTCAAGAAATCATGCTCTTAGTTGTTTATATCTCTTATATCTCTTTGACAAGTCTTTGTCTGTCTTATTTTTTTTTATATTGCCTCTTTAGCCAACTCTTCAGTCTCCACAAATGAAATATGAAATATGGTCATGACTTGGTCTGCTATAACTAAACATAACCATGGGAGCATATCCATTTTCACTAGTGTTTAACTTCATCTCACCTGATTAGATGATCTGCTGCTCTTCCATTGTCTACCTGCCTCCAGGGCTCCATCTCTCAACAAGCAGCATATTTCAGCCATTCCAAGCTGTCTGCAGTACTAAACATAGCTTGAAATGACTGTTCTGGCATTTAGAAGCACTTAATGAGAACCACTGAACTTACACTGCTCTTCCAGCTTTCCTGACTCTTCCTTCTCATGTGCATTCATTATAATTATATACACTTATAATCATAATTATAATTGCACACTTCTCTGTTGATATCTTTGTGGCTTCATCTCTCACAAAACCCAAAGTCACCATTTTTCTGTTGCTGGTCATCATAGTCCTATATTAGTTTGCTTTCCCTTACTCAAGGCATATAATTTGATATTCCATTGTTCAAGCTGGCACAACCTACTACCTACACTTCCACATCACCAGTCACCAACACAGGAACACCTCTAGCATAGATGTCTTACAAATTTATGGCTGCCTCAGACCCTCCCACCCATTATTGAATATGGGACATTCAACAATGCTATCATGCATCCCCTGTGGCATTTTATGATGAAAATTTTACAGAATTCTAGTAAGATGCTTGAGTATGAAATGCAGTCAAGAATGTCATTCTATCCAGATATATTTGACTTCATAGTAATCCTGTTTACAGAGCAGTGTGTTATGTTTGTCATTAGGTGTAGCTTGGCCTCACACTAGTTATTTTAACCCATAAGCCAAAGGGATGCATGCTCCAATAGGTGTTGTCACATGCACCTTTGATTTTGTGGTTTATATAGCAGTGTGCTGAGGGCGTGAGGCATTCTGTATGAGCAAAACTAGGAGGGAATTTCACACCAGGATTTAAGAGCATATTGACAGTATTAGAATTAAAACGCATATATTTCTTTATTCAAACATTCAGTTGGCTGCAGCAAATACAAAAGGTTCATATTTTATGTGATTGATTATCAGACTGTTGAAATAAGGGTGAAACAAGGGGCATAGACAAAGAAAATCTTTTGGAAATGTGTGAATATGAAAACGCCTGCATATCTCCAGGCATCGATGCATGCATACATTTCAAATGTGTATTAAAAGACAGAATGTTAAAGCACTTATATATTTTATTTCATTCTGTATAGGTGCATAAGTTTGTAGGTGTTTATTAGGCTAACAGCCACTGGGGCCTTTTTATGCCTAGCCATCATCATCATCATCATCAACCCCTTTTTCCCATTTTTGACATGAGGTCGGAGTGTTGTGTTAACTGTCACCATCTCTCAATTCAATGTCATACTCCTGCTTTCTTCAACACTAATGCCTGACTGTTGCAAATCTTCTCTCACACAATCCATCCACCTCTTTGCTGGATGCCCTCATTTCCTCTTAACCTTCATCATGTCTGTCCCAAATATTATACATATATATATATATATATATATATATATATATATATATATATATATATGCCTATAAGTTGTTCTCATTGATCTTTTCTGCAATTGGAGCTAGTTTGGCTTCTGCTCTTATGTCCTAATCTCTTCATCTGTCCCACAGTGTGCCATCCTACCACCCTTCTCAAGCACATTGTTTCCATGAGACATTTGACACTCAGGGCCCCTCCCCCACTTTTTGCCATATGATCCCATGCCAGGAATTCTTCTCTTTGTTTGGTTCTGTATATCATATCTGTGGCCTTAGAGTGCATCATGTCATAGCTATGGTCCTGCCTATCAACTGCATTAACATTGGTTACAGTCTTGTCCCAGGCCCAGTCATGGTAAGGCTGGTTGGCTGCATGCAGGCCAAAAAGCCATCAGCCATGGAGATGGAGTGCCTGGAGTAGCATCTCATTCTTTTCATATTGGGACTTGGCATTATACATTGATGATGTTCCAGCAGATGCATTACTGTGTTTCTGATAGTGGCATTAAGAGCCTTGTTCATACATGACCATTAAAATCATAACACCACAAATATCCTCCTTTGCCAGATAGTATGCTTTTTGTGCCTGACAGCTATAGATCTCTATCCACAATGTATGCAACAATAAAATATCTCTGAGTATGTGCTCGTGGGTGTGTCTCCCATCAAACGTAACAATCCTGCAGTCCAGCAATTGCTGTACCCTTGCAATTCCTTTCTCAATACACCTTGCCCAACACACTTAGAAGTAGTGGCATAGATACTGTACATCTTATTGTCAGTAGTTTGAATAGCAGTTAAAAGTAGCTGTACTACAAATTAAAGGACTTGTAAAAACCAGCACTTACCTTGTACAAGCAGAGATATTTTTGCTGAAGTACTGCTTTCTTTTCAATTTGACCTTTTGTGAGTTTAAAACTTTGAGCTCCAGAGGCTTCTTCAGTTATGCGAGGAAGCACTTTGCCTCTTGTTGTGCTTACATCATGCTGATTCACATACCTGTCAAATGTCCAGATTTTCACAGCTTGTCTAGATTTTTGGCTTATATTTTTTGCCTGTTTGTCACTGATGATTGAAGTCATTAAATAATGGCATACATTTGAGTTTCAAACTTTATACACTTCAGAAAAATGCATGTTTACACAATGCTAGTTATTCTAGAAACTTTCTAAGCTTAGTTGAGCAATATTTAAAATCTGTCTCTATTTTGGGCCCTTGTCCCCTCATTATTTTAGGCTTTGTCCAGATTTCTCGCACTAAAACGTTGATAGGTATGCTTTGTGGGCATGATGCTTATGCTAATTAGGGTTCAGCTCATTATTATTTCTGAATTGCTCAATCTGTACGTTTAGCTGTTCAGCTTTGAGTTTACTGTTACTTGCCAAAATGCAAATACGTATTTTTTTACACAAAACTTTAACTTTTTACCTTACGTTTTTGTTTTGTCTGTCATTTTCAAAACCTTTTACCAATGTGCTCAAAATTATTTGATTCAAGCCCTTGCTTTCTGTGTGTTGAACCAACTTCTCTTTGAAGTGTGTAATCTACTGAAGCTGTAAGATAAACAAACTCCAAAGGTTTGTGACTTTTTTTAGGTATAGATAGCTTTTAATTTTTTGGAAGGAGCAGGAGAACGCATCATACAGGTAATATAGAACAAAAGGTTCAGTGCATGTTTCTGGTGACTTGTTTCAACAGAATAGAAATGCTATTGTAGTACATTACTCAGCTTACAACAGTCAGTTACAGACATGAACCTTTATTTCATGTTGTGACAAGTTCTATTACTTTGTTTGATTATATAAGTCAGGAATCCATCAGTCTAACTTAAACAACGATATGTACTGTGATGTCCCCTCTCCTGGCCAGTAATCAAGGAGTCTGAATCCTCACCATTGATGCTGGAGAGGGGTGTTCACTTGGAACAAAAATAGATACACACAGTACTTACAGATACAGCTTTCTGCATCAAGGACAATTTACCTTAAAAACACACAGGGAACACACTTAGTCTAGGATCTGGATTTCTCTGTCTGTCTCCCTCCAGGTCCCCACACGAATCTTCACTCACACAGCTATAGAGTCTCCAGCACATTCTCTGTGAAACCAGTCTTTCTTGTGCCTGCTCCAAGCAGCTGAGACACACACTCCTTGAAATTTGATTTTCACACACACACACACACACACACACACACACACACACACACACACACACACACACACACACACACACACACACGTGCACACCTGGGAAAGGCTGGCACAGACTTACTAGCTATGTCCTCTTCTGCCCAGACTGCAAGGTAGTTACTACAACCAAACACTCCAAAGCCAGCTATGCTAAGGCTCTTACAAGGGTACTCAATGATACTGAGTGAAATTAAGATTAGTACAAATGGTAGTGTTTTGACCAATACAGTAAGGCTTTCATGAGTGGCCACAGAGTCACCAAATAGATATATGTACTCTCAAAGGTTAAAATATTCTCTAAAGGACCACCCACATTGAAAAGTTTAAATATATTTAATAATAAATAATAAAAGAACATGAAAATACTAAATATCTTTTTACAATAAACACCAGAGTTTCACTCACAGGAAATATTAAAAGAACACATATTAATAGATTCACACAGATACAGAAAAACAGTACTTAACTAATCTCACTATATTTTCCTGACTCATCTAAAGAATTGCTATTTTCTGGTTACTTAATAAAGCAAGGCAAGATGTAGTGGGTGAGAGATACTTCTTTGTTAGTTTACAAAAACAGACTGCCATGAGATTTCAATCTCATCTAGTATTAAAACATCATTTTTGTCTTTGATTACAGAATGATATCACATACATCTGTCATATGACTTCTGGTTCCCATGTTCATCTCTTTCCTAGAAGCTGTCAGGACTTAGCACATATTTGTTGCCATACACATAGATAGAGCTTTGCTGATATGTGTTATAGCATCTGGTAGCTGTAAAACCTTAAAACACTTCTATTCTTCCTACATGAGCTAATAAACAAGTCTCTGGCTGCATTCAGATCTGTAAGGTACAATCTTTATGGCCTAAATTAAGTAATTTAATTTAATTTCTTACTATATTTCAAAATTAGCTGGATTGAGATTAACCTCTTCTCTTCCAGTATCCTTCATTAAAATATACACATTTAATCACTTGCAATATGGTCAGGACCCACTATTGGTACATTTTGAACACAAGCAGCTTTATAAATACATTTTTAAACACAAGAATCTGTACAAGTCAGTTTGATATACAAATGACATATAATTCTTTACAGAATTCCAGCTAGCTGTGCTGGCATATGTTACACATCCACTACCCTACTTCTCCTAGCATAGCCGGCAATACTTTAGATGGTCACAACTCACCCCATTGGAAGACTCAAGCTAATTTTTCAGGTGACCCTTGATAAATGTTGCTTGAGAGAAATATGCCTGTTTGGGAATACATTAACTCATACCCTGTCTTGAGAGCTCATTGACATTTCTGACCCCACTACAGTGCTGCACTGTCATATCATACGCCTACAACCCAAGGCTCCACCTTAATAACTTGGCATTATGCTGGCTAGCTCGATGTAGCCATGTTAAGGGATTGTGGTCTGTAACTACAGTGAATTTCCTTCCATACAGATATGGTTGAAGTTTCTGCAGTGCCCATACTATGATTAGATAGTCTTTTTCTATTGCTACATAACATTCCTCCCTAGGTTGGAGTCTACGGCTGAGATATACCACTGGGTGCTCTTCTTCTTCTGAGGAAACCTGGCAGAGTACAGCACCCACCCCATGGTTCAAAGCATCCACCTGCACAACAAATTATTTGTTGTAATCTGGACTGGCTAACACAGGGGGTCCTCCCAAAGCCCATTTAAGCTGTTGGAATGCCTGCTCACAGGCTGGGGTCCACACTACCTTGTCTGGCCTGTTTTACTTTGTCAGGTCTGTGAGGGGAGCAGCTATTGTATTATAATTGAGAATTAATTTTCTATAGTATCCCGCTGTCCCCAAGAATGCCCTCACCTCCTTTTTGGTAATGGGGCAGGCCACACCTGAATAGCTTCCACTTTGGCAGGGTCTTGCCTGATCTTACCCTCCTCACTCTGTGTCCTAGGTAGGAGACCTCTGCCATACCCACCTGACACTTACTGGGCTTAATAATCAACTCTGCTCTTTGCAGTCTGCCCAGGACCTCCCTGATATGCTGAAGGTGCTCATGCCAAGAATGGCAATATCATCTAGGTAAGCAAGGGCATAATCTCCTGCTCCTGCTAGGATAAGATTTACCAGCTTCTGGAAAGTCAATGGGGCATTTTTCATCCCAAAGAGTATCTTTGTGAACTTGTGTAATCCGAAAGGACTCACAAAGGCTGACCTCTCTCTAGTGGTGGGAGTCAAGGGCACCTAACAGTAGCCCTTGGTCAGATCAATAGTGGTCAGATACTTAGCCCCACTCAACTGCTCTAAGGTTTCATCTGTCCTAGGCATGGGCTAAGCATCTGACTCTGTGTGACTATTTAATTTTGTGTAGTCCATGCAGAATGTGGTACTGCCATCTGTCTTTGGTACCAGCACCACTGGGAAGATCCAGGGACTGCTGGACTCCTGGATTACCACCGGTTCCAATATTTCCTGCATTTCCTCTTTCAGAGTCTGTCTGACTTGCTCAGGCACCCTGTAAAGGGCCTGCTTCATAGGCTTTTGGGGTCCTGTATCCATATGCTGCTGCAACAGGTGGGGCACCCAGATTTCCCAGTGAACATGCTCCTAAACTCCTGCAACACTGCTCGTATTTCTTGAATTTGAGAAGGGGATAGCCACTGGGACATTGATACCACTGAGGTATCAGTCCGAACCTCACTGAGGAGATCATTCACCAGATCCCCTTCAGACTCCTCCTGCCATTCACTGCAAATACTCAGCAATAGGGCCTCCTTATCATGGTAAGGTTTCCTCAAATTATCATGGTACTATTTGTACCCCTGCCTAGCGGTTCTACCATGTAGTTAACATCACTGACCTTCCTTACCACTTTGAAGAGTCCCTAGCTGCCTGCAGCTTATTATGTCTGACAGGAATGACGACCATAGCCTGCTGTTCCACAGCATACTCTCGGGCTTGAGCATTCCTGTCAAAACAGTCCTTTTCTGCTGTTAGTCTCCTGCCAGGCTCTCCTGGGCCAAATCCATGAGCTACCTAAGCCTTGTTCTGAGGTTTGGGACATATGCCACAATAGACTCCTTGTGGGATTCTCACTCACCCTTCCACTCATCACAAACCAAATCTAAAGGCCCCTTCACCCTATGCATATACAGCAACTCAAAGGGTGAAAAACTTGTGGATTCCTGGAGTATCTCTCTGTATGCAAACAGCAGATGGGGCAAATATTTTCCCACTCTGTCTTAAACTGGTCTGCAAATCCTCATAACATGGTCTTTGTATAGAGTTTAACCTCTTCACAAGTCCATTAGTCTGGAGATGGTTGGGGGTGTTTTTTAGATGCTTCACCACACAATGCTTCCACAGAGAAGCCAGCAAGTCTGATATGAAATTGGCACCTCTGTCAGCTAGTACTTCTATCGGAAAACCTTTCATGCTGAAAATCTCTAACAAAGCATTTGTCACCTTCTCTGCCTTGATGGAGGACAGAGCCACCGCCTCAGGGTACCTAGCAGCATAATCTACTACCACCAAGATATACTTCTTCTCTGTGGAACTTCGGGTACTCAGAGATCCCACAATATCCATAGCTACCCTCTGAAATGGCTCCTCAATCACAGGCAAAGGCATCAAAGGAGCTTTGAACTTCTCCTACTTTGCCTACTTTTTGGTACTACTCACAGGTCCTGCAGTACCCTGTTACATACCTTGCAATCCAAGGACAATAAAAGTTCTAGATGATACATCTGCTGGTACTCTTTATGCCCAGATTACCTGCAAAAGTAATGTCATGGGCCATGGCTAGAAGTGCCAGACAGTAGGGTCTAGGCACTGTCAATTGCTGTATTACCTCACTCTGTAGCCCTCCCTCAGGGTTCCACTCTCTGTACAGTAAACCTTTATTCCAGTATAAAGACTCCCTATTTCCTTGCAGGTTAGGTGCCTCCATAGCTATGTCCCTCAAGCCTCATAGTGTAGGATCTGAGAGATGTGCCTGTCTCAACATTATCTTTGTGACTCTTCCCAGCTCACCTTCCACAGGAAGTCTGGTATCCTTTGACAGCAGTGACTCACTGTCAGCCTGGGTACTGCCACTCACCTCTGTCCAAGGGAACATCAGTACCCATCAGCAGCTGTGGCTCGGCTTCAGACTCACTGCTACAGGGTAGCTCCCTCCATGAAATAGCCACCTCACAAGCCAGGGCTTCAGGTGTGGGGTCTGTCTGGGTCTCCTCCAGGCTACCAGACCCACATGCCTGTTTCCAAGCCTGACTGCATCTAATTGCATGCACACAAGGTACTGCATTATCAAAATCATTTCCTATCAGGACATCTGCAGGGATATCCTCAAACACATTTACTTGCTTGCTTCCTTTTCCACCCTCCCAGTCAAGGTAAATTCTGGCCAAAGGCATTTGGAGTGAGTTCTTCCTAAAGATCTGACTGGAGTGGACTGCACAAGTAAGTACTGCTGCATTTAACCACTGCAGGCTTTGCAATGGTTGTATTAGAGGCTGTGTCTCTCTTAGTAGTGGCCTGTTTTCCATCCACTAAGATTGAATATAAACTTTGGTGAAAGTTTGGTATGCCTGTTGTCTCCAGACAACTTACCACTGGTATACTGTTATTCCCACTTGCTGGCTCCCCCACCTTTTGTTCCCCACCTTGCCTCCATGAACATCTATATGATACATGGCCCCACTGGTGATATTTAAAACATTTAACCCTTGATCCTGTACATGTACCTGAACTAGTGACTTTCCCTGTTACTAGTGGACTCTGTTAGGGTGGTTTAGGCTGCCCACCATGGGTTCTCTTATATCCATGTGCAGCACTGGGTATCCCCTTTATGTGCAGTGATACCCTGCTTGCTAAGTAGAGATACCCCTTTTTCCCCAGCCGATCTGCAGAGTTACAATCTCGGGTCTGCCGACCAGATTCTCATATCCTCATGCAATGTACTAAGGACTTGTTCCCTCACCAAAAAGTCTGCTAGCCCTTCAAAAGTGGTGATCCAACACCTACTTACCCACCTAAGAAAATAAATGCTTAACTCAAAAATATAATTGCACACACACTTTCATCTTTCTTGAGTGTATGCTCACAAAACATTTTTCTGTAAGCTTCAGGTGTTAGCTTAAGACATTCTAGTAAACATTATTTTACTTTGTTGTAGTTTAAACAATCAATATCAGACAATTTAGAAACACCAGTTACACCTTTACCATGGAGTAAGGGAGTCAGGAACTATATCAAGAACCCTTGGTTAGCATTATACTGTTTACACACTCTTTCAAATATATGAATAAAACTATCAAAATTATCACCCTCTGTAAATTGTGGAAGAAATTTACTGACCTTTACTGCTTCTGGGGGTTCAGTTATTTCCTTCCCCATTACCTCCATGACCGTGGTGAAGAGTCAGCATCTCCCTCTCATGTTGACGCTGTTTCTCATTTTCTTCAGCCTCCAAATGCTACAGTCTCTCATTTTCATAGGTTCATAGATTAGTACTAAGCTAACTGCCCTTGCAAGCCATTTTAAGCCTAGCCAATTTTCCCTTGTGAGACATGGACCTTGCACCTTGTGTTTGTAAGGCAAACACCTTAACCATTAGGCCACCCTCCCAACCCTCTAACCCTACAACCCTTTTCTTCAGCTTCCAAATACCAATGTCTCTCTGCTGATTCTAATTCCAAATGCTTGGAGTTCAGTTTAAGCCTCTTTAACTCCAGATAGATTTTTAAGACCTCTGCGGAAAATTGGAGTTCAGTTTAAGCCTCTTTAACTCCAGATAGATTTTAAGACCTCTGTGGAAAAGGTGAACTGTCCTGTTTCCGAGGCTGCAAATTTCCATCACCTGTCTGGTTATCCTCTTGGTTGCTGGTCTGAGCTGCGACAAATACTGAAATAATTTCCTCTTTAGTCAGGTTGGCATGCAGCAGTCCTTTGCCTTCACACACCTTGGCCAATTGGTTCTTTGTCAGCTTGCTATAATCCTCTGCTGACATCTTTGCCTGCTTTCCATGACTAAATTAAATTAACAACAAATAAATAAAAACTGTTGTGAAAATGAAATTCTGTTTGTTTACCTTGTGGCTGCTTGAGAGTACACCCACCTTCACTGGCAACTGACTACAGAAGTTCAATTACTATCCCACTACTGTCACCAATATGTGATGTCCCCTCTTTGGGCCAGTAATCAAGGAGCCTGAATCCTCACCACTGACCCTGGAGTGGGTTATTCACTTGGAGCAAAAATAGATGCACACAGTATTTCCAGATGCAGCTCTCTGCATCAAGCACCGTTTCCCTTAAGAGCACACAGGGAACACACTCAGTCCAGGATCTGGATTTCTCTCTCTGTCTCCCTCCATGTCCCCAGTAAGAATCTCCACTGGCACAGCTATAGAGCTGTCTTCAGCTGAGTGTCCAAGCCAAGTCCTCCAGCACCCTGTCTGTGAACCTGCTCCAAGCAGCTCACACACACACACACACACACACACACACACACACACACACACACACACACACACACACACGGGGGGGGGGAAGCTGGTGCAGATTTACTAGTGATGCCCCATTCTGCCCAGACTATAAGGTAGTTACTGCCATCAGACATTCCAAAGCCATCTACTCTAAGGTTCTTAGAAGGGTACCCAATTATACTACGTGAAATTAATATTAGTACAAATGGTAGTGTTTGACCAGTACAGTAAGGCTTTCAGGAGTAGCCACAGACTCACCAAATAGATATGAGTATTCTCAAAGGTTGAAATATTCTCTAAAGGACCAGCTACAATTCTTCTTCTTCTTATGGCTTTTTCCCAGTTAGGGGTCGCCACAGTGGATCATCTGTCCGCTCATGATTGGCAGTGGAGTTTTACAGTGTCGAGTTGCCAGCCCGGCGCCCAACCTTCCACAGAAGGCACATACACGTGCACACTCACACCTAGGGCCAATTTAAAGTGTCCAATCCACCTATTGCATGTCTTTGGGATGTGGGAGGAAACCGGAGCACCCGGAGGAAACCCACACGACCACAGGGAGGACATGCAGACTCCGCACAGAAGGCACCCCAGCCGAGAATTGAACCGGAGAACCTCTTGCTGTGAGGCGGCAATGCTAACCACTGCACCACCGTGGCTGCCCAAAGGACCAGCCACAATGAAAAGTTTAAATATATTTAATAATAAAATAATATGAAAATACTAAATATCTCTTTACAATAAACACAAGAGTTTCAATCATAGGAAATATTAAAACAACACAGATGAACAGATTCACAGAGATACAGAAAAAAAAGCACTTAACTAATCTCTCTGCATTTTCCTGACTGATCTAAAACATTACGCTTCCCTAGTTATTTACTAACGCAAGGCACAAGTAAGTGGGTGAGCCTTCTTTGTCAGTTTACAAAAACTGACTGCCATGAGACTTCAGTCTCATCTAGTATTAAGACATAATTTTTGTCCTAGATTACAGAATGACATCACATACATCTGGTCATATGACTTCTATTTTCCTCACTACCCCCTTGGCTAGAAGCTGCCAGGATTTAACACATATGTGTTACCATAAATACAGCTAGAGCTTTGCTGAGATATGTTATAGCATCTGGAAGCTGTAAAACCATAAAACACTTCCACTCTTTCTACAGGAGCAAATAAACCTTTCTCTGGCACAGGCCTTTCATCTCTGGCTACTGTCAGAACTGTAAGATACAATCTTAATGGCCTAAATTAAGTAATTTAATTTCTTACTATTTTTCAAAGTTAGCTGGACTGAGATCAACCCCTTCTCTTCCAGTAAACATATACATTTTATTAGTTACAATACAGTCAGGACCAACTGTTGGTACAATTTTTAACACAAGCAGCTTTACAAATACATTTTTCAACACATGCATCTGTACAATCCAGTTTAATATATGAAAGACATATAATTCTTTACAAAATTCCTTCTAGCTGTGCTGGCATATGTTACACATTCACTGCCCTACTTCTGTCATAGCTGGCAATACCTCACATCATCACATATACAGTATTTTATTTTACTGAAAGCATGGTGTTCTGGAATAGTGGCCTGTCACACCATATATTCTTACTGTGATCTATGAGTCAATTTGTCTGAATAATGATAGTGTTATGGAAAGGATTTTTGTAAGGTAAGGTATAGGATTATGGATAAGGTCAAGCTTAGGGTTAAGACTAGCATACACTCCATTACTGGGGTGGGCATGGGTGCTCTGACAAATGCAGTCTTCAACAACTCATGCAATCAAAAATCACTGCATTCATACAGTTCTCTATCCACAAAACATTTTGAACAAAAATACATTAAACAGCATAAGGCAGGCCCATATGTATATAGATATATAGATTGAAATATAGATAGAAAAATATAGATGTATATGCATATATATATATATATATATATATATATATATATATATATATATATATATATATATCTATATGCAGAGAGACAGATAGATATACACACACATGCTCAGGTATAATATATACATATATGGATGGCACAATGGTGCAATTGGTAGCATTGTTGCCTTTCAGCAGAGATTCTGTGATTTGATTCTTGGCTGAGATGCTTTCTGTTTGGAGTCTGGATGGTCTCCCTGTGTTTGCTTGGGTTTTCTCTAGGTACACTAGTTTCCTCCCACATTCGAAAGACATGCAGTAGGTGGATTGGACATGCTAAATTGTCTATAGGTGTGAGTGTGCATGTGTCTGCATGGTACAGAACGGCAACTGTGGCAAGGCTAGGGCTAGCCAAAAGGAAGTATGGACATTGGCACTAGATGATGGTCACTGTTGTAGTGACACCCTGACCCCATGTGTAATAATGGGAGAAAATGGGGGTTGTGGATGTGTTTATGTTGTTGTGTCTTTCAGCTTTTCCCGGTTAGGGGTCGCCACAGTGGAACTTCGGTCCGCTAATGATTGGCAGTAGATTTTTATGTGCCGAGTTGCCAGCTCTGACGCACAACCTTCAACTAAGGTACGCCCATTCACGTATGTCTCCACTCAGAAGACGCTCTAGCTGAGAATTGAACAAGACAACCTCTTACTGTGAGGCAACAACGCTACTGCAGCACCATATATATATATATATATATATATATATATATATATATATATATATATATATATATAAAGATATATATATATATATATATATATATATATTTATTTGTGTGTTTACAGATATCTCTATCTATCTATCTATCTATCTATCTATCTATCTATCTATCTATCTATCTATCTCTGTGTATGTATGTACAAGTCTACATAAACTAATCTGATGCTACTAATATCAACATCAAAAATATCTAACATAAAATATCTAAAACACAAAATATTGACAAAATCATAGCAGTTATAGCATGGAAGAATTTATACCCTTCCCCCACTTTGGTAAAATCTCAGAGCTGGTATATTCAAGTAGCAGGGGGTGTGGAGGACATAACCTCCACACAAAGGTGTAGGAGGAGTTGTTCAATCACTTTAAGAATACACATGTATCTATTTATATATATATATATATATATATATATATATATATATATATATATATATATATATCTGTATATATTTACATATATATATATTAGGTTCTATATTGAATTAGCGAACGCTTAGAAAAGTGAATGCTAATTCATCGACCCCTTTTAAGCGAAAGCTTACAATCTCGAACACCTGGAACAGCAATTTTTTACACAGGGCAAAAAATCGCTGGGCCGGTTTCGGGAGGTCGCCATTTCCTCCACTGTGGTGCGATCTCGGAGTTGGTATATTTAATTAGGGGGGTGTAGGGGTACAGCCCCCCACATTATATAATGTTTTAAGTTTTTTTTTTTTTTTGTGGACCAGCGATTTTTTTCCCTGGGAAAAAAATCTCTGTTCCGGGTGTTCGAGATTTTAAGCTTTCGCTTAAAAATGGACAATGAATTAGCATACGCTTTTCTAAGCATTTGCTAATTCAATATAGACCCATAATATGTATGTGTGTGTGTGTGTGTGTGTGTGTGTGTGTGTGTGTGTGTGTGTGTGTGTGTGTGTGTGTGTGTATGTGCATGCTTGTGTGTATGCATTTTTTGTAAAATGCATATTTTCACAATGAAATGCAGTAATGTTAACCATGGTCTTATCAAAGACACATCACTCTTCATCTTCTCTTAAATATATATAACTGCATATGTTTGTAACAATAGCTACATTATATTATTCCTTTGTGAGATGACTTTTCAAAGCAATTCACATTTAAAATGTCTATCAGTAGTAACTTCAGCTGCATCTACCACTAATGTTCCTTTATTGACCTTTCAAAGATCAGAGCTGTTATCAACAGTAAACTGAAATCAGTGACTGTTAATATTGCTGGACTTTCTGAGGCCACCTGGTGTGATGATATTTAAATATATACCACAAGCAGTTTTGTTATTGCTTAAGCCAGTTCCTCCACAGGCACCTCATTATCTTTTCAGGATTATGTAGGCAGTCAGAGAGAGGGGCTAACTGCCAATGTTTTAAAAACAGCAGATGCACTCAGTAAAAACATGCTCTGGTATTTAGTTAATTCCAGTTATGCATTAGAAAATGGCACTGAAAATGGACTGGTGGACTCACTGTGCTGACAATTATCTTTGTAAGCAGGCTTAAACCTTTCCAGAATCACACTGGCTTGTGAAACCAGCTTTTTTTAATGCAAACATAACTTTTATCAGATCCCTGCATGAAGCAAACTGATTTCTAAAACTATCACAACGGGAACATGACTCAGCCTTCTGTGCACTTCTATGCATCCAACAGACGAGTCAACAATTTATTTGTTAAATATACGGTTATAACCTGGCTCCCTTGCAAGGTACAGTTACTGGTCCATCTGCTACATATTCTTATGGTAAAGCTACATAATTAGTCTAAATACAGTTCATGGCACTGGGAAATAATTGTAGAGTTCTTTCATTCTAAGTTCTTCTCACCCTGGCTCTGCTTTAGCAATTTCATGACCAGTTAATATGGCATGTTTTAAAGACATTATTGTGATTTCTTCTTGTTTTAACTGCCACACTATCTGATCAGAACAGTGCATTGTTTAGACTGAGGACTCTTTCCTCTCCAACATTATCTTGCTGTGGTTGATAATATATTTAGGAAACAATTGGTTTGACCAGACTATTTCAATACTATTTTGGTATATTTCACATTCCATGATGCTGGATGCTAAAATTGTTTATGTATGCCATAATCTGAGTGGCCTTTTGCCCAAACATTTGCTATGTTGTATGTTTATGCAAGCATTCTCCCTGATGTAATTTCATTGATTTAGAGTGCAAATAAATGGATTCAAAGAAAGAATTTATAATGTGAAGATTTATGATACACAATAGTTCTGCCTGTGTACTAGTAATGGTTTGGGAGCAGTGGCATATCCACACTGCTTTTAAGACTCAAAGCATGCTGTCCAGAGTGCTAAGGCTTCCTGCAATGCACACACACACACACACACACACACACACACACACACACACACACACACACACACACACACACACACACACACACACACACACACACGTTCAGGCACTGACACACGCAAACACATGCACATGCACATTTTCATGCACTGACACACACACATATACTTACACAGACACACACATGCAAACACATGTTCATGCACTGATACACACACACACACACACACACACACACACACACACACACACACACACACACACACACACACACACACACACACACACACACACACACACCAGATTATATGCACTCCCTCTGTCCTAATTTTTCAGATCAACCACTGAGTGTACAAGGGTACTTTCCAGCACTGAGGTTTAGTTAGTGGCTTTAACTGTGCTGAGATTCATAGTTTACTGCCTGTTGCTCCAACAGGTTCGCAGAAGGTATCTTCCCTATGTCTGTCCCACGCCAACATCTTTCTTCTCCTTTGGATGACTGATTCAACTTGCAAAGAGTTATCTTAGTTTATGCTGAACCTACATAACCTTAAAGGTGAAATGTAATGATTTTAAACAACATTTATTTATTAAAATAGTGCTTAGGCATTTGTTAATATATGTTGTTGTGTATCTCAACAAAACAAAGGTGATAACTACTTTAAATAAACCTCTTGAAGCCCAAAAGTTGACTACTTTTCTGGATTATGATGTCAGTAACAGTACAACTGTTACCGATGTTAACCATAATGGAATCATTAAATGTTTTTGAACTTTTGAATGACTGTATACGAATGGACTTAATTGGTGATCCTTGGAAGAATGCAGACTGTGGCTACATTGAGAGTGGGAGTTATGATTTGAGGTAAGCAACTTAGTTACTTGTTTTAGAAGGTGAAGGGTGCACTGTATGTTTCTGACAGCAACCAGTTTGCATTCATCACCATGGCCATCACTTTTCATTGCAATCAAATGTCAGTGGCGTTAAACAGAAAATGGGTATCTTTGCAGTTAGGAGCATGATATGACTAGAAGAAACTGATGACTAAACTGGCTTATCACGGCAAATTGTGTGTGTGTGTGTGTGTGTGTGTGTGTGTGTGTGTGTGTGTGTGTGTGTGTGTGTATGTGTGCTTTGTTAGTTGAAATATATTGCTGTAGCCATTGTGACTTTCACTTGAGCAATCAGACATAAGAGGTGAATAGAATTACAACATTGCAATTTGTAGTGGGGAAGGCAGCAGTTGGTAGATGAAAGTAATTGACTCTGATGTTGTTTCATCACAGCAAAGTAGCTAAATGTGTTTGTGAATACAAATGTGTACATGTACTTGCACATGTGCTTGCAATCATGCATGTGCATATATGTGTGTTTGTGTGTATGTCTGTACCCATGTATTTCTTTGTCTGCAGGTGTGGAGAGATGCAATGTGTTGATAGCAATGAGATGAAATACATTATTGTGGACATTATTTTTTCTTGATCACAATCAAACATCTAAATTTTGCTCTGCCAAAATATAGCCATACTGCTAGTTACACATGCAGTCTGTAGATGAAAGTAACAGGTTTGTGGTGTTTTTTTTATCACATTTAAACAGTCATTGATCTGGATTAGCAGATTCAGTGTGTATGTATTAGTGGTCTGATTGATGGATGCCTATGGATAAAGTATAATCCTGCCTTTTGTTTGTGAACAATTTATGCAACTATTCAGTTATAGTAGATGTATTCTATCGGAATGAACAGATATGACCAAGACAGTCTGTGTTTGCAAGGGAATAAAACTAATACCTGTAATATTTAATGATGTAGTGTAGAGATGACACGCATTTTGACTTCCTGAATTTTGCTTTATTATTATAATTTTGCCACGTGTTTTGCAAATGTCTTTAGATTTGTTTCACAAGTATGTTTTCCTTTATTATCCAAGTATGTACCACATAATTTACTTTTACAAGATGAGAACTAATACAGTATTTATTTGTCTCAAAAAGTGATGTTTATAAGCATTTGAAATATTCAAAAAAGAGGCCATAATTAGCAATTGCGGACTGGTAGTTAGAAATTCAACATGCAACCACTCTGTTACTTCTGCACATGAAAGTACTACTTAAGTACAATTTCAGCTTTTAAAATATAAGCTTGTGCTGATAGACACTCCAGTTAGAGTACTTAGGCAGGAGAAAGTGCCATGCTACAAAGATGAATTCTATCATGTTCCTGCAGTGGGTGGGGATATATGACTTCTGCTCAGAGTGATATACAAAGCCCATGTCAGGAAAACATTTCACTGGGCAAGGCAACAGTTGTTTTACTGGATATATGCTACAACCTAAATGTCTTGTTCTGTGAAAGGCAGTGTGCTGCTGTCAAAATTAGGACTGAGATGTGCTGAAATCTTAGAATGTAGGTCCTACATGTGGTTTGTGCAAGAGTATCTGATTAAAATTCCTCAAAGGTTTTGTTAAGCATTCTCAAACTATTCCTGACATAGGGTGTTTTATACAGAGGGGCCCAGTCCAGTGTTTCAAATGTCTTTCTGTGTCACAGTCTGAAATTCTGCATTAGAACTGTCTTCTGCTTCAGAGGGGTCATTAGAAACTGCTGTCAAAAATATATGTGTACTACTTTGTTATTGCATCAGAAGTAAAATTCATGCATATTTTTTCCAGAAAAGGATTTTTGGGTTACTAGACACACATCACAAGTTGACAGGTTTGGAGATTATTATTAGGCAAGTGACCTAAGTGACCATTAAGAAGAATAGCATGTGCATACCAGAATGCTAGTAAATTAATTAGCTGTCAGATCAAAGGAGACATATATCTACCTCAGGGTGAATTTGCAAATGCCCACCCAGACATCAAGACTGATTTTAAAATGGTCAGTGTATTGATTTCTTTGAAATGCAAGGGAATTATATTCTGTAAGTAGATGATATATTGGGTCAGATAGCTATCATGCTACTAGTTCCTATTTATGTTACAATGAAGACTGAAAGTTTTGCAGGTATCCACAATATTACCATTTTTCTGAAGGTGAAGAAGGTCTGGTAGAACACCAACTTTCAATGTACAGAAGGCTAAGCTAAAGTCATGACATAGAAACCTATGTGAGGTGGAGTAAAGTGATTAGTTTTTTATTCTCTCTGGGTAGGTTAAGGAGCATGGTCATCTAAAATTAGTTTAGGGCCTTTTCAGTTAGGCAAGGTGTTTGGAGGGGTACATGCCAAGGGGGCACTGTATTCTATAATGGACCTAAAGAGGGAAGAATACAGGGAATTATGACTTCTACATATCTAGAAGATATTCTTTTGATGATTAGCTAAGTAAAGTAAGCTGAGTAAAGCTGTTTGTAAATAATACACTTGTTATATAACCCCAGGTGTCTATTGTACACTCCCTAACCAGGATAGCTAGCAGCCAAAACCTTCTCTCCTCCCAACTTCCATACCCTTCCCCTCTTATAGCCTTTTCATACAACTCCTGTGTTACCCTCCCTTTCCCACTGGATCTGCTAGCCCTGCGAGCAGCCTTGGTTGCAGGATAACCTTTCCCCATTAGGTGGCACCCTTTCCCCAGATCTAATCTCCTTGAATAACTATTTTCCAGTCTTAATTTATAAATCTCAGGCATTCACTTCCTAATATATTTATCTATCTGGTAGACCCACTATACCCCTCTTTTTTACTACACATTTCTCAACTGCACAACCTACTATCTCCCCTTAAACTTACCTTAACAGTCAGCACTCCACTGATTGTTTTCTCAGAATTTAGTCCTTCACTGGCTCTACCCGCTCCATTCGCCCTGCGGGCTCACTCCGCTTCCCTACCCTGCCCCCAATTCCCACCTGTCCCAGTACTCCTACGTTTATATTACCCTAACCAACCCCCCTAATTACTGTGCCATTTCCACACATCACATTCTTCCAACTACAATTCTTCCTTTCTGTACACCCAACTCCCACTCCCAACCCTTCAAAATGCACTCTCTTCTATTACCTCAGCCATACTCTCTATCCCAATTACTACCTTACCTTACAATGTCTCCATTAACTCCCACCTTATCTCCACAACCTGGACCACATTACTACCTCATACCCCCACTTTTCATACTTTATCTTCTCACCGCCTATTAATTCCACTGTCTGCCTAACACTCAATATCCTACTTCAATTACCACCACTAGCATACAACCACATACTCCCACACCAATACTACCCCACCTCATCTCCAATTCCACTACTCCAAAAGCTTTCCATCCCATACGGCCTACATATGTAAACCCTAGGACTAAAACTATTACCAACTCCTACAAAAGATCACCAAACTCATAAGGAGTATATTACCTACCCTCATAGCCGACGGCAACATCCACCCTATCCCAGGCCCAAACTCACCTGCTACCACTAACCCCACAAATAGTACTCCTTCTAACCTAAGAAGCTCATATGATGCCCCTAATTAATTTAAAGTCTGTCACCTAAATATCAGAAGTACAAATAAGAAAATGCACTTTCTGCATGCCCTCCTAGACATGCACTCCCTTGATCTACTCTGCCTTACAGAAACCTGGCTCAAACCCACTATCCCTGACAATGAAATTATACCCACCAACTACAATATAATAAGACTTGACCAGAAAGGTAGAAAAGGAGGTGGAGCAGCCATCCTATATAAATCCACTCTTGAAGTATCCACAATTAGCATCCCACAAGACCTAACAACTACCAACTCCGAAACAATAATCTCAAAAGTCCAACTTAACCAACACAAATCTATAAACATAGTATGTAGCTATATTCCCCCAGGCAACAACATAGACACCTTAGAATGTACCCTCCAATGGCTATCCACTAACCACACCCAAGAAACAATTATTCTCAGTGACTTCAATATTGACTGGCTAACATGTTCAGCAAACTTCCCCACCATCCATATCAAGTTACATGGTTTCTCCCAGATTATTACTTCCCCCACTAGACTCAATAAGCCAAACTGTAAGGAAAGTATCCTAGTTTGGATCTTAATAAATAACAACCCTCAGTTATACAAATCAGGCACACTACCTGAGGACATGAGCGACCACCTCCTAACCTATATAATCTGAAAAAAGGATGACATGTCTCACCTAACCACCTTTAAAATCCTTAGGTATACAAAGAACTTTAACCTAACTTGTTTCCAAGCCAAACTTAACTCATGCAAGTGGGCCAATCTTAAAGTACTTCCCCTTGACAAAGCAGTCTCAGACTTCAATGCTAGATTCTTTGCCATCTTAGACAGGCATGCTCCCACACAAACAATCAGAACCAAAAACAAAATTGCTCCATGGCTAACCAATAGTACTAGACAAAAACTTATTGCTACAAACACAGCATGGACCTCCTGGAGAGCCAACAAATCCCCACAAGCCCACATTAGATACAAACAAATGAGAAACAAGACAAACAGGTTTATTGTGTTAGACAAACAAAACTACTATTTCCGTTTACAGCAAAAACACCAAAATCAGCCCCAAAAATTCTGGTCAGGTCTGAATAAACTGCTCCACCCAGGCAAATCCGCAACCCCCACCTCCTCAGCTACCCTACAGCTACCTCCTAAGTGTGTTGCAAAGACCTTTAATACTTTCTTCACAGAAACAGCCCAGTCCCTAGCTAATAATCTATCTCCCACCTCTTCTACTACAACCACACCCACTCAGATAAATATCCCTCCCTTCAAATTTGATCATATCCCCACTGACTATATTAAATCCCTGCTTAAGAAACTAAAACCCCACCACTCTGGCAGCCGACCTACTTCCTGCAGAGTTTCTGCAAAAGGCCGCTAGTGAAATAGCATACACTATCTCCATCCTAATCAATCATACTATCCATGAATCCTACATCCCATCCATCTGGAAAATCTCTCACATTATTCCACTTCATAAAGAGGGAAACTCCACAGAACTCTCTAACTACAGACCTATAGTCATACTATCTCCCTTAGCCAAAATAATGGAGAAATGCATACATAAGCAAATTCTAACTCACCTTACTCGGAATACTCTCCTAGCACCAACCTAGCATGGATTTAGACCCACACATAGTACAACTACTGCCCTTCTCTCCTTTTCTCACACAATAAATCACAACCGTAATCAGAATAAGCTCTCCTCTGCCCTCTTTCTCGATCTATCGAAAGCATTCAACATAGTGAATCACCACCTTCTCCTAGACTCTCTAAAATCACTTTCCTTAGACAACCCAGTAATCAACTGGTTCCACTCTTACCTGCATGGCAGACAACAAGCTGTTCTATGGAAAGACAGTCTATCCCCCCTTCTACCTGTCAACCTTGGAGTACCCCAAGGTTCTATATTGGGTCCCCTCCTTTTCTCTATTTTCATTAATGAACTACCCAAAATTATCCCAGATGCAACTTGTATACAGTATGCAGATGACTCCACACTTATCTGCTCTGCCTCCACTCCCACAGAACTACAATCCCTATCCGAAATCACCTTCAACAAAGTAGAGAACTGGCTGAATAATCGTTGTCTCCAACTTAACCCAAACAAAACCAAACTTCTACTTTTCGCCCCTACCCGTAAGTTAACATTACCAATAATTACAATCTCATCTAACAATGGCTCCATAATCTCCCCTGAACTTTGCACTAAACTTCTTGGAATAATCATTGATATTAATCTGAAGTATGATACCCATATAGACAAAACCATAAAAACAGTTAACAAAAAAATGGGCTCCTTGTATAGGATTAAAGTATTCTTCACCCCATCTGCCAGAACTGGCATAGCTCGGACACATCTGCTGTCAACCCTTCTCTACGCCTCACCCATCCTTACAAATCTAAGCAAATCAAACCTTAACAAAATCACTAGATGATGTAACAATATAGCTAGATTTGCCACAGGCTGAGCCTATAGAATCCACCACTGTCAAAATCTTTACAAATTAGGCTGGCTAGAACTACTCAATCAGCTCCATTATAACCAGCTCATAGTTATTCATAAAACCCTCTACCTACCTGCCAGTACTCCCATTCTGACTAATATTATTACCCCCTACAGCAACCTAGCACTCCTCCGCTCATCCAACAGAATGCTAGTACAATCTACCAAAGCCAACAACTCAACTGGTGAATCTTTATTCTCCAACTCTGCTGAAAAAAAAAATGGAACCTACTTCCTGCTGAACTAACCACTATATCCTCCTTGCCCCAATTCAAAATATCCCTAAAGATGCATCTATACAGGGATTGGCTATGTCCATGTCTAAACCCAGACTAACCCAAAAAATAAAAAGACAAAGGTAAAATAAGTATAGCTCACAGAGGTGAAATACCCATGAATAACCATTCCCAACCCAGACAACATTCACTTCTCTACTAACTTTAGAATTCTATTATCAGGAAGATAACTTGTTTACTACCCATTCTGAGCCTATGCTCTTCTACCTCTCTACATTCTATTTACAATAACTTTCCATCTTAGCTAACCACCTTTTATCTTAACTATCATCCTTACATTCAACCTTGAAATTTTTTATTTCTTTTTTACACACTTCAAAGATGTATAATGTTATTTCTGTATATTTATACCATAAACCCACACTGTTTGCTTCATTTAAATGGAACCTTGACTATAAATTGTTAGTGATTTGTTAAATGTTTAGATTTCTATGTAACCACATCCTTAAGTGTCACTTATTTGTAATGTGGAGCTTTTCTCCCCGGGCCTCTGCCGAAAATGGACATGTATCCAGTCGGACTTTCCAGGTTAACAAATGTAAAATAAATAAAAATAAAATAAAAAAAAATAAAGTAGATTTACTAATTGATGCAGGTGATCAAAGTGTAGCTTGTTTTCAATTATTTTAAGAGGTGCTATTAATTTATTTACTTATTGTTTGTTTGTTAACTGGGTGAGTGGACTAGTATAGGACTCTTTTCAGCCATATCCTGAACCATATGGCAGAAAGAGTAGTAGTGCTGAAATTGAATTCATCCTCAAGTCTTGGTGAGTACCTTCGCAAGGTGGACCCTGTTTTTCACAAAATCTCACCAAGGCAACACTGATATATAGACTGTATTATATAGCGTATATCATGGACAGAATTAAATCAAAAATAAAAAAAAGATAGCTGGGTGCACAAGACCCAGAATAAAAAAGTGCCCAATCCTGGTACATGCACTGGTGCAAGGAGTGGAAAGAAATGACAGTGTAGAATCCTCAAAATACAGAAACATTCCTACAATGGGGCCAGGCCAGGCTCAGGGGGAAGATACCCCCCCCCCCGTTGAAAAAGGAAGTAGCAGTCCACAAAAATGACAAAAATTGATTGGCCAAAGAAGAGCCATAAAGATGATAGAGTGGGCCATTGAGGATAAGAAATAAATTATGTATTGTTACTATTATGTAAAAAGCCCAGAAATTTCCAGATACAAGATATACAAAATGATTAAGTGAGAAATTAGAGGAAAATACATCCACAAGAAAAACTGTCAGAAGCTTCAAATAAAAATGTGCGTTCATTAATACAACATATTTTTGAAAAACAGTATATAGATCAAGAAATTTTGGAAAAAAAGCATCTGAGGAAGTGATGAAATATAAACAACAAAACCTAGAGATATTTGAAAAATATAAAAGAGAAATGGACATAGGAAAGAAATGTTTCATATGGTTCAATATTTATGCAAAGGAGAAAGCCAAGTTAACTTGATATAGAGAAGGCAGTCTCAAAGAAATTTTAAGAGAAATACAGACAAAAACATCCAGATATGGAAAATTTCACAATAAAAAGATTAATAGCACAAAGATGTAATGCAGAAAAGATGATTAGTAAAGCAGAAATTAAAGAAATAGAAGTTGAAGTTATGGAGTGCCTGCAAAGTGAAGGACTTAATGTAGAGGGTCTAAAATAGACTACATCACAGCATGATAGGAGTGAGTCCCCAGAATAAGGAAAAGCAAGAAGATCAGGAGACATGTGAAGATGAAGTATGGACAGGGAAAGGAAAAGAGATTTAATATGGTGTAATATTTATGCAAAGGAGAAAGCAAAACTAACCAATACAAAAAGAGCAGCACCAAAGATATTTGAAGAAAAATATAGGCAAAGGAATCTGAATATGGAAAACTTTACAATACAAAACTATAAGAAAACTAAGAGAAAAAGTAAAAAAAGAGATTAGTAATGGAGAAGTCAAAGAAACAGAAATTGAGGTTATGGAACAGCTGCAAAGAGAAGGATTCAGTGTAGTAAATTGAATACAGAAAACACCACAACAGGATAGAGCAATGGATATCCAAATTAAGGGAAACCAGTGGAACAGGAAGCAATTGGTCAGGTGCCATATCAAGATATTTTGGAGCCTTCCACAGGAAACCAGTATAAACATTCATTTGAAGCTAGACAGCAAGGAAAGCAACAGGAAACTGGAAACTCTGATGCAGGCATTGTTGAGGAGTGATAATCCAGTGAGTTCCCATATGAAAGAACAACAGATGACACACGTTGAAATTGAAGAGAATGTGCCACAGGAAGATGATATAGAACTTTCTATAGAATGCCCACAGGAAACAGAAAACAAGGGATGTGCCCTCAGTATGGAAGAAAATGAGTTAAGAGAGGTGTTGCTTGATTTAATAGACAAAGACAGATATAGCAAGATCAATGAGAGAAATAGACTGCAGAAGGTTAATAAAACACCAAAAGTCAGAAGCTTGATAAAACAAATGAACATAGTAATTAGGACTCTCCATAGAGATCCATGTGATATAACAGAAGTAAACAGAATATATTACTGTGCTGCTAAATTAATAACTGATACATTTCTACCACAGTAGTACAGGGGTAGTGAGGGAGAAGAGGGGGTGAAAGCGAGTACCATCACAGAAATATCAAATAGAGAAAACTATAAAGCAGCTAAGACAAGAAGTGTCATTGTTAGAAGATTATAAAAGAGGGAATAGATCAACAAAAATACAAAGAAATATAGATGTGATAAAAGCAATGCGCAGTATCAGAACAGACCAGGATCTATTATGGACTATTGGAGATAAACTAAAAATTACAAAACAGGTGGAAAGATTTAAAAGATACAAAGATAAATATAAGGGAAAAGCACAAAATAAGCAATTTATTGATGACTCAAAAAGGTTTTATAGAGAAATGGGAAATAAGGTAAAAGGAATTGAAAGACAGCCAAAAAAAAGAGGAAGTAGATAAATTTTGTTAAAGTATTTATGAAGATCCTGTGGAACATAACAAAGATGCTAAATGGATAGAAGAAGTAAAAGAAAGAATAAGACGTTTAAAGGTACAGGACAGGAAATGAGATGAAATAGCCAGAGAGATTGAAACAAAGTTGAGAAAAGCCTCTAACTGGAAAACCCCAGGCCCAGATGCAGTACCTAACTTTTGACTTAAAGTATTAACTTCTTTGCATGAGGATTTAGCCATGAGTAAGAACTATTTATATGTGTACCCTGAACACACACCGCACTGGTTAACAACAGGAAAAATAATGCTTTTACTTAGGAGTGAACCTGCAAGCTACCCTAGAAATTATAAGCCAATAACTTGACTTCTAACGACATATAAACTATACACAGGAATTGACACTGACAGAGTTTATAGTAATTTAGAAGAAAACTCAATTATGGCAGTAGAACAAAAGGGCAATAAAAGAAAGTCATATGGAACAAAGGATAATTTGTTGTTAAAGTTATAGTCGAGAACTGTAAGAAGGGGGAGAATCTAAGTATGGCATGGAGTGACTACAAGAAAGCATTTGATAGTATCCCACATTCATGGATAAAGAGTGCTTAAAAATGTATAAGATACACCCTACACTGATTGACTACATTACAGTAACCATGAAACAGTGGCAAACCACTTTGCAATTAAGCCATGATAAAGGACAGATTATTATCCCAGGGATAAAAATTCAAAGGAGGATATTCCAGGGTGACTATTACCATTGCTATTCTGCCTTGCCATTAATCCATTAAGATGTTTACTTAACAGCTTAGGCCATGGCTACAATTTGGCTTCTAGAAAACAACAAAGTCTAAAAACTTTTCATCTTCTCTTTGTCGATGATTTAAAACTGTATAGCTCATCAGATGAGTAACTGAAAGCACAGCTGCAGGTTGTCAAAAGTTTTTCAGATGATATTGGAATGTCATTTGGTCTTGATAAATGTGCAAAAGCAATCTTTAAAAAAAGAAAACTGCAGCACCAGAAAAATATCAGTTTGGGACAAGAATGTGATATAAAAGAACTTGAGCAAGAGGAAGTGTATAAATACTTGGGAATTGATGAAGGATCATCAATAAAACATAAACAAATGTGAATAAAGCTCAGTAAGGAGTACTTTAGAAGACTTAAATTAATCCTGAAAACAGCTTTGACATCTAGGAAAAAGATCCATGCCATAAATCAGTTTGCTCTTCCTGTCCTAACTTATAGTTTTGGAGTGATTGACTGGCCTCAAAAAGTGTTGGATGGACTGGATATTAAAACAAGAAGGATGCTTCATGCTCACCAAATGATTTATAAAAATCAGTGTATACCAAGATTATATATTCCCCGTTCAGAAGGAGGGATGGGTCTCCTTGAAATTGATTACATGTATAGATCTGCAATCATGGGACTCCACACATATCTACTGACCTCACAAGATCCAAATGTAGCATCAGATACAGAAGGAATCACCACGGATAAACACCTCCGCTTGTAGCATAAAAACGTCTTTTATTACAAAATGAAAAATGAGTGCTTTCGCATAGTGAAACTATGCTTCTTCAGATTCTCATAAGATCGAAATGTAGTGAAAGCTTTGCAACATGAGGAGAATAAATCTAAGATGACATCACTGCTTAATTTAGCAGAAGCATATAGATGTCAAGCAGGAATGGAAATCAAACCAGAAGTAGATAAAAACCAGGCAGCAACTGAACGTGGTAAAACAACAAAAGAAAGAATATAAGGTGAAGGACCAGATGAGAAGGCAAGAAATTTGGAAAAAAACATAAATATAGTGGCAAGTATAGAAAACTTCTGGAAGAGCCTCATGTTGATCAAGAATGAATGCAGGAATGGTTAAGGAGAGGTGAATTCACATCAAGAAATGAAAGGTTAATATTGGCAGCCCAAGACAGTGGGCTACGTACATGCTGGTTTACAAAGTCCATTGAACATGTGGGAGAAACAGACATATGTAGGTTTTGTAAAACGGAATTGGAAACGGTCAAACACCTTGTTGCTGGTTGCAACGCATTAATGGCAGAGGGACTGTATACTGAAAGGCATAATAATGTGGCAAGACTGTTACACTGGACATTGTGCAAACATTATGGTATCAAAGTAGCTGAAAAAGACTGGAAACATGAGCCACAAAGAATCCTAGAAAATTATGAAGTTTATATCACATGGGATCAACCAATATCATCAGTTCAAAAGATAGATGCTAGCAAACCAGATATAGTGGTCCTAGAAAAGAAGACAAAAGTATCATTGATTATTGAAATTGCCACACCCAGTGACTAAAGTGTCTTGCATACAGAGAGATACAAAGAAATAACATACCTTGATCTGCAGGCAGAAATGAGAGCCATGTGGACTAAAGATACCCAGACAGTTCCAATAGTAGTAGTGGGAGCAACTGCTCTTACAAAAAAGAATTTACAATCGTATTTAGATATGTTGCCAATTCATGTAACACCATACAAATTGCTGGGCACATTGCGGGTGCTGGAAAGAGCACTTTTGGCTGACATCAAAGAGTGAAACAATACTAATTTCATGAACTTTAATTGTACTTTGACTTAGGAATGGGGTCCATTCCTGTCAGGGTATTAGAAACCCAAAAGACTTGGAGAAATTAAAAATGACAGAAACATCAAATATTCCACACATCAGACATTTAAAATATTACAGTTTATAATTGAAGAAAAACAATATTCTAGATGTTACATTGCAGTTACACAGTAGATTTTTTAGTAAACTTAGCAAATTGAAAAAAAAAATCTGTACTACTGAGGTACAACTACTAACATTGGTTTACAGCAAGGGGTCCAATAGCAACAGTAAAAACAGTACATAAACAATAAAATGACACATAAGACAATGTGAACACTTTGGACAGCAGAGCTTTGTTAACCAGCATACCTAAAAGAAATTCAGATGCACTTCAGAAAGATGAGATTTTAGCTTTTATTTATTTATTTTTTTAAAGATTGGGGCTCATTTTGGAAGGATATCTCACAGACTACTAAGGAAGATTGAGACCTGTTTCATTTTAGATTGTTTCTCCTATAAAGAGTAATTTTTAATCTGAACAGATAAGCTGTTTACAAGAGGGGACAATATGACTTATTTATTAATTTAAATGTAAGTGTATTTTTTACATAGCTCAAACAGTAATGGCCAGCCAGTGTACTCTGTATGGAAAGACAGATATGTTTATTGGATTGGCAAGGTTAAGTAACCTGTGGAACTCATTTCTACTGCTTACAACCAGAATATAGTTTGTCCAGGTAGAAGAACAACAATGTGTAAGGCATATTCTAATTTTGCAATGAGGAAACTCATGGCAGCTGCTTTGCTTGCTTCTAGTAAAAGTGATACACAATGAATTAGTAAGAAAGGTATGTTTTGTTCTAAGTGAGGAATTCCAGTTAAGATTAAAATTGCCACAAATTACTAATTTTGTATTTCTTATGCACAACTTTTTTTGCTAGTGAAACATTACCAAACAGTAGACAAAACTTGGGATCCATTTAACAACAAATACAAGAAAATATAAAAGCTACATATAAAGTATATCCACAACAGAATATCAAATACATTTAAACAGGAGCTACCTTAAATAAACAAAATAAAAATGTTAAGTGCAGCTTTAATAATGTACTTATTTTTAACAAACACACATAAGCATCAGTTGTACTCAAGTTATAAAGATATAAATTAAATCTTCAGTAAGTTTTCAATTTAGAACACACTTTCTTCACTCTGAAATTATAATTGTTTCAACTCTAAGGCATGATGAAGAAAAAAAGTGATTTATGAACATAATATCTTATGACACACACTACTTCTGAGCATTCAATTTTTAAACTTCTGTAAGGTGAGTTAAGGAAGATAATAAACAGTCTACCACTGTCCATTTTTCATACAAATTCTGAGAGGGCTCAGATGTAAGAATGGCAAATTCTATATCTCTGATCTCAGTCATCATAAAAGACACAGCTCCTGCTTTTTTTGGAGGGGGGGGGGCTCTGTTTCCACCTTGATCAATTCACAGTAAAAATAAATAAATAAACAAAAACAGCAGGTTTGATTCTTAGATAGGGTACCTTCTGTGCAGATTCTGCATGTCTTCATTGTGTTCATGTGGGTTTCTTCTGTGTACTGCAGTTTTCTCCCATATTCCAAAGACATGCAGTACGTGGATTAGACACTCTAAGTTGGCCACAGGTGTGAGTGTGTGGTATGAAAAACCTACTGTAGCAGGGCTAGCCACTCTGTGGTGTAAACCTCAGCTCTAGATGATTGTCACTGTTAAAATGACACCCTGACCCCATGTGAAAAATGGGGAAAAGGGTTATGGCCAGATGAATTAGAGAAATGCTGATGATTTGGTGCTTGTGTTGGTTTGATCATAACTCAAGCTGTGTCCACTTGTTATATATTCTACCAGATTTTAAATAAGCTGTGGATAACTGCTTTGCATATGCATGTTGTGAAATGGGGCCAGGATTGGATTATATGTAACTAGATAGAAGAAATATAGTTATGAGTAGAAACAGTAAGATGTTTTTGAAACTTCAGATAATTTTTAACTGGAGTGTGCTTTGAAAGAAGTTTTATGGTATGTATGAAATATTGACTAGTTAAGAGAATTGCAGACTTTATTGATTCCAAAATTATTCCTTTGAGCTCGAGATTATTTTTGCATGTGATCTAGTGCTGACATTATTTGTTTTTTTCTGCTACTTGTAATTGTGGGGTAGAGACTGGGAAATATAAAGAATGGCAAAAGTATGATGAGCATATTAAGTCTGTGTAGTAATTTGACATATTTTGTATGGTTTTAGCATTATAGTAAGTATTGGGAAAAGGAACAGAAAAACGTGGCAATGCAGTAGTTCTTTAAGTGATTGGGGTAGATAAAAACTGGGCATTTAAGGCAGGTATAAAGGTAATGCTATGGGGGGGAGCAAAGCAGGTCACACCTCCTTTCAGTGGGACCCAATGAATCTTTGTATGCACACTCTTACTGGCAGGAATGGCATAGGTAGGTAAGTAAACAGAGAACAAAAAATGTTTGGATAACATCTAATAAATTGTGAACAGGAACTTCTACTTCTTTCTACTTCTAAGGCCAAAATACTGAGTGACATATCAATATCTTCTCTACATCAGCATCCTGAGAGGATGGCCTCAGTTAATGGCTGCAGGTATATCATGGCCATCAGTGGATCTAATGAAGGCAAATGCTATATGAAATGGCTGCAGTATAACTGCAGTGAGAGTTGTACTGCCAGGAACAGACTGCAAATTGATTAGAAATGTACTCTTTCTGTACTGCAGTAAGCACTACTTAAAGATTTTTAACATAAATTACGCAACTCCTACTTTACTAGCATATAAACAACTAAGGAACCTAACAAAAACTTACTAGCAAAGATAAGAAAGCCTATTACACAACCAATCAAAACATCCACACTAATACTCCAAAAATGTTCTTGGTCATAATCAGTAAACTGCTAGATCTAGGACAAGCAATACAGCCAGCACCAAACCCATAGAAAGAAAACAATACCATGGGCAATCAATTCAGTACCCACTTTACACAGATGGTACATCATTAATCAACCAGGCAACAAGTCAAGCTGTTGAAGTCTCAACTCAATCAAATAACTTCCTTCAGCATTTCTCCTTCCTACCAGTTCCTACAGATACCATCATAAATACCTCAAATAATTACAGCCTACTCCAGCTGCCCATGATAATGTACCTGGTGAAGATCCAGTTTTAATTCTGACAAATTGATCCATGTCTGAAAATAAAGTCCCCTTGTCAGTAAAAATATTCATTATCCCACTGCACAATGGTAGAAGCAATACAGATCTTTCAAACTATAGGACAATTGCCATTTTATCTTCCCTATCAAAAGTATTACAAAAACGTATTGATACCCAACTTCTCAGTGTCTAATAGACAAACAGCTTCTGTCTTTAACCCACCATGACTTCTGTTCTCATCACAACACAACTACTGTTTTGTTGAATTTTGTTAATACTGCTAGCACCTACAGAAATGCCAAAAGCCTAGTCTCCAGGACTTATCAAAAGCTTTTGATAATGTCTCCCACAAAATAATCTTATATAAACTATCATCCTTAGGGCTCACCAACTCTTCAATGCAATGTTTCCATAGCTATCTCTCAAACAGAGTACAAGCAGTGAAAGGGAAAATTATTTCTCCACTTTCTTGCCAGTAACTATTAGTATCCCACAGAGATCTATATTAGGCCCCATACTTTTTCAACGTATTCATCAGTGACCTCTACACTGTTACAAAAAAAAAAAAAAAACTACTCTAGTTCAATTCACTGTTGACTTGACCTATCTACTCTGTCAAATCTCTGTCTAAGCACCAAGACCTTACACAACAATCCTTATCAATTGAAACATGGCTAAATAGTTCACAACTTCTTCTGAACCCTAAAAAACTAAATTACTACTCTTTACTAACAGTCAGGGCTAACAGTCAGGAATCTACTTTCAGAAAGGAGCTTCAAACACTTATCCAGGTATTAACTACAAAAACTGACAAGATTGACATCAAGATAGACAATTTTAAAGACCTATAAAGAACTCATTTTAAAGACAGCTTGGTCTATATCTCCCATAAAAAATAATGATACAATAATTAGTTTTGATAATGACTATTCATCTTTAGTAATAGCAAAAAGAAAATTGTTCTTACCTCTAATAAAAGAACTGAAGAAGGCACAAGTGAAGATCCATCTTTTGTTTCCGGCAAAACTGAAGATTTTCACCTCGGAGGGACCCAAACTTTTTGAAGACCTGGACTCTGCTCTCACTTTTATAAAAAAATCACAAGATCCTGGAAAAGATGGAAGAAATGGAATGGGCTAGCCCTTCTCTTTAAAGATTGGCTTCAACATCTGCTTGGAAAACTACAAAGAAACTTAAAAAAACTAAAGAACAAATGAACTAAGTTATATTTAATTTCCTTGTCTTGTCATACATATGGATGCTAACATATTAAATACATTTTTTTCAGTGTTCTGTTACCTGCTGAAGTAAGCTCTTTCATTTTCATACAAATGAAATATTCTTTAGTTATATACATATCCCTTTAGTTTAATTGATTTTAATTTTAATAATCTTTATATGTTGTCCTTTTACATATTCTGTAGTGCTATCATAGAGTAGTTGTCATATAAGAATATAAATACTTTAAACAAATTAGATTAGTGACAACATTTTATTACTTTACTGGATATAAATCCACAGTTATAAAATAAAAAGGGGGGGAGAGGGTAGGGGATATATACATAATCTCCCTTTTATATTAATAATATTATACTTGGAGGGAGAGATGGATACATAGTATAATAGGGTAATAACTCCACCTTTAAAGATAACTACCCAATAATTTTTCTATAATTTCAATTTGGTCTCTGTCTAAACATCATAATTCCATATAACAACTACTAACACATTATAACATGGCTTTCAAATATATTACTTTATATATACAGTTAGCTTGCCATAATTAAATGTCTTTAAATATTTCCTTGAACCTGCATCATATCTTTATAAACCAATATGACATGTTATAATCTATGTTTCAGTGTGCTTTGATATATAGCTATATCTTTGTGTCTTTGTGATGTTTGCATTCAAAAAAATGAGCAAGGAAAACAGAGATACTGTCATTAGTTTTTTTTTTTTTTGTAAGGTGGGTTGTTAATGTTGGTGAATATATATGGGAAAGGTGATGATTTACATTCTTTCTTAATGTAACAACATAGTATTTAGCTAAAATGAATGTGCTAGTGTTTTGTCATGTTGAACACTCATTACAGCTAAATGGTAACACTTCAGCTAACCTTTACCCATGAGCTGACAGCTTCACAAGCTTAATTTTTTGAAGGAACTGTTTTTTCTGTTGTTTTCCCGACGATGACTTTTAGAGTCAAACTTAGGTTTTGGTTTAACTCACGCTGATGATCCGTGAGCTTCTGAGACCTTAAACTTCTTTGGATCAGCTGTATATCACCTCTACAGTACTCGAACTGCCTTGAAGCAATGGGAAGCACATCAATGACGTCAGCGCGATGAGAAACAAGGAAGTCTTATTGTCGGTAATGCTCGGGAATCATAATTCCCACTACAACACTTTATAATTCATAAACCTCAACTCTAATAAATATAATAAATGTGTTAGCCGACTGGGATACCTTGTTACACTAAGAAAACTATAATACGGGCAGAAGCAGCAAGAAGAGAGAAAAATAGTTGAAACATCTTTGTATTGGCTTTACTGTGAAGATGCTGATCACTTCAACTTAAAATGGTCTTTGCACAGTCAAATGTTTTGTTGAATTGGACATTTGATGACATACTATTACAACAGGGTTCTTTATAGCTAGACAGATATTCAAACAGCCACCTTACTGCTTATTGGATGAACTATCATATGTTGTCTGGGTTCCATTGATAAGAGGTATGGTTCCATTTATTTGCTATATCGAAGTCAGAAGACTTGTTTTATATGTCTAATCAAATTAAAGTTGTGAGTTGTTCTAGGTTGATAGGTTGAGAATAAGCAGGTTTACAGCTTTCTTTATAACTAAATGTCATATACTTGATTTAATTTTACAAATGTAAATAAATCTATGTTACAGTTCACTGATACATTGGACAGATTTTGCTAACAGCTACTAATGGCAAGTATTGCAGAAATACAAATTGTTTACCATTAATACATGTAAAGAATAGTAATGTATGATGTCTCTTCTTTTCAGGAAAGTTATAGATTCTATTTAATTGAAAGAAAATGAACCAATGCTTGATAATTACATAACTGTTAACTTCACTATAACATTTATGTAGACGATATACATATTACATACAAATGAATGGTGAGTTTTGTAAAATTTGGATATAATAACATAATCTCAATAATTAGTACTATTGGTCTTTAAATACTTACACATTTTTGTCTCTTCCTTCCTCCTTTCCAATTACAATAATGATTATAATTTGGGGTTATATCGATTAGCTACACAGAATGCTTTAAAGTTGCAGAATTTAGAAAACTATTTCTCATAAAGTATAATAAGTTAGTTTGACATAGTTTAACAAAATGGGTTATAATGATTAGACACTGTTTTTATATTGTTGTTTTCATTATGTTTTCTGGTAACAACTTAATGTCTAGCAAAACTATTTTATATTGTTCCTAGGGGAATATCTAGTTATGAAATGTTAGACTAAATGTTTCTTGGAAAAAACACACCAAACAGCCAATACTAGCAGAAATCTTCTTTATCTCCACAAGACCTGGTACCTCGGCATTTCGCCTTCAATGGATCACGATTCAATATAGAACAATGACAGTTTTTATATACATTAATTATATCAATTGTTCAATTAATTATACAATTAAATTCAAAAAAGGAGGGAAAACTTTATATACATGTTTTTAAAGTGATATCACAATACTTACTGCAAAAAAATTTTTTTATATATAAAAAACTTATTTATGTATATGCATATGCACATATTATACTAAATATGTAATTTCATTATTTTATTATTTTATACATATATATATATATATATATATATATATATATATAAATATAATATATATAATTATATAATTTATAGACATTGTGAAATATGATATAAATATCAAAATTATTTTAACATATTTATTAGTAAATTAATTCGTCAGATACCCAATTCCAAATTAAGACCAAAAGGTTTTAGAGTGTTAAACTTCAAAATCATCCTAGTTTCAAGTTCTAATAGTTTGTCACAAATATTATCACCCCTAGTACAAAAAGGCTTACCTAATATACTGAATTTTAAACAATCTGTTTTCCCCTCATGTGTCTCAAAAAAATGTTTAGCAACTGGACTGCATAAATTTGATTTTTTAATGTCCCTTAAATGTTCTAAGATTCTGATTTTAACCATTCTTTTTGTCTGTCCAATATACCATATATTATTACAACTACAACCGAGTATATAAACAACACCAATAGATTTGCAATTAAAGTAGTGCTTTGGGTTATGGCTAACATTATTAATAGATCTAACATTGATTATTCTATCACATATACTGCATGAATTGCATCTGAATGAACCCACATTAACAGCATAGGAAGTTCTTTTGACTGAAAGATTGTTGTTTAGTATTTCTTTTAAATTCTTTCCCTTTTTATATGAAAATATAATATGATGTGGGAAAAGTTCACCTATAGAATCATCCTCACTAACCAGATACCAGAATCTTTTGATTAAAGAAACAAATATTTCAGAAAAAGCTGTGTATCTGGTTACGAAAAATATGTTTTCCACATCTCTATCTTTTTTGGTCAAACCCAAAAAATCCATTTGAGGCTTATGAGACATTCTATGCTTGTTCATGACATCATTCATGCATTTCAATAATTGCTTTTTATCATATCCTCTTTCACTTAACCTTAGGAACACCCCATTTAACTCATAATCTAACTCAGATTCTATGCTAGTGTGCTGATGTATTCTTTTAAATTCTCCATAGGGCAAGGCTTTCAATAAATGGGGAGGATGCATGCTCGTAGCATGCAAAAACATATTTACTGATGTATCCTTTCTGTAAGGTCTAAATTCAACAATATTATTTCTTACAAACAGGGTCAAATCCAAAAAGTTAATCTGATGTCGATTAACCTCATAGGAAAAAGATAAACTATGTTCATTAGTGTTTAATAATTCAAAAAATTCACAAAATTCAACTATATCCCCTTTACATATGAAAATAAGGTCATCAATGAAACGCTTGTACAGGATGACCTTATGTTTGAAAAATTCAGTGGGATAAATGAACCTTTTTTCAAAAAAATCCATATATATCACAGCATAATTGGGAGCATAGGCAGCTCCCATAGCCGTCCCCTTTGTCTGTAAAAAATACTCATCATTGAACACAAAATAGTTGTGGGTCAAACAAAATTCTAACAAGGAAATCAAAAAACTAGTCCTAGGACCTTCACCTAACATGTTTAGAATAGCATCAAGTCCCCATCTAATATTGATGTTTGTATATAAAGATTTGACATCAATAGTCACCCAATAAAAATCGCTATTCCAAGAAATCTTGTGTACTTCATTAATTAACTCTTGGGTATAACAGGTTCTTTTATATACTTTGAATAACCCAATTACCCCCTTTATCAGCACATTTGAATATATAATTATTCTTCAGTTCCTTTAGATTTTTTAAGGCCTGCCACTCTTCTTTAGTTAAATTAAATTGTTTTTTTTCTCTACAAAATTGCTTGAACATTAACTCTGTTTCCTTTAATAGTACTTTTTGAAATGTTGAGATGGCTGGCACTGATATGGTAGGTGTAAACTTGCTTTTTACATTTTCTAAATTTTGGCATCTTTAATCTACCATATCCTGTCAAATAATTGACATTGGAACTGATATCGGTGTTATATTCAGTAGAACAGATATCTCCTTCTTCAAAAAGACAATCATTTTCATCATACTCATAATTGTATATGGACATGTTCAATAAACTATCATCAAAATCAATTACATTAGAAACTTCATCTTCAGTCTCATTTTGAGTAAAATTGGAGACATTTGTATTCAAATTCACATTCACATTCACATCCGCATTAGTAAATTTCTTAAAATATACTCTTAATAATAACTTGCGAATGAATGCTTTCACTTTGGGTTATTCAAAATAGATCTGACTATTGTGTTATGGTTAACAACCTGCTTTGTAACAGTGAAGAATACACTAAACTTAATAGGGACCCATTAAAATCTTATAATGAAGAACTTTTAAGTCTTCTGGAAAGGGGTGAACGATTAGGATTTTTTTCTTATGCTGATGTCAAGAAAATGTATATAAAAGAACCTGTTATACCCATACTATATGCTTTACCTAAGATACATAAGGACTTAAATGAGCCCCCTGGTAGGCCTATAGTATCAGGGATAGGGTCCTTTTTGGAGAATGTTAATGTTTTCTTGGATTCTCAACTAAAAATTTATCTTAATAGGGTCAGTGCTCACATCAGTAACACCCAAGAGTTAATTAATGAAGTACACAAGATTTCTTGGAATAGCGATTTTTATTGGGTGACTATTGATGTCAAATCTTTATATACAAACATCAATATTAGATGGGGACTTGATGCTATTCTAAACATGTTAGGTGAAGGTCCTAGGACTAGTTTTTTGATTTCCTTGTTAGAATTTTGTTTGACCCACAACTATTTTGTGTTCAATGATGAGTATTTTTTACAGACAAAGGGGACGGCTATGGGAGCTGCCTATGCTCCCAATTATGCTGTGATATATATGGATTTTTTTGAAAAAAGGTTCATTTATCCCACTGAATTTTTCAAACATAAGGTCATCCTGTACAAGCGTTTCATTGATGACCTTATTTTCATATGTAAAGGGGATATAGTTGAATTTTGTGAATTTTTTGAATTATTAAACACTAATGAACATAGTTTATCTTTTTCCTATGAGGTTAATCGACATCAGATTAACTTTTTGGATTTGACCCTGTTTGTAAGAAATAATATTGTTGAATTTAGACCTTACAGAAAGGATACATCAGTAAATATGTTTTTGCATGCTACGAGCATGCATCCTCCCCATTTATTGAAAGCCTTGCCCTATGGAGAATTTAAAAGAATACATCAGCACACTAGCATAGAATCTGAGTTAGATTATGAGTTAAATGGGGTGTTCCTAAGGTTAAGTGAAAGAGGATATGATAAAAAGCAATTATTGAAATGCATGAATGATGTCATGAACAAGCATAGAATGTCTCATAAGCCTCAAATGGATTTTTTGGGTTTGACCAAAAAAGATAGAGATGTGGAAAACATATTTTTCGTAACCAGATACACAGCTTTTTCTGAAATATTTGTTTCTTTAATCAAAAGATTCTGGTATCTGGTTAGTGAGGATGATTCTATAGGTGAACTTTTCCCACATCATATTATATTTTCATATAAAAAGGGAAAGAATTTAAAAGAAATACTAAACAACAATCTTTCAGTCAAAAGAACTTCCTATGCTGTTAATGTGGGTTCATTCAGATGCAATTCATGCAGTATATGTGATAGAATAATCAATGTTAGATCTATTAATAATGTTAGCCATAACCCAAAGCACTACTTTAATTGCAAATCTATTGGTGTTGTTTATATACTCGGTTGTAGTTGTAATAATATATGGTATATTGGACAGACAAAAAGAATGGTTAAAATCAGAATCTTAGAACATTTAAGGGACATTAAAAATTCAAATTTATGCAGTCCAGTTGCTAAACATTTTTTTGAGACACATGAGGGGAAAACAGATTGTTTAAAATTCAGTATATTAGGTAAGCCTTTTTGTACTAGGGGTGATAATATTTGTGACAAACTATTAGAACTTGAAACTAGGATGATTTTGAAGTTTAACACTCTAAAACCTTTTGGTCTTAATTTGGAATTGGGTATCTGACGAATTAATTTACTAATAAATATGTTAAAATAATTTTGATATTTATATCATATTTCACAATGTCTATAAATTATATAATTATATATATTATATTTATATATATATATATATGTATAAAATAATAAAATAATGAAATTACATATTTAGTATAATATGTGCATATGCATATACATAAATAAGTTTTTTATATATAAAAAAATTTTTTTGCAGTAAGTATTGTGATATCACTTTAAAAACATGTATATAAAGTTTTCCCTCCTTTTTTGAATTTAATTGTATAATTAATTGAACAATTGATATAATTAATGTATATAAAAACTGTCATTGTTCTATATTGAATCGTGATCCATTGAAGGCGAAATGCCGAGGTACCAGGTCTTGTGGAGATAAAGGAGATTTCTGCTAGTATTGGCTGTTTGGTGTGTTTTTTCTATAATTATTCCAGCATCGTTTGGTTATAAATGTTTCTTGGCCTTACTCTTTAGGCTTTTTTCTTCTTATTTAGTTATAGTTCTGACATACAATCTACTTACTCCTTAAAATTGAGTAGATAAGACTGATGAGTTATACTAATTTATATATGCTATAACATAAAAAAAAAGAAATAACTTTTATGATATTATTTAATATTAATTACATCATATAAATAGTATATGGTTGCTGTGCTTTGCTGCTATAGTTTGTTAGTTTAATCCAAGTGACAGTTGTCACTGGGACAATGAGTTTAGAACTCCAGGTGGGGAGCTAGTGTGTTTTTGTTAAGTTTACTGTAAATATTTTCTTTTATAACATGTTTCACTTGACATCCATTTCACTACGTATACATGAAAACATTAACTATATTAACAATAAGACCTCCAACATTCACTCTATAGTTTGGGTCATACTCTTCAGAGCAAATAATTTTCCTTTGAATAAGGGAGTTATAAACTACTTCTATGGAAATGATGGGATGCAGTCTATGTTACTACATCAGATTAACATACCATGGTCACTCTAAAATGTTTATCCATTAACATAAATGGTTTGAACAACCCTATTAAAAGAGGTAGTCTCTACAAATATCTTGATATTCACAAACCAAATATGATTTTCATACAGGAAACACATTTACTGAAGGACACTATTAAGTATATGCACACGAACAAATACACAGACTTAATAAGCTCAGAACACTCAAAAAAGAAGAGAGGTGTGGCTATTCTTTGGAATAAATCTCTCCCTATACCTAGAATAATTAAATTGTTTCAAGATAATAAAGGGATGCTTTGTCTTGTTATTGTGGAAATAAATAAAAAATACATACACTAGTAAATAACTACTGGATCCATGGTATTGGAACATCCACTGTCAAACAACATATAAATCAAATAATATCTCAATCTGAAGGACATATTATTATGGCTGGTGATTTTAATTGTATTCTAAATGAGAAAGATTCCAGTACTCTAGGAAAAAGAAAAATAACTCCACAAGCCAAACAGCTAATAAAATTCATGGACTCATATCATCTAAAAGATGCATATGATTTTTCTGATCAAAGTTCACTACAATACACTTTTTATTTTAACAGATATAAAACCTATTCTAGGATTTATAGAATATTTTTTTCCATGCAAATGACTAATGATCTAGCAAATAGTAAAATTATATCTTGTTCAATATCAGATCATAACACTGTTATATTTGAATTTAATGTCAATAATAAATATAATATACAAATAAAAAAGAATACCAGCCTATATTACACAGCTAAAAGAGTTTCAAAACTTCTTAAAAGAAGAAATACATAACTTTATAAATACAAACTCAACTCCTGACGTCTCTGATGTCTATATATGGGATGCTATGAAATCCTACTTATATGGTCAAATAAATAAATGGTATTATAATAAGAGACAATCCTGGGATAAAGATCTAAAAACAATACAAGATAAACTTGACATGATATATCTTAACAATAAAGATAAGCTTACTACTAAAAACATAAGAGGTAAGGTAGACAAACTAATTGAAGAATACAGAGCTATGTTATATCATAAGACCATGATCTCTTTAGAAAAATATAAATTCCTTGCTTACTCCCTAAATTCAAAATACTTGACCAATCTTAAGAATAAATAAAAGAATAAATAAACATAATCATATTAAAGAAATCTATTCCCCTAAAAAATATATATATATATAGCATACATGATATCATAGAGGAGTTCAGAGACCACTTTTGCAATATTAATCAATCCACACAGAATATAGAATCTAAATATAAAATAAAAGAATTCATTATTAAAAATCTTCATAATAAACTCAGCAAGCAACAAGAGGAAACCATAGATAAACAAATTACTTTAACAGATATACAAACTCAAATTAATAAACTTAAACAAAATAAATCCCCAGGTAACTATGGAATTATACCTGAAACATATAAAATCATACCTAAAATAGCTATCCCCTTGTTACATAAAGTATATAATTTGGTTCAAACCAATACTATTATACCCCCTTCATGGAAATACACTTACATTTCACCCATTTTAAAACCCAATAAAGACTCTAAATTTTGCTCTTCTTACAGACCCATTTCTCTAATGAATGTGGATTACAAAATGTTCATGAATATATATTCAGACAGATTAAAGAATTTTTTACTGCATTTAATAGATGAAGATCAGACTGGTTTTGTAACTAACAGAAGTACTTTTGACAACAGCAAATGAACATTGACTTTAATTGATTATGCTCAAAGAAAAAAGAAGAATTTAACTTTAATAAGTCTTGACATAAATTCAGCATTTGATTCAATTGATTGACATGATTTGTTCACATTATTAGAATGTTTAAATTTTTCAGATAACTTTATTAAACTATTAAAACACTTATATCAAGGAGCTTTAGCTTACATCAAAATAGGGTCATATACTTCAACCAAAATACCTATTATGAAAGGAACTAAACACGGTTGTCCCTTTCCCCTTTATTATTTGCTCTAATAATGGTGTTATGGGCTAATAATATAAGAAATAACAAAAATATAGGAGGATTTGAGATTACTAAGAAAACAACCTCAAAAATTCAACTTTTCATGGATGATGTTCTAATTACCACTAAGGGAAATGACACCTCTTTTGCTTCTTTATTTGACTCCATTAAGTTATTTCAAAATATGTCTGGATTGTTAATCAATGATAATAAAACAAAAATTTTATCCATATTCTCTAATAAAAATATATATACAACTGATGACAGAAAAAATAAACCCATTATGAATCAATTGACTTACTTAGGAATTATTTTAGCTAAAGACTTGAAAACAATTATGCAATTAAACTACAGCAAATGTTATGAAAATATACAAACTTTAATATTGAAATGGAATACAAAGTTTTTCACTACAGAAGAAAGATTAACAATCATAAAAATGATAATTCTTCCCAAAATTTTATACATTATTCAATCCATCTTATTACTACCTAATAAACCCTAATAAATAAACTAAATTCTCTGATGTTAAGTTTATTTTGGTATCCTAAAAAATCAAGAATAGCTTTCAAACATGTGTGCAAAGTTTAGTGGATGTCTTTATAAATACCTCTGTTTGTTTATTTGTTAATTCTTTTATATATTTAATTGAATTTAAATGCAACAATTTCTGTATTCATACTTACATGTTAATTTATGTGATTGATATATGAACTTATTTTATTAAAACTAATAAAACTATTTAAAACAAAAAAGACTGTGTTCAAAAACAGCTTCAGTCATTACTGACTAATATTCAAGAATTGTCTTTGAAAACAGATAGATTGGGCACCAAAATAGATGACTTTAAAAAAAAAACTGTTCCAAACAAATGGAACAAATTAATGAAGCTCTGCAGTTTCAAAGAAACCAGATTTCTGGCATTGAAAATTCCTTGAATGATATGAAAGGAAGACTAAGTGAGGGGGAGAACAATACTGAATTCTTGTTAAAACAGAAACTAGCCAAAATAGATGACCTTGAAAACAGGTCCCATAGGTTAGTATTTTTGGTCTACCAGAAGGAACAGAAGGTAACAATATGATTAATTTCTTGTCTATCTGGCTCACTAAAAAAAGAAGTTATGTACTTACCATAATGTTCCATCTGTGTTGTCAAATCTTCATTCTTCCTTGAGAGATGGAATTGGTTCCAATATTGGAACCAACTCAGCCATTACTACAGCTTGCACCAGTCAAAAACTCTAGGGCTTTACCTCTAACCAGAATATCCTTCTCTCTCAGTTACCTCAGATCAAGTTTTCAGAAATGATATAGAAACATGTACATGCAAACACACACACACACATAAATGTACATATATATATATATATATATATATATATATATATATATATATATATATATAGGTCTACTTCAGAATGTCAAACATTCAGAATGCTGACTTTCGTATGGCTGACAGCATATGATTGACATTCCGAAAGACTGACATCCTGAAATAGCACCATTTACCAACCTGTAAACACAGTAAAACTGTGTTATGCAAGGGGGCAAGTACCCCTGCACCCCCCACACTCCCCTGCTACTTAAATATTCTGGGTACCTGTCAAATCTTTGAATGCTTAACACTTCAAACGTTACATGGTCGAGACCAAACGTTCAAAATTTTGAGTGCTCAAAGATAGACTTTCCACAGCACCGTATGGTGCAGATAGGGAGAAATTCCCTTTTCTGCACTGAAGTGTGGTCTCAGATTTGGTCTATTTAAGTAGGGGGGTGTGGGGGTGCAGGGGGCTTGTCCCCCTGCCTACACTGTTAAAGTGTTTTTTTCTGTGTTTTTTTTATGTTCAAACATCCAAATTTCAAACATTTGGTCTCGACCATGTAATGGTCAACATTTTGGATGTTCTAACATTTAACATAGACCCAAATATTCTCACTCCGAGATCACACTACAGTGCAGGAAAGGGGACTCTCCCAGTCCTGCACTGTAGTGGGATCTCCACTATCATTTGTCATCCTTCCAAACGTTTGCTCATATGGCGTCGGCCATATAAATTTCGAACATTTGAAAGTTCAAACAAATTAAGGGCTCCCATATATATATATATATATATATATATATATATATATATATATATATATACACACAAATATAAACAGATGCTTGAAGGGTAGGTCGGGAGGAATCTTTATCTACTGTGATTAACCCAACAACAGTATAAGGTTGCTTAGATCCACTACACCAAAAAAACTTTTAGGTCTGGGGATGGAAGGGGGAGGGAGTCAAGAATAAATGAAGATTTGACAACACAGGTGGAACATTATGATAGGTACATAACTTCTTTATCTCATGTTATCAAACTTTACTCCATCCTTGACAGATGGGACAGAGTCCCCAGCTACCTAAATTCCTGGGTGGAATCATGGAAGGACATTTCTTAGCACCATCGAGCTGAAGGATGATCATTCCCCCTAGAGACCAGGTACAATTTGTAATGAGTAGCAAAAGAATGGGGAGTAGCCCAGGTAGCTGCTGCACATATGTCACCCATTGAAGCACTGGATTGAAAAACAGCTGAAGTAGCTATAGACCTTGTAGAATGTGCTTCGACTGGTTTGGTCAAGGTTAAATCATTCTTATTATAAATGAATTAAATGCAGTTCTTTCAGCCACTTGGAAAAAGTAATTTTGCTGACTGCTTTGCCCAAGTTTGCACTAGAGAAAGAAACAATTGACTGGATTGTCTTATGTCTTTGGTCCTGTGAAGGTAGACCTGTAGTTGCCTATGAATGTCTAAAAGGTGCAAGGTGCTCTCTTCTTTATTAGAGTGGTTAGGGAAAAAAACTGGTAAATCAATGGTCTGGTTCATGTTTGTATTGGGTAAGAAGGAAGGGTTAGTTCACAAGGATACGTTATTCTTGTGTAAAACAATGTAAGGAGGTTCAGATGATAAAGTCTGAATCTCTGAAATCCTTCTGGCAGAGGAAATGGCTACCAAAAAGAGTGTCTTCCAGGATAAAAAACTTTAGGTCACAATTCATACAGGGTTCAAAGGGACAATGTGCCACTACCTGAAAAACTATGTTCAAGTCCCAAGGAGGTGTCAGGTCCTTGAATGCAGACTTTAGCAGAAGAGTGCCTCTGAGAAATGATTTACAGAGGCTATGAGAGGCTAAGGAAAATTCATCCGAGCCATTATGGAAATTAGAAATAGCAGCCAGTTGTATTTTGATAGTAGAAGGAGAAGCTCCAGTGTTAAACAACGAGGCTAAAAAGTCCAGCGCATGCTCTATCAAAGCTGTAAAAGGATCTATTTGATTTTCAAGGACCCAGAAAGTGAATCTCTTCCAGTTACTTGTGTACAGCTTTCTAGTGGAAAGTTTGTGGGCCAATAAAAAAAAATGTGACATACTGGGGAGGAAATATTGGATGGCTGGCAATTAATGGAACTGGAGGAATGATGCAGTTAGCTTGAGGTTCAAAATGTTTGGGTGAACAAGACCATAAAGATGGGACAGGAGATCTGGCTTTGAGTCCAGATTCAAGGGTTGTTGAGTTAGATGAGGCCAAAGGAAAGGGGAACCAATTCAGTTGAGGCCAAAACAGAGCAATGAGGATTACTGTACTCTTCAACCTGTGTGCTTTCTGTAAAAAGTTTGGAATTAGGGGTATGGGTGGAAACCAGGGGGCTAGTCATGGAGAACAGCATCTCTTAGTGACTCTTCCAGAGGGGGAATTAGAGTGAAGTAGTTGCTGCATTTGTTGTTTAAGGGGGATGCAAAGAGATCACAGCAAGGTTGACCTCAAAGATGGAAAATCGTTTTTGCTACTTTCAGATTGAGAGACTACTCATGAAGCTGAAGGATAAATCTGCTCAGCTTGTCCACAATCACATTGGAGTTCCCTTGTATGTGCATTGCTGTTAGAAAGCAGTTGGAAGAAATTGCCAACTGCCACACTCTGAGTGCTTCTTGACAAAGGGGTTAAGACTTAGTTCCTCCCTCTTTGTTGATGTACCAAACTACTGACATGTCTGTTTGAATTGCAATAGTCCCTTGAGCAAGGACAGTCTGCCTCTATAGGGGGACCAAGTGCCCTGGACCAACTTGCCCAGATAATGCCTCCCCACCCCATCTGGGAGGCTTCTGTGTGCTCAAAAAGACAAAGGGATGACCATGGAGAACTTGATGTGAATACATCCACCAAAGAATGGATGATGAAGTATGGACCACTGGGAAGTGTGTAGCCATTGAAGAATTCTCATATGAAACATGGCTAATGGCACCAGAGTTGTAGAAGCTGACATGGATCCCAGGGCTTGCAAGACTAAATGTGCTGGAACTTTGTTCCCGAGGATTAATTTTTGAACCTGAACTACAATTCTCTGTTGATGATCTGGAGGAAGAGATGCTGTCTTTGTCTGAGTATCCAATACTGCCCCTATGAACTCTAAATTTTGTGTTGGGGTTAGATGTGATTTTTCCTGGTTTACTGTTATCCCTAGCTTAGCACAAGTGCTGAAGGTGTAGTCCCTGGCTATTATCAGCTGATGCTTGGCCACAGAGGTTATGAGCCAGTTGTCCAGATAGGGAAACACAAGGATTCCTTGTAGTCTCAAGTGAATTGCTACTACTGCCATGCATTTGGTGAACACCCTGGGGGCTGTGGTGGGTCCAAAGGGCAATACTCTGAATTGGTAGTGACTGGCTCTCAGTTGGAGGTGGAGGAACTTTCTGGGAGTGTTGGCCATCTTTATATGGTAATATGCATCCTGAAGGACTATTTATCACACCCAGTTGTCTTTCTTCAGAAAGGGAAGAATAGGCTGTTCCTTAACCATCCAGACCTTCATTTGTCAAACTGATTTGGTCAGTACACTAAGATCCAAAATTGGTCATCAGTCCCCTGTCTTCTTTGGCACTAAAAAGAATCTTGAGTAAGTTATGGATCTTTTTGGTCTGGCAGGACATGTTGGATAACCCTTTTGTCCAGCAGTTTTTAAATTTCTTATACTGCTGCATCCTTCTGATTGGGTGGAACATCGGGGATTTTCTTCTGAAATGGGGGAGGTTGAGAAAAGGAAATGGTATAACCACTGGATATGATCCACTGCACCCAGGAATCTGTTGTTATGTCTTACCAGGGATTGAGGTGCAAGGATAAGTGTTTCCCGACTGCCTCCAGAGGAAGACAATTGGGCCTCTCTTCAGGAGCACTGAAAGGGCTTGCTTATAAAAGAATTCATGAAGCCCTGGTTTTGCAGACCATCTCTGCAACGATGGCAGCATCTCCCATTCTGGTTCCCCCCTCTGCCCCTGGGGGAACTGCCTCCACATGTGTCCTGTAAGGCCCTTGGGATTTTTTGAGCCACATTTTACCACTACTCCTCTAGTTCCTGGAAAAGGACCTTTGTGGGGATGGGAAAACCTATGCCGTCAGCATAAAGGATCTTACCATCTTTCTCATACCTGGACAAGGTTTCTTTCACTTTGGAGCTAAATAGGGGTGTTCAGTCAAAAGGATGATTGTTGAAAGAAGACTTGAATTGTTCTGCAAAATCACAAAGGTGCATCCAGGCATGTCTCCTAATGGCTACACCTGTGCCTGCTGCTCTAGATGCCCCTTCGACTGTATGTGCTATCAGCCTAATGGATGAATTGGTCACAGACTTCAGGGTGGCTAACTGAGAAGCCACTTTGCCTTGGACTCCCTCAGCTACATCTCCTGACAGAGTGTCTGATAATTCCTTGATCAGATCCCGTTGGAGTCTGGTGAATTGTGAGAAATTGTTCAAGGTTCTTATGGCAAAGGTTGTTAAAGTGTCAACCTGCTTCCTGAATCTGTCCATAGCCTGGAACTCCCTGTTGGGTGGATGGACAGAGGAACTCTCCTCAGCCAGTTCCTTTTTAGTGACAGCTATCAGACCCTTGGCCTAAAATTGTTTGTCTTTGGGTTCAGAAAGTATCTTGTCTGGTCTCTTGGGGATGGGCTCTGTGGAGTTAGGAGCCTTCCATGCCCATTGCGAAATCAACTGAATGAGTTCATCAGTTGGTGGAGTCACCCAAGGGGTAGGTGGCTGGGTGCCAAATGCCTACAGGTAAACATATTCCTGAGAGGAAGGGTTTTGGGACTTCAAGCCACCCCTCTGCTTCAGAATTTCCAAGATATCCCCAAAGGAGACATCTTCAGGGGGTGACCATGGGGACCCCTCTCCTTCATTGAAATCTGTATCTTTGGTGACTGATTCCTGGAGGGAATCCAAGTGCTTCCTCTTGCACTTATTTTTGTGTGGGACCTCCTCAGGGGGATAATCTGGGGAGGTATCAGAGGATAACAGTACCTGGGGCTGTGACACCTGAGTCTTCAGCACCCGCTGTCCATGTGGTAAGGTAGGTGGAATAGTAGAACTAGACGGGGACCTGTTCCAATGGGGTAGGCACCAACTGAATCTCTGCTAGAGAAAGGGCCCCCTGTATAGACTTGAAGGCCAGTCCCCCTACCTATGGAAGGGAGTGTGGGACCAGGAAAGACTGCCTCAGGACTGGGGTCACTCCCTGCTCTGAAGAACCAAGTCTTGAGGCTAAAGGCAGAGCCAAACTGACTTGAGCCAAAGCTCCAAGGAGCAGGGATGGCTCTGAAAAGCCAGGAATCGAGACCTGCTCACCAGAACCAACAGGGCAGCTATGACTCTGGGAGGTCTGCGTTTCTGAGATAAGTAAAAAGTTCAGGGTAATTGTCGGCTCCATAGAAGTAGAAGTAAGCAACTCTGGAGCCGAAACCATCAGTGCTGGGAGAACCAGAACAGAAGACTCAAACATCTCCAAGGAGGTTAGGAGAGTAGTAGTCAACAGGGTGAAGGAGGATGTTTTGATACCAAGCCCAGAAGGAATCAGTACCAAAGGTGGGCCTGAAAGCTCTCTTGCCCATAAAATCTTATTCACCAGCCTCTCCATGTCCAGTTCCATGAGGTGTTTGATGAAGTGGATGGATGAAGCTAAAGGAGACTTAGGTCTCTGCAAAAACACTTCTGGCAATTCCCCAGCAAAAGGATCAATTGAAGAGGAATAAGATGTTCTAGGTCTAATAGTTGTAATCACTGGAACAGAAGCCAATTCCTGTGTCAAGGCCTTCAGCTTTGAAGGGCTTGCAATACTAGTCAGTGCCGAAACTGAAATTGTCAGTACCAAAGACTCAGAAACAGAGGCTTTCAGTTCCAAGGGAACAGTTGGAACCAAGCTCTTCAATTTTTTGGCTTTCAGAACTGATGGAGAGGTCAGAACAGATGAACTGCATTTTTTTTAACTTTGTCAGTAGACAAAGTAGTGGAGGAAGATGAGATATCTGTTTTAGCTTTATCAGTAGTGGATAAGACTTCTCCAAAGGCTGATGGCAAAAGTCCTTTAAAATTAGTTTGTAAGACCTTTCCACTAGAGCATGATGGATAAAGGCATGACAAATACTACAATCTTCCTGTATGTGATAAGGACCAAGGCAATATAGACATAGTGCATGAAAATCTGACAGGGGAAATGTATGGACACATGTCTGGCATTTTTTGAAGGCAGTGGGGCTCTTACCCTTTTCAGCCATGACAAGCAGTGAAAAACCATTATAGAGAAATTGTTAAGGAAATCTCACTTCACAAGGGACAGGGAAATTGACAGCAGAAGAGATAACATTTTCTACTTAAATTTTTAAGCTAAAGAACATGAGAGAGAGAGAGAGAGAGAGAGAGAGAGGGAAACTATCAACAATGATGGCGAGGAAGTGCACAAATGTGTGAAAAGGGGAAAAGTATCAATGATAATACTAGTAGAAGTACACTATGTTTAACTAGAAATAAGACAGAAAAATACAGACAGAACCTACAAGGAAAGGACAAAACGTTTACATAAATCTTGTAGTGCTTGAGAATAATAGCTAGACATAACCATTTCTGAAATTGGCAAATGAGATCTGAGGTAGTTAAGCGAGAGGGATTCTGGGTAGAAGTAAAGCTCAAGAATTTTTGGCTGGAGCTAGCTGTAGTAACATCCGAGTCGGTTCCGATATTGGAACCAAGCCCATTTGTCAAGGATGGAATGAAGTTTGACAACATCAGATCTTTAGATTTTCCTGAAGCTGTCTCTTTTGGTATAGAGAGAACTCACAGATCTTGCGTTAATTCTGTATCAAAGTCCAGTACTTCCCTGAGGTCCATCATGGTTAAATTTGTTTCATCTCAGGATAAAGAACTGGTACTCAAAATTGCCTGGATTAAGTTACCACTTAAAGCAGAAGGAAATATTTTTCATTTTGATAATGACTATTCAGTAACAGTGATGTCTGAAAGGAAACAATTCCTTCCCTTAAAAGAGAACTTAAGAAAAAGCAGATAAAAGTACATTTACTGTTCCAAGCCAGGTTGAAGATTTTCCTTTCTAATCGGGTTAAAATAAGATCTTGACCTTGAATTGTCATATCTACAAACTTACAAAATTTTAGAACCGAGGATATGGACTGGTCCATTATATCCTTAAAAAGGCAAATGGAGACAAATGGAAATAAGACAAATGAGAAAGAAAAAGAAATTAAGGGAAAATAAAGATCTTTCCTTTTCCTTTTTCTTTATTTACAAAGGAAATAACAAGATATCAATGATTTTTTATGTAAACAAGCTTAGTTTTACTTCTTTACATATCTTTATCAGCAAAGCATGAAGTGATAACATTCTCAACTATAACATAAACGAGAATCAGAAAATCAACAAACAGTCTACTAATATAAGGTAATTTAATTCCTTTTTTCTGTCTTATGCTTGCCTAATTTACAGATAATTAAGAATAATTTTTAATAAGTCATAAAATATTGTTGGTTTCCCTTAAATGAAACATACAGCATTTATACTAGTATATGATCTGAAGGACTGCATACAGAATTGCTTACTCAGAAACTAATGCATACTTTATATCTGAAATAGAAAATGGCTGCAGTATAACACATAGCTGAATTTAAAGTTGTTTAATTCATATAAAATGCAGTTATCTACTAAAGGGAAATACACCTTATGAGTGACATCTCATACTTTCTTGTTATAAAAAAGAAAAGACATTAACAGTGTTAAATTAAAACTTCTACTTAAATGGTATACTAAAAGAAATGAGAGATAAAAATCTTCACCTAAGTGTGGAAGCAACTCAATGTAATAATTGACTACAGTAACATTAGAAAAACTGTTTCACTAAAACTAATAGTAAAACCTAAAAGTTGCTTGTCTTCCGAGTGCATAGATTTAGATAATATGTTACTATTCTATTTAATAGAATGATTTATGATGTGCTGGATTGGGGGAGGGGGTGATTGCAGTTGCTATGGATCTGTGTTTTGATGTTTAACAGTGGAGAGATCGTGAAGTTTTAAATGGCTTTGAAATAGTCTATATTCATAGATGAAATGTTCAGGTTCAATATGAAAGATATGGACATTGTTGTGACTCATGGGTTGTTCATATGTGAGGTACTTCTGTGTTAGTTAAATATGAAGCCCCTCTCTCCATAGCTTGAGCTTTTCTTTACTTCATTTAGAGCACATGAAGCAGCTAGAGTTCAATTGAAATTCCCACCTAAACAAGAGAACAGAACTGTTCATGTTCTGAGACTGTGATTGACAGTCAGCTTTAGAAGATTAATTTGAATAAAAGGAGGAACTTTTAGATACTCACTAGCTCAAATTTCACTGCAACTGTAGTTAAACATGCGAACTGGCATTAAAGAAGGGACACAATGATAATGTTACACATACTGTGAAATACCTTTGAATACATTTATAAATAAATATACTTGAAAGCAAGCATTTGAAGTTTGATAGTAGTTGTCAATGAATCGTAAAACAAATATATATATATATATATATATATATATATATATAAAATGTTTAGAGCTTCATTATAACAGATTTTACATATATGCTATATGATATGAATATGTTGTCGCTACACTCGAAAGTCTCATACATAAAGCAAAAGAAGCAATAAATTGTATACAACAGAAATAACGTAGGAGGCTTTAATTTACAGTAATAAACCACTGAATATGAACAAATAATAAATATTGTTTAAATATTGTAGAACAAATATTCATTTATTTTAATATTATTTTAATATAATCTTACAAAGAGGGAATAGAAGGATCTGAAAGTACAGTATTTCGTATTTTATACTGTTAGTTGATAAATCTGAAAACTATGCATAGATAATGAACAATAATAAGAGGATGTAAGCCTGTCTTACTTTAATATCTTAATGAACATATAAAAAATGGAGAATGTATATGTTAAATAAGTTAAGATGTGAAATAATTGCTCTACTATTATATATTAACAATGCTTTAAAGGATACAGGTTCATCTTTATTTTATTGTTGATGGCATTATATTTGATTGTAGTAGAGTAGACTGGAATGTTTTTTGCCAGAGTATTGTATGGATGTGTTTGCTTGGATAGTTAGACTATTCAAGCAAAGAGTGTTAGACTCCAAGGGGAATAATAATGATTTTAAAAGCAACTGTTTAATGATAATTATAATTTTAGCTTTTTTTGAGTGTCCACAACAGTAACTATTTTATGCCTAATCAAACCTTCAAAAGTTAATGTTCACATGATGATTACTAAACAGTTCTTTACTAAAAGAATGTCATTATCTATGAGAAGTACATGCATACATTTGATCAGTAGGATAAATGGCATTTATTAAATGTATTTCTGCAAATGTCAATGTATTAAATCCCAGATGCAAAAGGGGTAGCTTAAACAGCTATTTGAAATTGTATAATTATCAAGTTATTTTTTTACAGGATACACACTTATTAACAGAAGACATAGACAGGCTAAATACTAAAAACTACACTATATTATCCACTTCAGAATATAATAAAAAAGGGGGTTTGTTATATTATGGAGAAATTCACTGCTTATGCATACAGTTATAGAAATATGTCAAGATGATAAAGGTATGCTTTGTACTGTAACTATAAAGTATAATAAGAGGATATCAACTCTTATTAACTTGTATTGGATTCCTGGAATAGGAATTAAAACAGATGACCAACACCTAGAACAAGTAATTCAAAACTCGAAAGGCAGTATCATTCTAGCAGGAGACTTTAACTGTATCTTGTCACAAAATGATACTAACATAGTTGGTAAAAAGAGACTACAGGCATCTGCAAAGGCATTGTTAAAATTTACTGACTTGTTTCATCTTGGAGACATAAATGAACTTTCAGAACCAAATTCATTATTTTTTACTCATTATTCCCATAGACACGGAATGCAATCAAGAATTGATAGCGTTTATGTCTCTAATGACCTGACTGATATACTAGGCAAAGTCAAAACAGTAACCTTTCCACTTTCAGATCACAATGCAATTATATTTGAGCTGTTTTGAAGTCTAATAATTATGTTAAAATCAGAAGATTGCCAGCATATATAACTTGTTTAAAATAATTTAATGACTTTTTATTAAATAAATCCTTTCCTTTATAGAAATTGATAACACAGAAGATACTTTAGAAATGTATTTATTGGATGGACTAAAAGCATATCTTTTGGTAGAGTCACTAATTGGTTGTCAAATAAAAAACAATAGGACAAAGAATTACATGAAATATAAGAAAAACTTGATAAGTTAAAATTAGAAAATCAGTTTAAATAAAAATAGTAATACACAAGAGATTAATAAGCTAATCAACAAATACTTGGAAATCTTAAACCATAAAACTAAAATCAACCTTGAGAAGTTTAAGAATATTTAACTTCTCTATTAATTCAAAATCTATGTGCAATTTAGTCACAAAAACATAATTACTCAGTAAGTCCATTCACATAAAAGAAGTCTACTCACACAGAAAGAAAAGAAAAGTAGCAGAAATCGAAGACTTTCTAAAGGAATTCAAAGATTATTATAATAAAACCAATCAAAATAATATATTAATAGAGCCAGAAAAAATAATTAAAATATTTGTTAAAATATAAAAATGAAACTATCTGATGATCAAATTAAATTAATTGACAAACCAATCTCTATGTCTGAACTTCAAACTCAAATTCCTAAACTGAAACCTAATAAAGTACCAGGTAATGATAGGATTATATCTGAACTTTATAAGCTGTTACCCAAAGAAGCCCTTACACAAGGTTTTTTCTATAGTCAAGGACCTAGCTAAAGTTCCTGCTTCCTGGAAATATACCCTTATCTCTCCAATTTATAAAAACTGACAAAGGTCCTACTGAATGCTCTTTATACAGGCCAATTTCACTTTTAAATATAGATTATAACTTGTTCATGGCAAGTCATGCTAATAGATTAAAATATATTCTCTCCTCCATGATTGATCAAGATGAAACTGGCTTTATGTTAAACAGAAATACTTATGATAATATTTTAGAATAATCACAATAATTGACTATGCAAATAAAACAAAAAAGAACTTGACATTAATGAGTCTTGATATTAATAATGCTTTTGACTTGGTAATCTTGAAATAGCTCTTGCTGGTTTTAGAAAAATATAATTTCTCAAGTAACTTCATTCATCTTCATTCATTTTATTCATCTTTTTTATAATAATTGTTTTGCTTATGTTAAAATAGGTACTTTTACACCTAATTATATACACATTTTGATGTCCTCTTTCAACTCTGCTTTTTACTGCAATTATGGAACCATTTGCTAATTTTCTCAGATCCAAATGTAGTGATCTTCCTTATATTTCCTATGGTGTATACCAAAATAACATCTCCACCTCAAAGTTAGAAACAATTATCACATTTAAAGAGAAAAATCTGCTATGTTGGTTTCAGTTAATAAAAGATGAAAAGCTACATTATATTGATTATATTAAGAACAAATATAATTTAGATAAAGACGTGGTTAGATGTACAGTCCTGCAGACAACATGTAGAAGTGGAAATTAAGTTAATGCAACCAATGATATGAGATCATATCCCAAAATTAACTGAATATCTAATATTTTTAATGCAACAAAACCCATTTGGACAGGGTCTCTTATCCATATTATATAGAGCTGTGAGGAGAGAAACAGAAAGTTGCAATGAAATAATTGGAACTATTTTATCCAAATTAATAATAGACCTCTGAGTGAAGAAGATAAAAATTAATTCTAATATCTTCTAAACATACAATTTCATCTCTTAGATGGAATCACTTTACTTGGAAATCTTTGCATAGATGTTTCTTCGTGCCACATAAAATTGAATTAATGTTCAAGCAGAAACAAGTTTGGTCAAGATGTAAAAAAAACTTAAAGCAGATTGGCAACACATTTTTTGACTATGCTGTCTTAACACCTTATTGGAATAACATTAAAATTTTTACAGGCTTTTTTGAAGATAAATTAGTTTTATCTAAATCACTAATCTTTTTAACACTTCTATTCCTATATGTGTTAAAAAATGAAATATCACATTCTGTGGTCTATACTATCTACAGTATAAACAGAAAGGTTATAACTCTGAATTGGAAGAATGAATCTACACCTACCTTCAAAGAATTTATAAATACTGCAACTGAAGTCTGTCACCTGGAAATCATTACAATGAAGTCAATAACAACCAGGATTACTTCTTGCTACAATGCATGGACAAAACTTGGAGATCTGCTTGACAAGCAAAAATAACTGCATTTTAGATTTAATGTAATGTATAATAACTTGAATGACTTGATGGTTAATGGACACTCCTCTAAATAGTTGTTTTGCCTTTTGTGCGTGAGGTTTAGTTGAATTTTTTTTTCATTTATTACGTTCACAAATCTCTGAAAGTAAATATTGTTGTGATTATTTTACAAATTGAAAATCCAATGAAAACTTAAAAAAAGACTCACAATTATCCACACTTCAACAATGTTAAAATAAAATATCCATATTCACAGTAAACTATTACAATGGAACATACCACTACTTAGCTCTCAGAGAATTAAACTGGTTAGAACTATCACATTATCAAGTTTTTTCATATTTGACTTCAATATACAGACTTCTATATAAGCCAGAAAATTGCCATGTCCTCAACAACTCAATAGAACACTACAGAATTTTATGCTGCAGAAAAAATTACTAATCAGTATAACCAATTCATCTAATACTGCAGATGACTCTCTATATTTAAATAATGTAGCTAAACTATGGAACTATAGCCCACTAACACTGAAATGAATTCAGAATGCAAACTCACTTAAAACACAACTAAAACTTCAGTTATTAAACCAAAGGATATGCTCCTGTATATTTCCGGGATAAATTACACTTCTCTTCATTCAGAATCCTGTATTCCACAACCAGTCTTCACAATACCTGAATAGTTTTGTTATTGTCTCCCAGCCATATACACTGGTTTATGACACTGCTCATCCCCATCTTTAGATTTCTAATATAAACCTTTTATGATAACTATCTATCTATCTATCTATCTATATATATATATATATATATATATATATATATATATATAAAATTATCTATGAACTTTTATACCTCACCTGTTAACTATAATATTAACATTTTCTTCCCTACCTAGTTCCTTCCCTCGCCTCCTTTTCTAGACTTTCTAAGCACTAATCACATTAACTATAATCGATTGGCAAATCCACTAATACATCTGTTCAAATACTCAATGGTCAAAATATACTAATGCGTAAGTATATTGTATACTGTAATAGTTGCCTTTGTTTCATATCAATGTAATCTAATTAGCAAATGTATGTGTAATTGCTAATTACTTAATGTCAGTATATGTGTATATTTAAAATGTTTGTAATATGTTGAAGTTTTTCTTCTTGAGCCTTAACTAAGAAGGTGTTTTTTGACCAGACCCAGTCAGACAAACCAAGCCACAAAAGCAAAATAAATAAATTAATTAAAATAAAATCACAGTAGTTAGGGCACATAATATCTTCCCAGCGTCACATTCTTATGCAAGGTGAGGAGAACATTTTTGTGCAGTCCTTCAGCTCATATCTTGCTGAATAATTATGTAAATGCACAGGTTTAATGAATAGGTACACAGTGAGGGAAGCAAATTATAGGCAAGAAACTGTTCCAGCTCAAGAATGACATTCCAAATAGAAATGAAACAGAAAAAAAAAACAGACGTAATCTATGTACTACAAAGCACTGAATAACATGTTAATCCATGTAATATACTCCAATTCTAAATAATACTAACAACGATCTATATGAAATAAACTAAAACTCAAGATGTAATATACACTGAGTTTCATATCATATTGTCAGTAAAGAAAGCAAATTAAAAATAAGACTACCAGTAGATTGCAGTAGTAGAAATATTTCAAAACCAGCATTTGAAATACAGCAAGCAAACAATTTACAAAACAGTGCCTGAAGGCAGAGTGAAAGTGCATGCACTAAAAAACTGGACATTTTATGTTGTATAAATTTGGATATACTATGTCTTTGTCAAATAAAACTTTTGTTGCATTTTTTGGCAGTGAGCTTGAGATTATGGCTAGTACATCAAGTAAAGTCAAGGTCAAGCCCTTCTTGGAGGATCTGAATGTCAGCAGGGGAGTTAATAATGGTGTATCATTCACAGTTATTAGCAGACTTGTCATTATAGGCCTCTGATATCTGTCTTAATGTTAGAGAAGTACAAAAACCACAACAGAGATATGAGGAGATAGTTGTCCCCAGCATTAAGACAGAGGACTGATTTCACATCCTTATTTGTGAAAAATGAAAAATAAACTCACTTAAACATTACTATATTAAGCAACAGAGATAACAGTCCAAAACTTCAGATGCTAATTCCTCTTCTATTAAGGTAATGAAGCAACAAATTCAAACAAGCTTAGTCACCAGAATAACTCAGCTTTAATTCATGATAAGTGCTTTCATCCACTAACTGGACATCGTGGACACCATCAGATCAATTTTTAAATAATAGCTTGAACCTATGGAAATCTGCTATATACATAAAAAGCAAAAAGAATAAAAAATCATGATTGACAACCTCATACATAGTAATGAGCCTAGCCTACAACTAAAAGCTAGCCTGATGTAACAAGTCATTTGTTTACAAGCCAGACTAAATTAAGAAATAGAAAGAAAACTAATAAAGTTGCAATTAACTGAAGTACAGAACTAATAATAAACTCCTAGTCTGTCTCAAGACAGGGACAAGTTGTCATAAAATTACCTTCACTAAAGGCTATTTAGCACCAAGGTGACAACAAGATCCTTCCAAAAGGAGTAATAAACTAGAAAACTATACAAAAAAAAAAAATCAGACACCTGAAGAGATGTTTGTGTGTGTGTGTGTGTGTGTGTGTGTGTGTGTGTGTGTGTGTGGGGGGGGCAACAGACACATGAAAAGGAAACAGCACCCACTATAGTAACCTTTGAGAAAATGCGATATAAAGAAACACCACAGATAAAAATACAGTCAAAATAAATATAAAAACTATAATCATATGTGTATTAAAAACGAAAAAGAAAAGTGTTTCCGCCCATAGAGCTTCATCAGATCACTGTTAAAACTGAGCATTCATAGAAAAAAATCAATAAAATGTGTGGAAAAATGTAAATGACTATGCATATGTATTTGTAGTAGCAGAACAGAAAAGCAGAAACCATCAAAACTACAAGCATAAAGAATGTTCAGGAAAATTGAAGAAGGGATCAAACATGCAATTTCAAAGCCATTAATAAAATATTTTTGGTCCAGTTTCCTAAGCTGAAGAATGCATTTAAATTGAAGAAGTAGAACTGAGTCCAGGTGGGTTATATGCATTAAGGAGAATTTGCCATTTCAGCTCCTTCTTTTCAGGAATGGCCTTACAGTTCCCCATGAGTGGACCCATTCTGATCATGTCCAAAATGTGAGAGGACAGAGCCTGATACTGCATCATACAGGACATCATAAGTCACATTTTTTTGCATAGAAATCCCTCACCACCATGTGGGTTCCATCAGTGAGACAAGTGGCTAATTAATGGATGATGTATGGGTTAATGTTTAAATAGATGAACTTTTCAATAATACCAGCAGGGGAAATGTTATCAAAGACCTTTGTCAGGGCCAGGTAGGAAGTGTGGGCAGACTGGCTCCTGATTATGACTTCAGTAATTCTTTCAAAGATGTTAACTAGAAGGATAAGAAAACAAAGTTTACATTGCATAAAACCAAAACAATTAGGGTCAATGGGTTATAGAGCATCTGTTTCATTATTTATAAGTTTGACTATGTTGCATCCCATTACCTTGTAAATAATTCTGGTAATAATAATAATAATAATAATAATAATAATAATAATAATAATAATGGCTCTACAGTTCTCTGAGTCAGCATTGTGTCTATCTTTTATAGTAGCACTGTTATGCCAGTTCTTCATATATCTGGTACATGACCAGGTTGAACTGGTTCATATGGATTCAGGAGAGCTGTGGTTTGTGCTGGCTTGCAAATAGCTAGATGTGTTATTCTGGCACAAAGAAAGGATGTTTTTGGTTTGGGATAGTCCTAGTAAGACTTGCCCCAAAGAGAGTATGGGCAGAAGGCTAGTTTGAAGAGTAATTGGGAATGTATGGGCACATGGGTGGGTTAAATTAACAGCTCAGATATTGATGAATGCCTCCTGATCGGAATAAGTAGCACCATTTGATAGCAGTTCAATGTAGTATGAGGTGTTCCTTCTGAGTTTCCTATTATCATTTAATAAGGCCTTGCAATTTTCATTGGAAGAGGTAGTAACTTTTATTTCATAGTTCATAGGTTCATAGGTGTGTACTAGGCTAATGGCCCTAGAGACTTTACAAGCCTAGCCCATAGGATTACCTTGGCATCATGACACCCAACCATAGTTCCCAGTGCCTCTGTCGAGTAAAGCCACTGGAGTGATCCCCAGGGTAAATTTTCTATTTTCCATCTACTCAGCAAGATTTCTCTTGAAGAGGGCCTGTGAGGTGCTCTACTTGACATGTATGGGAAGTCTATTCCATAGCATGAGCAGTCTCTGGTTTATAAACCTGTCCCTCCAGCATGTTCTGTTGATTGCATTATACTTTCTAATGGCATGCTTGAGATCTGTACCAGCCAGTTTTAGGTTCCTTTTATGATGGGTTAAGAGAGATTTGTTATACCTAACAAACATGTTTTTTTCTTTTGGTATTAAGTTTGTTTATGTCAGAATTCCATCATAAGGGTGTAATTTTTAGTTATTAACAACTGCTTTATCACCAACTACAAGAGTCATCTTAGCTAATTCTTTTTTTGTGCCCAAACTTTTCTACTGATTTAGTGCCATGGATAACAAAGAAATCCATCCACTATTAGCTTGAATTTGCATAATATAAATTAACCAGATTTACAACTCAACAAAACAACTAGCAGTCACACCTGCAACATTCTTAATAAACTAAAGTGGATGTCCTATAAAAATAAAACAATGAGTAGTCAATTAGAAAAAAAAAATAACAGTGCCCAACTCTTAGCTCTTTACTTAAGTAGGTACTCCAACTGCAGGAATCTTAAACTGAGTAACACAAGCTTCTTATAGATGCAGAAAACCTAAAAAAAAGTCAGAAACAGACCACAAAGTTTTTTCTTTGCAAATGAGTGGAAATGTAGTTTGGACACAGAATAATTTGTCCACAGACACTGCAGTGGTGGTGGTGGTAGTGGTGAGTGGTGGTTAGATTGAGTGAAATTGGATAGTGGAAAAAGGAGTCAGGTAGAAGCATATGGGAAGGTAAGGGCTGAATTATAGAAAGGAAGGATGGTGTAGGGAAGAAGTGAGGTAATGGATAGGGAGGAGTTAGATGGGTTTTATACACTAACTGTCATTTAGGGGAATCAGATTTTGGCATGGGCTTGCAGATAGTAGCAAGTTTACTTCCAAGATTACCAGTAGTAGATATTTTGGAATAGGTACACGTCAGATTATTTCATTGTGTATGTTGGTGTTATTTTTTGTGACTTATGGAGGGGGAACTGTGTTTTTTTTTCTTTATGGGTTCCCGTGAAATGAAATTGGCTTTTAGGTTCGCAGTGTTGTTGCTTTCTACTGGCATGGCTGGGAGTCCCAGGAGGTTAATGGGCTTATCGGGGTCTTCATGCTCTTGTTGTGGCATGTTTTGGAGTTCATATTGCCATACTGCTTTATTTTGTGCTGGAGTACTTGTAGAGCAGTGGGCAGTGTGTGCCTGGACTTGGGAGGCAGTCTTGCCCTGGCGTTTTTTTTTTGTTAGACTGTCTTGTAAAATTGTTCTCAGTGCCTGGGAGTCCAGTTTGGGGTTGTTATGGTTATTTTAGGATTGAAAATGGCTTTTAGGATTGTATAGGTTCATAGGTTCATAGATTAGTACTAGGCTAAGTGCTCTTGTGAGCCATTTTAAGCCTAGCCAGTTACCCCATGTATTAAACCCTGCACCTTATGTCTGTAAGGTAAACAACTTAACCATTATGCCAACCTAAAACAATGGGTTCTTTAGTTACCAACAATGTGAAAATGCATGAAGAACATACATTTGAACCTCTTAGCACAAGAAATCTGTAGAAAGCTTAAAACAATGTAGGGACAATGGCCCAAAATAGGGACACATTTTAAATATTGTGCTTCTAAAATTAGAAAGTTGATAGAATAACAGCATTTGTGTTCTAACACTCATCCATCTGTCTACGTAACTGAATAAACTACTGGTAACTTCACCAAGGTGTCATTATTCCCACAGGGAGGGTATCAGGGAGAATGAGTCTCATAGATCTGATAGCTAAAGTGATTTTATCCGAACTAATCCTTTATACTCTGCTGTTAGTCCTGTCACCCTCTGGGTCACAGGTGGGATATCAGACTTCACTCAAGCCCTTTGGACTACCTCTATTTTTTTGATTGAATGTTAGAGGATGGCTGTGCTTCATTACAGTCTGATCTAAGAATACAGCTCACTACAGCTGGCCAGATATTATAAAGTCAAGCCATTTTCTTGTGTGTATGGAACAGCAGGATAAATCATAGGTACATACTACAAGGCCACACATTCTTTCAGAACAAGAGGCAGTGCATTACTGTTGGCCTAAAAACTAATTTCTCACCAGAATATGCTGTAACATTGCATTTAGGAATATCCCAATTGCAGGTTAGGCCCCAATGAAATCTCTATCAGCAGAACTCAGAAGGAATCACGCACATTACATCTTGTTTGTAGCACAAACAGGCTGGTAGTCACAGAGTTTAAGTTTTCACCCTTGTGAATTAGAAATATTTTAAAATGGATAACAAAGCAATTCAACAGAAAGAGACATGCAGTAACAATCTACTTTCAGGAGGTGTTTCTTACTAGAGCCAAAGACCTTAGTTGCTTTATACTACAACGCAGAGAAAATGAAGAGGGAGCATGGCCTATTGCACAATGGTATTGACATGGGAATATTTAACACCTGTGGAACTTTGTGAGGGATTTACAGCACGGCCTTGACAGATCTATACCTTCCTCAGATGTCACTGTGTACTATTACAACACGACACAAGGTTCTACACTCCAAAATGCCTAAATTCCAAGAAAAAAAAAACTTGCTGATGTCAATGGCTCCAAGAAAAGCAATCAACTGGACATTAATGTCAGTTTTATTCATACAAAACTCAGATCTTAAAATGGAAAATGGGATATTTCAGATAAAAGTTTTGGGAAGAACCATCCTTAAACTAAAATTCTAAACGTGGTTACGCAATTAATAGATTGGGAAGTGTTGACAAGAATCAGTTTCAATTTGAAAGTCCAACAGTGTCTATATAATATATAGAATTTCTCATTTTTTTTTAAATGGCAATCCATATCACTTAAAATGCTTCAAAATACTGGAAGTGAAACAAATTAAAGCTTTCTATGTTAAGACTAATCTAAAACAGAATCACCTACTGGAAAAGGAGAAATGAAAATGGGAGAGAGAAAGTGATATACTGTGAAGCAAACTGACACAATTTATATATTTCTAGGCCAAAGTAAATTAAAACAGTATCATCAATAGGAAAAAGGGGCCACAGTAAGGCTATAGTCTAAATGTTATCCTCTCTGTTCCCTTATACTGTACTACTGAACAGCAGAAAGAATGTAGAATCAACTCCACCCCACATATAAAATCTGTCAGACTATAAACATCATACACACTTGCACAAGTCTGTTCACAATGGCCTACTGCCCTATCAAGTGTACTGAAGTGAAGCACAAACTTACTCTATTGTTTTGTTTTGTATATGTTTGTTTCCTTTCTTTTCTGGCAGTGGGAGTCTGTTGAGTGGGCCGATTTGTCCTAGTGGTTCATCCACTTGGATGGGTTATCGGGCATGTGCATTAGGGACTTCCTTAGAGGTAAACTGATCCTGTTACATTGCTTTGTGCATTCAGTTCAGTTATTGCACATATGCATTATGGCTTTCCATTGAAGTAAATAGATCTGTGAGTCAAACGGATCCTCGAGGGGTTAAATTCAGAGGCTAGGAAAAAAATTATTAAGCTACACATGCAGCTAATAGTCTGTTAGCTAGAAGGACTTGGTTGTATTTTACCACAGCACCTTTTGCAATTATAATATTCCTTCATGGTGGTGAGATTTACAGAATCTGTGTATTTATTTCAGAAAAGGTGGTATAATGTGGTAACAAACTTTTAATGCATTTTCTTTCTTTGCTTTATGACTTTGCATGCTGATTCTTCCAGTGTTTTTTTCCTCAGCAAGAAAGGTATGAGTCACAGCTAGCATACAATTACCATTTGCAGACATAAAACCCCTTCAATGAAGATTCTGAATGCTAGTTTGCAAATATTTTGCATTAAGGTGAATGATCTGTACTGGAAAATACTCAGACTGTAAACAAAGTAAAAACAAAATTTTGCTGTAAGCTGGTAGTGATTGTGGCAGCCTTGTGGTTGTTGATGGGAGTGCTTTTGAGCTTCGTTCTGTTTCTTTAGATGGTGCAGTGTATATGCATGGAGGTCAGTTGTTTTGCTGTTGGCCAACCTAGCAGTGACAGTTAGGCAGCACAAGGCTGTAGTGTCTTGAGGTGAAAGAGGATCTTATACCTCCTCTTCTTTTTTTTTCAGCCTTTTCATGATTTTGTTCTATTTTTCAGATGATGGAATGCATTGTTTGTAATTGTTTTTTCTTTAAGTTTTGCCCATGAACATAATGTCTCGGAGTAATTCACTTCCATCAACTAGTAATTATCAACAACTCAAATTACCAAATACACCCACTTTGTTGGCTATAACATCCAATCCATTAATGCAAGAAACTAGTTATGGTAATGAAATATGAATGGTCAGCCCACTATGAACAACCATGCAATACAGTTACACGAATTTGTAAAAAACTACAGTGGCAGCATTTGTCATTTGATGTGTATCTGAAATAAAAAAATATTACTAAGGGCCTTACGTATTGTCAAAGGAAAAATATACTTTAAAAATGATCAATACACAGTAGGTTCAGGTTAAGGCACTTTAATCTTGCAGCAAGGAGACAACAACATGCTAATACAGAGTTTGTCTAACTAGAATCAGGAAATACCAGCATTTTTATACATTTTCTAATAAGACATTGCCTACCAAGCTGACGTAGCAGATCACAAGTTTTAACATCATCATTACATAGCAGTTGTTTTCATGCTTTTCTGCTTGTACTATCAATTTTTGTGAGAACCTTCCTAAGAAAAACAACGTGGCCATGGCTACCACTAGTTAGATATATGCAATGTTACCATTCAAGGTACTACGGCTAATTTGAGCACAAAGCAAGTATAGATTGCAGTTCATTTCTTCAACAGTTCTTTGTCCATCTTTATCTCTTCCTTCTTCTGCTCTGCATGTTTTCATATCACGAACAGAGCTAATTGTTCAAAATCATAACATTATAGAATATAGCATTGTTCATTCATTGCTTCCTGACCTAGCAGATAATCACCCGTTTTTCAAGTACATTTCCAAAAGGCATAAACATGAATTTCGCTGTGCTAGCAGTTACTAGGTCAGAGGACATCTTGCACGTTTCAGAAAGCACACTGCAGTTTCAAAAGCATCTTTTAGTCTCATATAAAACTAAGCTGTATATAAAATAGTGTATATAAAATAGAATGAAAAACATGTTAATTCTTTTAGCTTCTAATTAGCATTAAGCACACACATTAATACATATTTTTCTAACATTCCCCCCCTGTTAATACTTTTTAATTCTATTTTCAAAAGCATAATCAGTTTGCTTCTTCTCCTAACCTCTTCCATTCAGGATTTGCAGTTAAGAGAGTCATTCAGTTTAGACTTATGAAAGTGTTTCACTTTTCAACAACTCTTCAATTTCAGTACTTTGATACAAAGTCTCAGAAACTGACATGTCTATAAAATCTTTGATTAACTTCTTCATGCAGGGAATATCACAACAAATGCATGCTCCTAATAGGAGTAATCCCACACAAATGGCAATCAGGATGTTCATTAGGATGGTACCCCACCCCCCAAACAAATTCTGGAAAAAGTCTGTCAGAGGGTTTGGGCCTGGTTTGGTCATGGTTGACACTTGCTGGATCACCTCAAGATGGTCATTTATCTCGTGCTGGTTGTCAGGAATATATGAACAGCATTCTTCTTTGATTAAAGCGCACGTACCACCTCTCGCCGCTAGGGTGAAGTCAAGAGCCATGCGGTTTTGAAGTACCACAGTTCTCATAGCATTTAGTTCATCAGTCACTAATTCGAGAGCAGAAAAAGTTGCATTGCTCATAACTTTGAGAAGTTTAGACAGTTTTCTCAGCTCCCAAATTGATTTCACTGCGCCATGTGCAGGGGCTATGCCTGCCCATGATATAATGGTGTCACTCAAGTCCATGTGTGTCAGTTTATCTTTGTTTTTAATGGAGTTATGGTTTCTCCACCCTGCTTCGATTCGTCCCACTGGATTCTCGGGTCTCTTGATCGGACTTCTAGGTTTACTGCTGACCTCTCTGACGTTTTGAATTTTTCCCTGAGGCAAAGCTGCAGTGTGTCGTATGGCCGGAACCAGGTAACCCAAAAAACAACTGCCGGACCAATTCTCAGGTAGCCATTTATATGCCTTCTTCCCACAAACAAAATAACAATTCTCTACTTTAGTATTGATATAAGCTTGCCCTGCATGAAACATTTTCTTATCAATAATAGAAAGCTGCTTTAAAAGAACAGGATTATGTTGTACTTCACTAACACTTCTATGCATCTTTTCAAAATATGCATCATAGTTTGTATCACAAATAGTTTTTGTCTTACTGGCTTTAATATAACATTTATAAGAAACAGTCACATTGCAATTGCTCCAACCCACCTGAATAGTGTCATTTTTATAAAAACATACAATCCCTTTTTGTGTAACAGGTAGGTACAATGCTATTTTATCTTGTGATTTCACAGGTGTAGTATCAAAAATCAAGTTTTCCCAGGTCTCATTGACCCCTAGGGGGACAGCAGTCTTCAATAATCCCCCGTATGCTGTTGGTATAGCTGTGCAAATCCAGCAGTTTGAAATATTGAAAGTCTCAGCATACACATATTATATTGCTTGGTAAGTGTTAAAGTTTGGATGCCAGTCTATGAGTAATGCATCACGTTTGCTCAGTTCAACTCATGTGGCTGGGAAAAGGAAAGGCCACAGCAAAAAGATCATTGTTATCAGTATAGCTATCAGAATAATCATGCAAATTTTCTGAGGTTGTTCTGCATCCCTGTTTACTCTGTACCTGGTCATTTTGTTCTCGTTGTACAACAGTAACAAGGTTTTTGTCCAGTTCAAAGTTCTTAACCAATTTACAGTGTGTCAGATGAATCCAGGACACTCGCTCTGTGATCTTGACTGCAGTGGGTGTTGACAGTAGCAGCTGGTATGGTCCTTCCCACTTTGGAGAACTCCAATTCTTTTTCTTCACGACTTTCACCCAGATCCATGTGCCTGGGACTATTGCTGCATCCGATGGTCTGGCTTGTTCTTTATTTGAAACAGAATTTAACTGCAAAAGTTTGTTATTCAAAAATCGCCTCATATACTCTGCAAGTGAACTGTCAGCCTCCTGGTCTGCAGGCATGAGAGGTTTCCACTGAGGTGTATAATATGTCCTCCCAAACAGAATTTCAAAAGGAGTTAACCCTTTTACATTTGGAACAGTTCTCATACTCAACAGTGCCAGAGGTAGACAATGCACCCAGTTCTTTTGTGTCTCACTAATCAATTTCCTGATCTTATTTTTCAAAACTCCATTGTGCCTCTCTACTAATCCTTCAGATTGGGGGTGGTATGCACAATGATTTTTCAGAGAAATCCCAAAGTAACGGCTCAATTGTTGTATAGTTTGATTTACAAAGTGTGTGCCATTGTCACTATAAATCTTTTCTGGTATGCCAAATCTAGGAATAATTTCTTTAACGAGGACTTTTGCAACAGTAGCTGCATCTGGATTTTTAGTTGGAAAAGCTTCCACCCATTTGGAAAACATATCTATAATGACAAGGCAGTACTTCTTATTTTCACATTTGTTCAGCTCTATAAAATCCATACAGATAGTATGGAATGGATACGGTGGTGTAGGGAAACTCCCTTGCTTAGGTTTCAATGCCCCTTGTGCATGATGCTTGTTACAAACATGGCATGCTGCACAAACATTTTTTGTGTAGTTTGTAAATCCATACGTTGTAAACACTCGATTCACTAACTGTTCCATCCCCCCTGTTGAGACATGGCACTGCCCATGGCTCAACAAAGCTGCATATCTAAACAAGTTAGATGGTAAAATCGGTTTCCTCTCTTTGGAGATGTACAGCCCTTTCTCAAGAATTGCTCCTCGTTTTATTCATTTTTTTTTCTACATTTGTAGTAAGTGTCTGCATTGTTTTTAACATTTCTAAGTCTAAAATCTCAGATGGTTGTAATTCCTCACTCAAAAGAAATACTTCTGAAGCTGAAGCTGCTTGTTTTGCAGCTGTATCAGCCCTTGCATTACCTTTTGAAATCCTATCCTGTTGTTTGTTATGAGCTATGCATTTGCAAATAGCTACTTTCTGAGGTAACTGAACAGAGTCTAACAAATCTAAAATAAATTGCGCATGATTAATTGGTTTACCAGTAGATGTTATCATTCCTCTATTTTTCCACTGCTGCGCAAAAACATGTACAGTAGAAAAAGCATACTGGCTGTCAGTAAAAATGTTCACTCGTTTACCCTTTGCCAAGGTACATGCCCTTGTTAAAGCAATCAATTCTGCTGCTTGTGCAGATAAGTTGTGTGGTAAAGATTTTGCTTCTAAAATATCAGTATCAGAAACTACTGCATACCCCACTAGATTCTGTCCTGTAGGACCCCTCCTACACGAGCCATCCACATAGTATGTCACCTCGGCATCATCCAAGGGAACATCTGTGAGATCTTTTCTAGGTAGTGTCTTTTGCTCAATCTCCTACAGGCAGCAGTGTGGTTTGCCATCTGCAGGGGTTGGGAGCAAGGTTGACGGATTCAAAGTTGTGCATCGTTCAATTGTTATATGAGGTTGGCTCAACAGTATAGTCATACAGGAAAGATGTCTAGCAGGAGAAAGATATGCTACTTTTTCTTGCAGTAAAATAATCGCGACTGCATGAGGCACTCTCAATGTGAGAGGGTGGAATAACACTACTGAGGCTGAAGCCTGTACTGCCATTGCAGCTGCGACTACTGCTTGTACACCGTGGGGCAGGGATCGCGCCACTGGGTCTAGCTGTGATGAATAGTAAGCTATGGGGCGTTGTTTGTCCCCATGCTCTTGTGTTAACACTGATGTCATATAACCCTGCTTACAATCTACAGTTTGGAAAAATCGTTTATGATAGTTCAGTAATCCTAAAACTAATGAGGATGCTATCAGTTGTTTCAATTTGCAGAAAGCTGATTCTGCTTCTGGTGTCCACTGTAATAAATCTTGTGCTGCCATAGGCTTTTTGAATATCAAGTTGGTCACTGGAGCAGATTCCAAGGCATAGTTTGGAATCCAACTCCGACAAAAATTAGTAGTACCTAGGAAGGACATCATTTCCTTCTTGGTAGTTGGTTTAGGTGCTTGTAATATTGCTGTTTTTCTCTCCTCATTTAATATCCTGCCATCTTTGGATATTACATATCCCAGGTATTTAACCTGCTTTTTCCAAAGTTGCAGTTTATTTTTGTTTACCTTGTGTCCTTGAGTAGCTAAAAATTGTAGTAATGCTATGGTATCTTCTCTGCATTCTTGCTGGGTGGGGGCTGCCAGCAGAATGTCGTCTACATAAAGTAAAATCTGGCTGCCTTTCGGTGGGATAAATCCCGCCAGGTTATCTGCCATTTCCTGTGAGAATATTGTTGGAATCTCACAATATCCCTATGGTAGTCACGTATATGTATACCTTTTTCCCTGAAATGTAAATGCAAACCAATGTTGACTGTCAGGGTGCATCGGTATTGAGAAAAACGCATTGCTGATATCTACCACAGAAAAATACTTTTGTTGAGGTTTCAAATCATTTAATAAGGTATGTGGATCTGGCACCGTAGGTGCCCTGGGTATAACTGCATCATTTACAGCTTGTAAATCTTGGACCATACACCATTCTCCATTTGCTTTCCTAACAGGAAATAAGGGTGTATTACATGGTGAATCAGGAGATTCTATCAATACTCCTTCCTTAAGTAAGGCTGCTATTATAGGTTTGATTCCTATTTCTGCATCCTTTCTCAAGGGATACTGTCTCTTTTGAGGTCTAAATGCTGACTTTGGCGTGATAGTGACTGGTCCTGCTGTACGAATAAGTCCTACATCTGATTTTTCTGTTGACCAGAGAGTCTCTGGTATGTCTTGTAAGGCTTTTTCCTCTTCTTCTAGTAAGAGTGCTACTCAGCTATCCTCACTTGCCTGCAAGTGTACAGCTGGGTGTGTCTGTGTTATCCAATTCAGCTTCTGCTTTTGTACTCCCTGTTTGGAAAGTTCTAACTCTGTCTGCTTTTCCCACCTTGTCACTTTTTCTCCTAGGTCTGCCCACTTCACATTTCTATCTTTAGTCAAACTTACATGTGGTAATCAATTAGATTTGTAAAGTGTTAGGAATTCCTGGGGCAATGAACAGCTTACTACTCTGTTTCCCTCTGTGTCCCAGTACAGATTTCGTAATACTAATCTGTTAGCATGGTTTCTAAACAGTTCTTGCTCATATTCTTTATCAGGTCCTGGTTTGCTACAGTAATATAGAGTGCAATGCAACAAATGCTGTTTATCAGTGTCAAGGGAGGGGGATTTACTGATGGCTACGTTCATCAGTTCTTCGGTTACTGCCCCTGGACCAGTCGTAACCAAGTCCTGGCTGTACCAATAAAATGTTTCACCCTCCGGCCGCACTACAAAAGTATCCATTTGTCACTGTGCTTCCATACCCTGCATAGTTGGAACTACTGCTATGCCAAATATCTGCATTAGGTCTCTGCCCAAAAGATTTACTGGGCATTTTGCAGACACAACAATTTTGCTTTTCTGGGTCATCCCTGAAACAGGGTCAGTTATTGCTATGTTGTGGGAGAGTGGCTCCCGATACAGCTGTCCATTAGCTGCTTTCACTAATATGTAGTCAAGTGATTCTGAATTTTCAGGTAGTTTGGAAGGATGTATCAGGGTCTGTGAAGCCCCTGAGTCACACAGGAATTTAACTTCCCTCCCCTCTACCAGAAGTGTAACTTCCGGTTTTGTGTCTGCTAAGTAGAGCTCTAGGCTCAATAATGCCAAGTCTAAAATTTCATTTTCTTCATTACCTGTGATTTCATGCACATCCTCTATTTCTTCTATCACATCCTCTACTCCTTCTATCACATTTGCACTTGTCTTTTCTTAATTATTCCTTTTCAGTGATTCTTGACTATCATATAGTCAGTCCTCACCCTCCTTGTCTTCTGTGGTTACCTTTTTATTTTGCCTGCAATCCCTTGAGAAATGTCCCTTTTTCCCACCTTTAAAACATTCACCCCTTTTCTTTCTCTCTTCAAAGTCCTCTGATCGTTTATCAGATTGTTTGTTTCCCTGGGCATTTTTCTTACCCTTCTTCCCAGTTTGTACTACAAAGACTTCTGATCCATCTTCTACTGCAAATACTTGACTTTTCTTTTTGTTTTTGCTATTAAAATGCCTTTCAGCATGTCTTGCATATTCAGGTAATGACTGTAATCTACTTGTACGATGATCTACCATGTGCTTTGTACTAAAGCTGCTAATGGGTGCAATACTGCCTTTCAAAAATGCATTCTTTAGCTGCTGCTCATATGGGGAATCATGTGTTTGGTCTTCAGGTACCTGCATTCCACAATGGTTATTAAAACACTCTAATAATCTAGGCTTCCATTTCTCAGAGATTCGGTCTGTTAGACCTTTCACTCTGTTATCCAGTTCTGCGTTACTATGTGGGAGTGGCCTAAGTTCTGCGTCACGGGGATTCCAGTTGCCACTGATCATGTGCCAATCTGGACTCACGATTTGTCTGACTACTTTCTCTACTTCCTCTCCATTCAAATGGTAACTTAACCTCATGCCCTGTAAGTCTTCTAAGAATTTTCTAAAATTAACTTTCGGATGGGGAATTTCCTCTGTGGCTTTCCAGATGTCTTCCGGTGTCCACGGTCTATATACCAGAAGAGTTGGGTCCTGTCCTGCCTGTGGATTTGGTACTTCTATGAGTGGACATATCTCTTCTTCACTCATAGCTTGTGAAATTTTATTTATTTCATACAGTTCAGTATCCCCTCTTAAGTTGTGTGTTCGAGACCTAGTCTCGATAGGATCTCTGACAAACGGTTTTGGTTTTGCAGGAACAGCTGGATATAGCGGAGGTGGATCAGCTTGTCCACTCGCTTCATATTCTGATAAGGGAAGCAGAGGGGGTGGAGGGGCTGTTGCTATTACCAAGTTATTGTCTTCTTTATCTAAAAACATTGCTTTTGAATTTTTATTCTTTTGTTCCCTGCGGTTTGCTTCCTCAAGCCACCTGTGTGCCTGAGGGACTCCTAATTGATGTTGCTTTTTTAGCTTACCTTTTGCGTCTGTTTTAAGTTGTTTGACAAGTTTGATAAGTGAAGGTTTATCTAAATTACCATCAAATTTGTATTTATTAACCCATTTTGTATAGTATCTAACATTGTCGGCACGCTGTAATTGCATATATTTTGCGTCTTCAGTTAAGGGCGGATCTCGGGAACCTTTTGTGCACTTATTTCCCATGTTGTCTTAGCTTAGTTAGAAATTGTTACATAACCCTTTTTATCACGTGGTACCACGATTCACACTTCTTCACAGTTTATCTAGAATAACTGCTTACCTATTCTGTTTCCCTGATCTATGACAAGACAGCAATCTTTTTTGTCCCTGATCTGCACTTTACAGATCTCCCTGACAAAACAAAATACTGTAACAAGTCCCTGATCTAAAACAGAGAAAAGGTAAATTCCTCCTTACCTGAGCCTCCGTGTTTGATCCCACCGGAACTGTTGACTTGTCCTCCAATCGCAGATCAGAAACAGTGGCTGGCCTCTTTTGAACGACAATTCAGTCGGAGGTCTTTTCAAAGCAGAAGAACCGATGTGGCTTCTTCCCCGTACAGTTTCATGCCACCGGGCCCATCTGACCTGAGCTAGAGCAAGAGATATTTCCAGTCCGAAGGACCAATCTGTCAAAGGAAAAATATACTTTAAAAATGATCAATACACTAGGTTTTGATTAAGGCACTTTAAGCTTGCAGCAAGGAGGCAAAAACATGCTAATACAGAGTTTGTCTAACTAGAATCAGGAAATACCAGCATTTTTATACATTTTCTAATAAGACATTGCCTACCAAGCTGAAGTAGCAGATCACAAGTTTTAACATCATCATTACATAGCAGTTGTTTTCATGCTTTTCTGCTTGTACTATCAATTTTTGTGCGAACCTTCCTAAGAAAAACAACGTGGCCTTGGCTACCACCGGTTAGATATATGCAATGTTACCATTCAATGTACTACGGCTAATATGAGCACAAAGCAAGTATAAATTGCAGTTCATTTCTTCAACTGTTCTTTGTCCATCTTTATGTCTTCCTTCTGCAGCTGTGCATGTTCTCATATCACGAACAGAGCTAATTGTTTAAAATCATAACATTATAGAATATAGCATTGTTCATTCATTGCTTCCTGACCTAGCAGATAATCACCTGTTTTTCAAGTACATTTCCAAAAGGCATAAACATGAATTTCGCTGTGCTAGCAGTTACTAGGTCAGAGGGCGTCTTGCAAGTTTCAGAAAGCACACTGCAGTTTCAAAAGCATCTTTTAGTCTCATATAAAACTAAGCTGTATATAAAATAGTGTATATAAAATAGAATGAAAAATGTGTTAATTCTTTTAGCTTCTAATTAGCATTAAGCACACACATTAATACATATTTTTCTAACACGTATTATTAAAATGCCCAACTATCAGGATAAATATCCCAAACTTCTGCAGGAATGACAGACAATGAATCTAAAGTGTTCAGCTCAATATATGCAGCTTATGAACTGCTTTTTTGTACCCATGGAAAACAACTTAAAAATGGAGCTGCTGCATGATGATAATGATCTTATAACAAAAATAGAAATTAATTCACACTCAGCTCTTCAAGCTGATACCATATACAGGATTATAATATTTGAAAATTATCAGACCAAAAGACATAACATTAAAAGAGATTTCCATGATTTTGAATCCAGTAATGTTTTTACATGGTTCAATCAGTGTGCTCATTCCTTTAGGTAGAAGTATGGACAAGCAGCGAGTCATAAAGACATTCAGGACATCTCTACAAGTACACAGCCCGTGGATATCACACACCCTACAACTATTAACTGTAACTTTTCAAATGAAACAACAGTGACACCAGCAATTGTGGATTCTAATACTGTATCAGCTTTAGACCCTTTAAAGATGCCACCACTAATGAACGAACCTTACCCGTTACCATTGGAGAAAAGGAGCTTCAAGAACAGCCGAGGTTGCAGCTGAATGAAATATACAGGACAGAGAATAACCATGACGAGCCAGTCAAGGATTTCAGTGGTATTGTTTCTCATTTACCTAAATATAGTTTAAAAGAACATGAGCTAGTGCTATTAAATGAAGAGTTAACCTTTATTCCTGGGAGCTCAACTGACACTGAAGATATCCTGACTGACTTCAAACTGTTTATTAGGACTTTAAATTGTAAATTATCATATGGTTTAAATGAGGCTACTGATAATAATGTTAGAACTTTAGTAAGAAGTGGCACATTTGTACCAGTAAATAATCCTTTAGTAGCTGCCTTTTAAAATGCAGTTGAATGAGATATATGCATGGATCTCGCCATACCCAACAGAACCAAGATGCTCTCCTCCAAAAAAAGGAAGCCAATCTGGTGGTCCCCTGCCATAAACAAACTTTACAACAGAAGGAGGAAACTGATGCGGAATAAGGTGAATTACCAAGACTGGAAAAACTCCCTTATCAGCCTCAACAAAAAGTTGAGATCCCTCATCAAATCCTCTGAAGCTAGCTATGAAAACAGAATGGCTTTCTATTGTTATGTAAAGAATCTCCATTGCAATACCCAGATTTGCTCTGAGCTACTGCACAATGTGGTACCTCATACACCAAGAAAACAGATATTGCCAATATACTGGCCAACAGATTCATTGCCAACTTTACCCCCCCAAAGGACCAATCACAATAACAATAGATTGCTAGGCACCCATTATTACTGCTGCACAGGTTACAACAGCATTGTCCAAGGCCAAGAATACAGCTTCTATGGGACTTGACAATATCCTTGGCTGTGTTCTACATGAACTACAGAGTGAACTGGTACCTCACATGTGTGCCCTGTTCAATCACAGCCTCACCTCAGGCTTTGTCCCTACCGAATGGTGCACTGCTATAGTCATCCCTATCCACAAAGGAGGAGTGACTACAGACCCTGGAAACTATCGCTCTATTAGCCTGACAAGTCTGATATGCAAAGCCATGGAATGCATCATCTTGGACCTAATAAACAAGGATATAAGGAAACTCCAAACTCTGGATCCCACACAGTTTGGTTTTGTGAAGGGTAGATCATGCCTGCTCAACTTGGTCAACTTCTTTGAGTCAGTCACCAGAGCTGTGGATGAAGGCAAGGTGGTTCATACAGCCTACCTTGATCTGGCCAAGCCTTTGATACCATTCTCCTCAAAGGAATCATAGAAAAACTCATTAAGCTAGGCATCGACCCCTATATCACTAGGTGGGTTGCAAACTGGCACACAGATAGAACCCACAGTGTGAAAGTAGCTGACTCCAACTCAGACTGCCGACCAGTCATGAGTGGAGTCCCACAGGGATCAGTCCTGGGTCCTCTCCTGTTTGGTATCTACTTCTCAGACATCCAGGCCAACACAAAGGGCTCTGGCTGACAAAGTTCACAGACGATTGCAAGTTGGGAGCCATTATTAACTCCCCAGGTGATGTTGACATCCTACAGAAAGGCCTCAATGAGACCAGCGGCTGGTGTCAGAACCATGGGCTTAAGCTCAATGCCAAAAAATATGTCATCATCCCCTTTGGGAAAAACGCAGTTCCCATGAACTACCACATTCATAGTAGTCCACGGAACACAGAGGGCATTATAACAGATCTGGAAACACAGGTTGACAGCAACCTCTTTTTTGACCACCACATTGCCACTGTGGTCAGAAAGTCCTTCTATGTGGCACATCTCATTACTAAGGGTTTTGCATCCAGGAAGAAAGCGGTCATTGTCTCCCTCTACTCTTCCCTCATTATGCCAGTCATCAAGTACAATGCCCCATTTGGCATGTACCTCACTAGACACCTGCATCAACTGGAGAGGCTGCAAAAGTACCTCACAAAGAGGATCCTAGACCTTAAACACTTGTCCTATATGGATAGGCTCAAAAAACTCCAACCATTCTCTGTCTTATATCGCCTACTTACAGGCAATCTCTGCTTGACTTACAAAGCCATGTCTGACCCGGCTCTGTTAGAAATGCTACATCTAAAGAAATCCCAATCCCTCCACACCACATGCTCCAGAGACCTCAACCTCATTACCACAATCAACAGAACGTGCTGAAGGGATAGGTTCATAATGCAGAGACTGCCCATACTATGGAATAGACGTCCCATACATATCAAACAGAGCACCTCACTTGCCCTCTTCAAGAGAAATCTTGATGAGTGGATGGGAAATAGAAAATTCACCCCGGTGATCACTCCAGTGGCTCTGCTCGACAGAGGCACTGGGAACTAAGGTTGGGTGGCATGATGCCAGGGTAATCCTATGGGCTAGGCTTGTAAAGGCTCCAGGGCCATTAGCCTAGTACCCACCTATGAACCTATATATGAACTTACGGCTACTAATAATCAATATTTTTACAATCTTACTTTTCAACAACAGCAAGTCATTAAATCTTTGTCTATCAACAAGGGTATTGTTATAAAATCAACAGATAAAGGTGGAGATATTGTAATTCATGATGCAGTGTATTATAATATGAAAATATATGAAATTCTTAACACCAATGAATATCACGTTATAGACAGGAAGTATGTAGACTTCATCATTTCTAATGAAAAAAAACACTGTTTATGATATGCTTCATAATGGACAGATACCATTAGAAACACTTGAATACTTTCATGTTACTGCATCTTTGATTTCATTTATTTATGGGATCCGAAAATTAATAAATCTACTACTACACCACCTTTAAGACTTACTGTTTCAGCCAACGGCTGGATTACAGAACGTATAGCGAAATGTTTAGAATCTAAGCTTAAGATAGGTCTTAGTTTTTCTACAACTATAATAAAAGATACTTCACAATTCTTGGAACATCAGTATGCATGGTCTAATACTAATAATGTTGCTGACAGACAGAATACCTTCGATAATTTATTATATCTCATGTAATTTTTCCACTATCTGAAACTGAAGCTATATGTGCCTTAGCAGAGCTGGTTTTAAAAAAATAACATATTTTTGTTTCATGAGATTTTTTATAAACGGTGTAAGTGAGTTGTCATGAGTAAAACCATAGCAAATAGTTGTGCTAATTTAGTGGTTAATAACTGGGAGCTTACCTTTGTCTTTAATACTACTAGAAATAATTATATAGACAATGTATTATTTTACACATATTTCGTGGATGACTTGTTTTTAATATGGAATGGATCTCTTGTTTCCTTTCATGATTTTTTTGGAGTATTTCCACTCTACCTGATTTTTTTACATTTTTAATCTACAATTCATTTTACACAAATTGATTTCTTAGATATTAGGTTGTTTAAAAGTACCACTGGGAACATAGAGACTACTCTATTTAAAAAGAATGTCAAAAAGAACACATACCTTCATAAACAAAGTATGCATCCCCCTCATATTTTTAATAATATAGTTAAAAAACAACGTACTTGCATTGTTAAATTAAATACAGATAGGGAGAACATGAACAAAAAAATGTATTCTATGGCTAGTTATTTTCTTGATAGAGATTATACAGGTAATGATACAACTAAACTAATCTCACAAGTGCAGAGAGATAGCGAGGCACATCTACAACCTGTCTTCTCAGACAAACATTTTTCAAATAATATAACAAAGAACAGAAATAGAAATAATAATATTGTGAAATTTAGATGTATTCTTCCCTATGATGCTAATACATATAAGATACAACATATAATTAAGAAACACCTGTTTATGTTGAAATATATTCATTACAATCTAATGTTTGGATATAAAAATTCTCAAAATCTTAAACATATTCTATGTTAAAAGAAACAGTTAAAAATATTAACAAAACATTTATTCAGATAGCTGGCACTCAAAAATGAAGTAATTGTCAATTCTGTAAATTATTCACATAGAATTATTTTTATACATCCTGTAAGACACAAAATATTGCAACTAAGGACCCACAAAACTTGTATATATATATATATATATATATATATATATATATATATATATATATATGTTCAAATGTTCACAATGTAATGCTTTTTATACAGGAAAAACAAATAGAAAGCTTAAAGAAAGGATATATGAACATAATTTGGACATACAAAGACAAGTAGATACAAATGCACTTTATCAGCATATTAGGGATACTGATATATCTCATGATTTTAGATTTTTTATTTTACAAAATATACATGAAAATATAAGGGGGGGGGTGACCTTAGTAATCATACTAAGGTTTTAGAGAATAAATGGATTTTACATTTTAAAGCACACCAGCCCCCAGGACTTAATAAAAACCAACTCTGAAAGAAATATTTAATAAGAACAAATAATTTATTTGATTTATATATATATATTACCTTATTTTAAGTTTATAATACATGAGTATCACTATATCAGTGTTTTAAAAAAAATTAAACCGTTTCTTATTTAACTTATTAACGGCATGATGACAATTATGTTTTATGGTCACATCATTTTAATTAGAGAATTTAAGTGGTGTTTTATGAATGGTTTGACTATTTTTCTGAAGAAGCCTGGAAGGCAAAAGTTTTGTGTTACTAACAATGTGAATAAAGTTCAGTTTGGTTATACTCTGAGTGTCATGGCACTGTTTTATGTTTTTTCTTTTTTGGTTGTATTTCACCACGGGACCTTTTGCAATTATAGAGCTTTTTTCTCTACTTTGCTGGTTCATCAGGTACCATGTTTCCTACGGATGTTCAATATAAAGTACAGTAGGGTTCCTGACTAGCCCAGGAAATCTGAACAAAACAATAGCAAAATGGATGTCTGCCACCACACCCTCCAGGCTCAGGTTTGATAAATGCATTCCCACCTGATTTCCATGAAGCTTTCCTTCTTGGTGGTGAGAGTTACAGAATCTGTGTATTTATTTTAGAAAATGTGATATAATGTGGGAAAGAACTTTTAATGCAATTTCTTTGTTTGCTTTATGACTTTGCATGCAGATTCTTCCAATGTTTTTTTTCTCAGCAAAAAAGGTATGAGCTACAGTTAATATACAGTTAACATTTGTAGATGTAAAACCCCTTTGATAAAGATTCTGAATGCTAGTTTGTAAATAATTTGCATTAAGATGAGTGAGTTGTAGTGGAAAACAGTCTATAAATGAAATAAGAACTATATTTTGCTGTACGCTGGTAGTGATTGTGGCAGCCTTGTGGTTGTTGAAGGGGGTGATTTTTGTTCTGTTTCATTGGATGGTGCAATATATATGCATGCAGATCAGTTGTTGTTCAGCTGATGGCCAGCCTAACAGGGACAGTTAGGCAGTGCAAGGCTGTAGTGTATTGAAGTAAAAGAGGAATTTCTGCCCCCCTCTTCTTTTTTTCAGCCAGTTAATTGTTTTGTTCTGTTTTTCAGATGGCAATGAACTACAGCTTAAAGGAGAGATGGGAGCTATTGTTGCTCAGGCTGAATAGTTTTTCATAGAAGTTCTGCCAGTGGATCCATCTTCACCAGAAGCTTCCAGTGTGGCTGGAGGAAATAGATGATCATAGCCAGTGAGGTGGGCATTGACCACCAGAGGGAAGTGTGCCAGGAAGTCAGTGGCAGGCTCTGTCAATGAGGACTTTGCTGTGGAAGGAGCAAATCCATGCACCTCTGTAGGTAATGATACTATGTTGAGGGTAGGTAGTGTTAATGTTAGGTCAGTTGCTCTGGGAGGTCAGGATGCAGTTTTGGGAGGGTTAGATGAGGTGCTGCAGTGTTTGGTTGATAGGAGTCAGGAGCCACTCAGATGGGGAAAGCAGGTATATACAATGTGCCTGGTCCAGAGATGTCAGGAGATGAGTGGAGGAGCCTGCTGTCTGGGAGCTTGGAATCAGCTTTGGAGCAGTTGGGCCAGCTTGAACATGATTTGGGTTCTGATTTTAAAATTCACCCGGGTAATTGGATGGCTACTCAAACATTGTCGACAGGTGAAGAGGGGTTTCTTATCCTGCATATTCCTACTTCAGTAAAGGAGAAAACATGGAAAGGTAAATATGCTGACATATTTGAAATGATCAATGCTGATGGGGTGCAGCATCTGGTTGAGTCAGATACAGTGGGGAATAGGGACTTGCTGGTTGCACTAGTGGTGGTAGGTCAGAAGAGGACAGGAAGGTTTAGAGCCAGGACTTTGGGGAAACTGGTGCTGGGTTTTATTTATTATATGGCATCTGTTTGTAGACCAGCTTGAAGACTCTACCACTGTTAGCTTATTTTTTTAACAATCCATGAGGTGCAGAGGCTGTGTTCGGGAAATATGTGGTTATGGTATGATCAGCAGATCCGCAAATGGAATGCTGTAGATCAGTCGATATTTTGCTGGCCACTATGCTACATTACATGAGTTGTCAACCTAGGATAACTAAGGTAGGGGGAGAGGAGGTCGGCAATTGTTGGGCATTTAATTCAGGTAGGTGTGTTTGGCCGATGTGTAGATTTTCACACAGCAAAAGGTGGCTAGTCAAAGGGCTGTTCACTATCTAGATAATTTCCTTTTGGTAGGAGAGAGGTATGAGGGAGCTGTGGGAGGGGTGTAGGCTTTCATCCGTATTTGCAATGAGCTGGGTGTTCCTCTTATTGGGAAGAAGCTTATGGGTCCAGCCAAAACTATATGTTTTTTAACTCTGACATCTGATGCAGGTTGGAGTTTGTTTTGTCTCTCAGAAGAGAAATTAGAGAGATTTAAAGGATAGGATTGCATGGTTTCAAACTAAAGACAAGGTTTGGATTAAGGCAGTCATGGAACTTTTAGGTCTTATGAACTTTGCTTGTCGGGCAATTAGTCCTGATAGGATGCTCTGTAGGTCAATAGCATTTATGCAGGAAGCTGAAAAAAAAAGCTCCTTTAGGTGTAAGTTAGTAAGCTAATGGAAGTAGCTAAGCACTTGTGAGCAACATTTCCTGACCATTTCAATGGTATTTCTTTTTGGCAGAGAGACTGAGTTAATCAGGAGGACTTGTATTTTTTACAGATGTAGTGTGTGGACAGGGAATGGTGCATATTTCAATGGAGAATGTTTAGCAGCTTGATGCGTAGATGACTGGGAAGAAGATTGAAGGAGGGAGGTGGCATTTTTAGAGCTAATGCCCATCTGGGCAGCTTCAGGGGTTTGGCAAGAACACTTGCGGGACAGGAAGGTGGTTTTTAATTCAAACAACTTGGCAGTAGTGCAGGTCTTAAGGTCGAAAACTACTATATCCAAGTTACTCTTGTTAGTTTTAAGGAAGCTTGTATTGCGGGTCTATGTTATGTTATCAACCTCCTAGCTTGTCGAATGCCTAAATGTCGACAGCTAAGGGTCGAAAAGTGACAATCTCGAATGGCCAGTTAAGTGAATTCTTTCACTGGGAAAAAATTCACTAGACCATGCCAAACTAACATAAACTTCCAACCAGTAAAAAAGTGGGGGGGCTTTACCCCCTCACCCCTGATGTGGGGGGCTGTGCCCCCCCACACCCCCCCTAACTAAATATACCAACTCCGAGATCACTCTACATTGAGGAAAGGGCAAATTCCCGACAATGGCCAAGCAAATTCTTTCCCAGTGAAAAATTTGCTTAACTGGTCATTCAAGATTGTCAGTTTTCAACCCTTAGCTGTCAATGTTTAGGTGTTTGACAAGCTAAGCGGTCGATAACATAATATAGACCCTGTTTTGCAAGGTTTGCTGATTAATTTCTCCTTTTCAGGTGGACATTTACCAGGTGCAAAGAATTTAATAGCCGACAGCCTTTCTCATTGTCAGCTCACCACCACACGAGGAAAGAAGTCAGTGATTACCTTTATATTTTATTAAAATTATAGTTCAGTCCAGTAATAGATCCACAATGTAGTCCCACAAAACTTGTAAAATAAGCACCCACTGGATCCAATAAAATCTGGTTAGCAGCAAATACAAAGCATATAATGCAGACTCCTCTAGCCCCTCGGCTCTTCAGCCTTTACAGAGTATATCCCTACTTCACATATTCTGTCTTTAAATAGCATGATTACAAACAATTAACCAATCACAGACTTAACGAAAACATTTTCAATGACATTCTTGATTCATTCCATACGGAATTAAAGTGTTAAACTTCAGAATTAAAGTAGATTCTAACTTCCAAAGTTGTCTTTTAATATCAAAGTCATACATTTGTTGTACTTGCCCCAAAATTGTAGCTTGTAAGCCTTGTATATTTCCACTGTGACATTCTTTAAAATGTGATGCAACAGGACTTTCTTCTTTGCCCTTCTTAACATCCCTAACATGTTCCTTCAACCTTTGTTTGAAACTTCTTTTACTTTCCCGATGTATACCGTACCACAGGGACATTTCAAACCATAAACTATTCCAGTACTGTCACAGGAAAATCTCCCTTTGCATGTAAAATACTTTTCATTAATTTTATCAAAACTTTTTACTACATACTGGCAACAACTGCACTTTCTACAAGGGAAAGTATCTGTTGCACCTACCCCCAAGCTCCTATAACTTACAGGCAGCTGAAACTTGCCATGCACCAAGAAATCTCTTATACTTCTACCTTTCGAATAAGAAAACATGGGATACTCATTTGCTCTTATATTAAGAAATTTATTTTTTTCTTAAATACCCCAATGATATTTTACCAAATTGATTAAAACTTCTGTAAACACTGTATATTTGGTCACGTAATATAATTTTTGTTTATCCTGTTGATGCCCTCTGCCTTGCATTCTACACCTGCTTTTAGTATTATTTTGCTGTACTACCCTCTTTTTATTTTCTTCCACCACTGTTTCCTTGCAACCTCTAGTTACAAACGTGTGCTATTTATTCTATTTACTTCTCACACTCTTTTTTATCACTACATATTCTTTTTATTCGCATTTTCAGTTTCACAGCTTTCTACAATTGGCTCCAGAGGTGTAAGTTGAACCAGTGTTGCTGCAAGTGGAGGTGTGGCATCTTGGTCAGATGTAGGGGGGTGGCTAATTTGGCAATCATGGGTAGTATTCTCATGGAAGGCTTTATTATGGGGCATTGTCATCAACTGGTGAATTTGTAATGGAGCTGCCCGGAGACGAAGAAGAAGAAGGGAAAGTATGGTCTTTGAATTTATTGTTGCACTATTTGTCCAGCACATAGCTGGAGGGATGGGTGGTTAAATCAGTTAGAGTACCTTTAGCAGGTATTACTATGTTTACTAGAGTGGTGGGTTTGGAGCAGCTAACAAAATCTTGGCTAATACTTTGGATGCTGAAAGAGTGAGATTGGATGCATGGTAGAAGTGATTTATGGTTGCCTGTGTTATTGTCAGGATTGTGTTTATTGGTGTGGAGTTCAGCAGATTACTTGCTTTGGACTACTTTGGTGGTGTGGATGTACAGAGGATCATTTAGGGTGAATGAGCTGTTAGGTTAGTTGTTGTGGAGGAGTGATTTTATTTTTTCTTCCATAGTACTGGTTTGGTTGTAGTGATCTAAAATGGATCAGGCTGGTAGAAGTACACATATAGTACTGCACACATGTGTTGAAGAGGTCCTTTGTCCGATGGCATGAAGTAAGAAACTGCAGCTTTTGAATGGCCTCAGGAGTTTTTTTTTTGTACTTGAAGTGGGCTGGTGGTAGAAGCCAAGGTGAAAGGTTTTCCACACATTCTTTTTGGATAGCGGGCCATCTGACTTTTTCAAGAGAAGGGAAGTCAGTGGAGGTCATAAGGATGATGGTGTGGTTGTCATCAGGGGAATTATTGTCTTATATTAGGTAGAGTGGGGTTTTATGCTTGATATATTACTATTTTTTTTTTCTTATCAAGTGGGGTTGTTGTCATATTGGAGCATTCCTTTGTGTACTATGCAGCGAACCAATCAGCAGTTAGATTGGAAGATGCTGACTTGTAGTTGCAACAATATGGGTGAAGTGTGATTTGGCAAGGTTTTAAAGGGCTAAGGTGACATCATTACGTGAACAAATTTGAAGACATCCAGTTCAGGATTAGAATACCATATATTTTGGTCCTTCATTTGGCAGGTAGTGACCTAGGGAGAGTTCCAAAGCAGCAATTACTATCTGTAATGGTTGGGGATTTGGAAGGTTTGAGATGTAGGTTTCCCTCTATGATTATAGTTTGGTCAGAAATAGTGCTACATCTAGTTTGGAGACATGCTGTCAAGCATATGGGTATCAAACAGGCTTGCCATTTCATTAATCATCAGCTTTCAAGAGTTTTGGGCCAGCTAGGTGTTTATGCTATTGATCATAGGGATTTCGGTGACAGAGATCTGATTTGGTTTTGGGAGAATGGGGTACATTTTAGTGATCTGGGTTTGGATCTGTTTAATATGCAACCCTCATTGTTTTTGAAGACTTTGATTATGACGGTGTAGATCCTGAGAAAGGGAGGTAGGCAAATATGTGGGGTTGCAATGAAACCCTCTTCTGTTCCCCCTTTCCTTGATTTCTGTTTTGGTTAGTATAGTGTGGTTGTTTGTTATAGAAGTGAGCAGTATCATCCTGCTTCTAATGGGAGGTTGAATTTCAAAGAGCAGATTGATTTAATGCTGCTTTATATCAACAGTTGGGTGAAGGCAAGTGGGTAGTGCTGCCTACTGTAAATCTGCTGTGTTGGAATTTATGATATTTGAATGTTATGGAATTAATCATATGTGTAGACATTAATAAATGTTCATCTTATCCTTAGTGGTGAGGTTATTTTCAAGCAAGTGGAGTCTGGACAAATGTAGTTTGGACACAGACTAATTTGTTCAGAGACACTGGAGTAGGAAGGAGGGTGGGGGAACTTGTTAGATTGAGTGAAATCAGACAATGGGAAAGGGAGTCAGATATAGGCACATGGGAAGGTAAGGGTTAAATGGTAGAAAGGAAGGATGGTTTAGGAAGGAAGTGAGGTAGGGGTAGGAAGGAATTAGTTGGGGTTTATACAGTAACTGTTAGGAAAATCAGATTTTGGTTTGGGCTTGCTGCACTCTGTTGATCTTCAGGAGATTGGGGCTTTATGATGTGTTTTGGGTGCATCAAGGCAGAGAACTGGGGCTGTGGTGATCCCCTCTTCTCTTCGCCCTTCTCATTTATTTCTGTTTTGGTTAGTGTAGTGTGGTTGCTTGTTACATAAGTTTGCGGTATCATGCGGCTTCTAACAGGAGATTGAATTTAAGTGAGCAGATTGATTTAACACTACTTTACTTCAATAGCTGGGTGAAGACGGACAGGTAACACTGCCTTCTATAACTTTACTATGTTGGAATTTATGACATTTGAATATTATGGAATTACTCATATGTTTAGTCATTAATAAATGGTCGTCTTACCCTAACTGGTGTGGTTATTTGTGTGCAAGGGGGGGTCTGTATAAAGTCATACCCAAGGAACTTTGAATTATCAACAAACTTTACTCATTCAAAAATTCATGCAAATTCCACAATAGCAGAGTGTAAGATATATTAAATGGGATGTTGACTAATGATTCCATGCTAAAGCTCTTTTGGCCTTAGCTATTACTTCTCCTACACTCATTTTTTTTGGTTGAAGTTAACCCTGTTAATTACTGTATTAATTTTTTTCTGTCATCTTTCCTATTTGCAAAACAGTATTTCTTTTTTTCTTGTTTCCATTTCTATATCTCACTTTATTATGTGACACTGCCAGCCCAGCTATCTGGAACTTTGTATAGAATCATATGTCATTTGTGAATATTAATATGATTCATATGCTTGTCTTACAAATGTAAGGGAACTATAAATATGTGTATATTAAACTACTGGTACAGACGTGTATGTTGAACAGAGTTTGTACAGTACTGAGCTTCAAGGATGTGTCCACAGTGTACCCTATGGGAAAAGAGCAGAAACGTATATAAACTATATACCTGTGCAAATGTATGTTTTAATAGTAGAAGGTAAAACATACAGAGTTAACTTGCAAAACGTTAAGAAAATAAGTTGAAATTGAAGTATTTTACGATTGTGTTATCTCTCAGTTTCAATGCAGAGAACAGACACAATGTCTAAAGCTAGATATTTTTCTGTTGTCTTGGTGAGAAGTAATTACTAAGTTTAGAATGTAAAGTGTTTTATAGCTATATGACTTCCTAGCAGCTACACAGTTCTGAGAAAACTTCTGAGAGATATGTATTTTTGACACAGAGGTGTTAAATTCTTGGTTTCTGTTTTAGCATGGGAACTGAAGTCAGGTGACAAAAAGTGATATCATCCAAGCTGTCCCAGCAGTAATGTTTGATATTGATTTAGGATCTCTTTCAGAGAGAGAGAGAGAGAGAGAGAGAGAGAGAGAGACTAGCATTTTGTATTTTGTCTTTGACCTGGAAACATCCATCATCAGCACTTCTGCCTGCATGCTGTCTGTAAGTAGGACTTAGGGCATAGTCTCTCTCTTAGATATACATATTAATATAGTAAATATTAGTTTAGATGTTTTTGTATGTATTTGACAGTGTCCTGCAATGTTGTTTTAAAATATTTCCTGTGATTCTGAACTCTGTAGTTACTGTGTTGTTTGAGTATTGTCTTGTTCTTTTATTATTTATTATTAAATATATTTAAACCAATCTTTCTGGCTGATACTTGTGAGACATATTTAAGCTCTTAGGGTACTTGCATATGTATTTGGTGACACTGTACAGGCCGGTCCTAAATAGCCTTGGTCTTGGTCAGACTACCATTTGGATAATAGTAACATTACACAGTAGGATTGGTCACCCTTTGATAGCTGATTAGGGGTTCTGGTCACAGTGATAACTACCTTATAGTCTGGGCATAAAGGGACATAGCTAGTAAACCTGTGCCAACCTTTCCCAGGAGGGTGTTTATGTGGGTCTACTTCATAACATTGAAATTTCATAACTTTGAATGTCATAACATTGAGACCATAACATCAAAAATTCAAAACACTGAAAACCCAAAATATTGAAAACTCAGAACATTGAAAAGCGTGCGTCATAACATTTAAAACTACATTGCACAAGTAAATAAGATCCATTCCACCTATAACAATACCTAACTAACAAACACACTTTCTACTGCACCCCATGTGGGCTCTGCCTCACTAAAATTAAATATACCAACTCCAAAAATCGCACTATAGTGGAAAAAAGTTAATTTCCTAACCTTGATACAGCGAGGTTAGGAAATTAACTTTTTTCCACTGTAGTACGATCTTGGAGTTAGTATATTTAATTTACAGGGGGGTATGGGGCAGAGCCTCCCACATGCGGGGTGCAGGGGGGCTAGTAGAAAGTGCATTTGTTAGGTGCTGTTATAGGTGGAGAGTATGTGATTTACATAATCATTGTAGTTTTCAATGTTATGAAACACACTTTCAATGTTGTAGGTTTTCAGTGTTTTGGGATTTTAGCTGTTTTGGTCTCAATGTTATGAAATTCAACATTATGAAATTTCAGTGTTATGAAGTAGACCTGTTTGTGCATAAATCATATCTCAAAGTGTGTGTGAGTATGTGTCAGCTACTTGGGCAGGGACACGAAGCACTGGTTGGACAGAGAGAGTGTTGGGAGGACTTGGCTTGGAACCCTGGCTAAGGACTCAACTCTATATCTGTGCCAGTGGGGAGTCTCATTGGGGATCTGGAGAGAGAGGGAGAAACCAACCCCCAGACTGACTGTGATCTCTGTATGCTCTTAAGGGAAATTGTACTTTACTGTGTGTGTACTTGTCATCCTCCCATTGTATACATCTCTCACTGTTGCCAGTGTTGAGGATTGAGTCTTCTTGATTACTGGGCCAGTGCAGGGGTGTCACATATTAATTGGTTACCAGTGGTGGCATGTCCACATTACATACTAATTGGTTGACAGTGGTGAGTTAGCCACATCACATATTAATTGGCTTGTAGTTGTGTGGATATTGAATTCCTGTAGCCTGTCTACAGTGGCCACTGAAGGTGTTTGTACTCTTAATCAGCCATGCAGTGAACATTCAGAGTTCATATCACAATTGTTTTATTTTTTTAACTTTGTTAGTCAGGGAGAGCAGGCAAGCATGTCAGCAGAGGAGTATGGCAAGCTGACAAAGAGCCAGTTGGCTGAGATGTGCCAAGCCAAATGACTAGTGCATACCAACCTGACTAAAGCAAACATGATTGCAGCTTTAGTCATAGCTGCATCACAGAATAGCAACCAGGAGGACAAGCAGACTGGCCTTGGAGATGTACAACTCTCAGAAAATGGACAGCTCAGCCTTTCCACAGAGGAGTTAAAAATCCATCTGGAGTTAAAGACTCTTGAGCTGGAGGCCAAGCATTTGGAAATAGAAGTAGCAAAGAAACTGAGATGTCTTGAGGCTGAGAAAAATGAGAAACTGTGATGGCTGGAAGCTGAGGAGAAGGAGAGGCAGAGGCAACATGAAAAGGAGATGCTGACTCTTCACCAGAGTCATGGAGGTAATGGGGGTGGGAGTAACTGAATTTCTGAAGCAATAAAGGTCAATAAATTTCTTCCACAATTTACAGAGGGAGATAATTTTGATAGTTTCATTCATATGTTTGAAAGGGTATGTAAACAGTATAATGTTGACCAAGGGCTCTGGGTACAGTTCCTGCCCCCCTTACTCCATGATAAAGCTGTAACTGTAATTTCTAAACTGACTGATACTGATTGTTTAAATTATAATGTTGTAAAGAACTGTCTTTTAGAATTTTTTAAGTTAACACCTGAAGCTTATAGGAAATGTTTTGTGAGCACAGACACACGGCAGATGAAAGTGTGTGTGAATACTTTGTTGAACTAAGCACTTACTTTCATAGGTGGGTGAGTGGATGTCAGGTCACCACTTTTGAAGGGCTGGTAGACCTTTTGGTGAGGGAACATGCCCTTAGCACTTTGCCTGAGGACATGAAAATTGGGTTAGCTGATAGACAATGCAATACTGCAGTTGAGTTGGGGATGAAGGGTGACCTGTACCTAGCAAGCAGGGCATCACTGCACAGGAAAGGGACACCCAGTGCTGCTCATGGGTCTAACAGAACTCATGGTGGGCAGCCCAGACTGCCCCAACAGAGTCCGCCAGTAGCAGGGGAAACCATTAGTCCAGGTACACATCCAGGACCAAGGGTTAAATGTTTTAAGTGCAACCAGTGGAGCCATGTAGCATATAGATGTCCACAGAGGCAAGGTGGGGAACAAAAGGTGGGAGGGCCAGTAAGTGGGAGTGACGAAATACCACCAGTAGGTTGTCTGGAGACAACAAGGGTACCAAACTACCACAAGAGGTTATATACTATCTTAGTGAATGGGAAAGAGGTCATTGCTAAGAGAGACACAGCCTCTGACCTAACCATTGTAAAGCCTGCAATAGTTACAGAGGAGCACTACTTGCTTGGGCAGTCTACTCCAGTCAGAGCTTTAGGGGTTCCCCATTCCAAATGCCTTTGGCTAAGGTTCACCTTGACTGGGAGGGTGGAAAAAGAAGGCAGCAAGTAGGTGTGTTTGAGGATATCCCTGCAGATGTCCTGATAGGGAATGATTTTGATAATGCAATACCATGCAGTTACATGTAATCAGGCATGAAGACAAGCATGTGGGTCTGGTAGCCTGGGGGAGACCCAAACAGACTGCACACTTGCAGCCATGACTGGTGAGGTGGTTACTTCATGGAGGGAGCTACCATGTAGCAGTGAGACTGAAGGTGAGCCACAGCTGCTGGTGGGTACTGATGTTCCCTTGGATAGGGGGACTACAAGGGCAGAGGTGAGTAGTAGTACCCAGGCTAACAGTGAGGCACCGCTGTCAGAAAATACCAGACTTCCTGTGGAAGGGGAGCTGGGAAGGGTTACAAAGAGAGAGTTGAGACAGGCTCAGCTTTCACACCCTAAATTACTAGGCCTGAGGGAGGTATCTAGTGAGGCACCTGATTTTCAAGGGAAAGGGGAGTCTGTATACTGGGACAAATGGTTACTGTATAGAGAGTGGACTGCTGAGAGAGGGCTAGACGGTGAGATAATACAGCAGTTGGTACTGCCCAGAGCCTACCATCTGGCATGTCTAGCCATAGCCCATGATATTCCCTTTACAGGTCATATGGGCATAAAACATACAAAGAGATATATTATGCAGAACTTTTATTGGTCTGGGATTTCCAGAGATGCAATAGAGTACTGCAGGACCTGTGAGCAGTACTAAAAGGTAGGCAAGGCAGAAGACAAGGTGAAAGCTCCTGACAGCTGTCTTGTTCTTTTATTATTTATTATTAAACATATTTAAACCTATCTTTGTGGCTGATACTTGTGAGACATATTTAAGCTTTTAGAGTACTTGCATATGTATTTGGTGACACTGTACAGGCCACTCCTAAATAGCCTTGGTCTTGGTCAGACTACTATTTGGATAATAGTAACATTACACAGTAGGATTGGTCACTATTTGGTAAGGGCCTTAAAGTAGCTGATAAGGGGTTCTGGTGGCAGTGATAACTACCTTATAGTCTGGGCATAAAGGGGGCATAGCTAGTAAACCTGTGCCAGCCTTTCCCAGGTGTGTGTTTTTGTATAAATCAAATTTCAAAGTGTGTGTGAGTGTGTGTGTGTGTGTGTGTGTGTGTGTGTGTGTGTGTGTGTGTGTGTGTGTGTGTGTGTGTGTGTGTGTGTGTGTGTGTCTGTGTGTGTGAGAGCTACTTGGGCAGGGATATGGAGCACTGGTTGGACAGAGAGAGTGTTGGGAGGATGTGGCTTGGAACCCTGGCTAAGGACTCAACTCTATAGCTGTGGCAGTGGGGAGTCTTACTGGGGATCTGGAGAGCGAAGGAGAAACCAGCCCCCAGACTGACTGTGATCTCTGTGTGCCCTTAAGGGAAATTATACTTTACTGTGTGTGTACTTGTCATCCTCCCATTGTGTATGTCCCTCTCTGTTGCTAGTGGTGAGGATTGAGGCCCCTTGATTACTGGGTCAATGCAGGAACATAACAATTATAATAACTTGTCATACGTTCTATTATATTATCTTGAATGGATAAACTTGATGTTCTAATCCAAGCTGTAAATGCACATTTTAATTCCAATAAAATTAACATATTTCATTAATATACCTTATTTTTGTAAACAAGTGTTTTGTATAGTAGCTTTATACTACAGTGCCTGTCATGCTTTTTGTCATATATTTTATGTGATTGTTCCATATTTTATTACTTTTCAAAGATGTCATTCTTGGATCTCCCCCTCAACCCCACTGAAAATGAGTATTACCCAGCAGGACCAACCTAGTCAAAAAAGCGTTAATAAATTAATTTTTCCCACCATACCAGTGATGGATAGGGACAGATATGTTGTGGCTTCAGTTAGTTCCATTTCCTCTCCTAATCTTGAGACTAAACTTGCAGCATTGCTAAACAAAAAAACCCTTGATTTAAAACCAGCAACAAATACATTCATTCATCCACAACCTCTTTTCCCATTTTTGAACATGGAGTCAGGATGCCACTTCAACAGTGACAATCCTGTGGAGCCAAGATTTACACTGATGGGTGACTAGCCCTGCCACAGTTGTTCTTTCATACCACACACTCCCATGCACACTCACACCTGAGGCCAATTTAGAGTGTCCAATTCACCTACTGCATGTCTTTGGAATGTAGGAGGAAACCTATGCAAACACAGGGAGGACATGCAGACTCCATGCAGAAGGCACCCTAGCCAAGGATTGAATTGGAGAATCTCTTGCAGTCAGTTAACAACACTATCTCCTGTGCCATATAATTTCTTGCAAATATCACCATAGACTTTCTACTGTTCACCACACAAGAAGTTAAGTTAGTAAAAATCCAAATCCTCATGCCTGCCAGAATGAAGTTTTCAACTCCCTGGACCACTGTAAAATGCAGTTTTTCTCTTATATTTAACATTTTGGAAATGAAGACTTGACCCCTGCCTGGGAGCAAACATCTACAGAGAACTATGCACCTGTGCAAGTGTGTACGCATATCAATGGTGGACTCTTCAGGCAGCACAACCCCTAACTCCTGTATAAAGATAACCACCTCTCTAGGCTCAGTCTATTCCAACAAACTTTGGAGGATGATGTTATTTCTCCTACTCATCAAATCTAAATCTTTGTCATTTTGCTTATTTTTCATCAGTTTCAGTTGTTACCTCACTTATAGTGAGTCCTTCTCATTTATCAGCTTCAGGCTCTTGTGAGGTGATGCATGTTTCCCCCATCTCTAGTACTGTGACATGTTATCAAGGACAATCTTTACACTTGAGAAACCTGCACCAGACCCACCAGCAGGGTTTTAATCTTGGAGATCTCTTAGGTCATATCCACAGCCTGTGGTTTAAGGAACAGGATTAATGTTAGTGCCTCCTCATTTGAAGTTTGAGAAGACAAAATGAGCTCCTAATTAGTTTTATTCATAGCAAAAAAAAAAAAAGTATAAAATAACAGCTTCAGCAGTCAGGTTTCCATGAACACTATTTAAGCTATTCTCTGAAATGACAGACACAACTGTTTCATAATGTGAGACATGCTAGAAAATCAGCAAGATCTCACATGCAGTAGTACTGAGTATATAAGGAAACACCTGCAAATGTAAAGGCTAAAACTCTGCTTTCAGCACTACATTTTTAACTCCTTATTTGTTCACTATTATTTGCTCAGTTTCCTATTGATTTTGTCTTACATTGTGTCTTAGCAGATAACGTTTCTCGAATTATTTTTACACCTTTAGATATGTAAAATCAGTATTCTAGCACATACGTTTCTTTATCTGTATTACTGCACATATGGAATGCTTCCAACTTGCCTGTATTTTGTAGTTTCTATCACCTACTTATGTGATTTATTTTGATTGTGGAGCTTTACTCTAAAGGCTTCCACTCAAAATGTCCATTTTGGACATCCCAGATGAAATATAAATAAGTACAAAAATAAAAACATAAATCAATACACATTTTTCCCAGCATAATTTTTTAAACTGTCCTTACACGTGCTTGCATGCGCAAGTGCACACACACAGACACACACACATATATGCAAGCATGCACATGTATTTATTTATTTTTATTTATTTAACATTTGATTACCGGTGAAGTCTGACTGGGCAGGTTTACCCATTTTCACCAGAGGTGCAGGGAAAAAAGCTCCACATAATAACAACATAACAGTCAGTATTTTAAACAATAGTGAAACAATCAGATAAATGATAGTAATAAATCACATAGTAACACATGATCACAGTTCAAGTTAGTAATAAAGCTAACAGGATCACTTACTAACACATAGTTTGGCAGTTACAGAGTAACAACAAATCATTCAGTGGAGTAGTGTCTCAGAGATACAATAGCTTAGTATACAATGGAGTAGTGTAACAGAGATCCCTGTTTGCTACTGTAAATTGTTATGCTTAATGTTGTTATACTTATAATCACATAGGATCAGTAAGCAAATAGAGAGATATTGAAAGTGGAGAATAGGACGTTAGAGGGTGAGGAGGGGAGAAATGGATTCAGCCTGGTGAGGAACAGGAGCATAACCAGTTGTCATTTAGGTGGGACTTTAGCAGTTTTTTGAAGTGAGTTAGGTTTTCTGTGTTTAGTATGTTCTGGGGGTGGAATTCCATTATTTAGTTATGCAGTTAGAATATAGTGAGTCTCCAAAGCTCTTTTTGGATTTTGTAACTTTGAGTAGTAGTTTTTGTGAGGATCGTAAAGTTCTGCTATTGAGGTGGGTTTGTACTAGGTCCTGTAGGGATGGACATTTGTCGGGTAGGTAAACTATGGAATGGGCTATTGTAAGTTGGTTTAGGGTTAGTAGGTTGGGCAGCTCTAGCCATTTGAGTTGTTTCAGAGCAAGTCAATGATGGGTTCTGTGAGGCAGGTTTGCAGCAAATCTGGCTATCTTATGGTAGAATGATTCCAGTTTGCTTAAGTCTGATATTTAGAGGTTAGTAAATATAAGGGAGGTGTAGAGTAAAGTGAATAGTAGATGGGTCCTGGCAATAGCTTGTCTGGAAGAGTTTGTTAAGAAAGGTTTTATTCTGTAAAAGGAACTTAATTTAATGTGGGCCTTTCTGATGGCATGAGATACATGTTTGTCAGATTTTAACTTATCATCTAGAATGATACCTAGTAGCTTGGTTTGTGAGGTGGGTTTGATTAGAGTGTGATTGGATGAGGTGATTATAAAGTCATGGTGGAGGGAGTTGGTTTTGTGGCATTGGTTAGGGAACAACATTAGTTTGGTTTTGTTGGAATTAAGGATGAGCTGGTATTTTTATAAGAAAGACTCGATGGCAGTAAAATATTTTTGAGTATTGTCTTGTAGTTGTTTTAGGGTAGGTGCGGTGCAGATGACAGTGGAGTCATCTGCATATTGTATGATAGAAGCAAGGTTAGTAGCTTTGTGTAGGTTATTGGTCAGAACTATGAAGAGCAGAGGCTCAAGAATTGAGCCTTGTGGAACACCTACTGTAATGGGAAGTGGGGAGGAGAGGTCATCTTGCCATTTGACTCTTTAATAGAGGTCAGATAGGTAATTTTGGAACCAAATAAGAGTGTTTTAGATATGTCAAGGGATGCAAGCTCATGTAGGAGTTGTTCATGGTACACTGTGTCAAATGCCTTTGACATGTCGAGAAATATTGAGGCAACTATTTGGCAATTGTTTTCTAGCTGGTTGACAGTATTTGTAAATTTGAGGAGTGCCATGGTGGTACTATGGCCTGGTCAAAATTCCTGTTGTGCTTGGGAAAGGAGATTGTTAGATAGTAGATGTTGCATCAGTTGAGAGTGGATGCACTTTTCTAAGATTTTAGAAAGAGGGATAGTGTAGATATTGGCCTATAGTTGGATAGTTCTAGTTAGGAGCCTCCATCGTGGAGTGGGATTACATAGGAGGTTTGCCAGATTTTAGGTACTTACTGTTCGGTGATACATCTATTGATCAGTATTGAAACTGGATAGCAGATGACATTGGCTGCTAATTTGAGGTAGTCGTTTGACAGCTTGCCGGTAGCAAGGGTTGTGGGTTTTAGCAGGCTTAGCAATTTCTTTATTGTACTTGTTTGGATGGGTTTAATAGAGAGTGAGGTAGGTGAGTCGGTAATAATAGGGATGGTGATTTCTTGCCAGTAATTTTTGTTTTTTATGAGTGAAAGAATGGAGTTTGTGAAAATGAGTTAAAGTGGAATGCTATGCTTTCTTCTGTGTTTTTGAAATTTGGGGATGGGGTGAGGGTGTGGCCTGATTGATGGAAGCCCAGAATTTTTGTGACTCGTTTTGATGCTTGGACTGAATGTTTGTATAGTTTTATCAGCTCTGATTTGTTTTTTGCAGGCATTTCTTAGGTGACAGTAGTTATCTAGGGAAGGTTTTGATTTGTTAGTTATATGTTGATACCAGAGTTTATCTCTTTGTTTTAGTAACTGTTTGTGTCTTTAGAAAGCCATGGCAAGTTGTTAGTTTTTGTTCTTATGTGTCTTATGGGGGCAAGTGTATTTAGAACATCAAGAAATATGCTATTGAAATAACTGACTGCATCATCTAGTGGGGGGTATTTTAATGGTGACCAGTTACAGCTTAGTAGTATTTGTTTAAAGGTGTTTATGGAGAAATTTTGTGTATTACATATTTGTTTATATTATATGTTTTGTGAGTGAGCTACAGTATCTTAGAAAAAAAGGTTAGGAAGTGGTCACTTAGCCTGTCAGGTAGATAGCCTAAAAGGTGGATTAGAGAGGGTTTGTTAGTCAGGTTCCAGTCGAGAATGGATTGTTTGTTGCTGGTTTTGTCAATTCTAGTGGTTGACAGAATCAATTGGGGTGAAACCATGTAGGTTTATATGATTTGAGGGGTTATCTGATGAGTAGGTTTGCCAATTATTATTGAAATCACCAACTAGTATAGTTTCTTGGCTAAATGTAGCTGAGGCCCATTAGAGAAGGTTTTCTATTGTGGAGGGGTTGTTATTTGATGGTATGTATACAGCTAGTAAGGCAATATGTTTGCTGTTATTGATTTTTAGCTGTGATGCTAAAAGTTCTGTGTTATCTATATCTGGAACGTTTACCTGCAGTTTTTCAAAATTAAGAGTGTCTTTGCATATAATTGCTACTCCTCCACCTCATTTTGTTGTCCTGTCTTGTCTGAGAATATTGTAGCCAGGGGGAATGATTTATTTCATTATTGTTTATGTGGGGATTAAGCCAGGTTTTAGTTAGTACGGCAATGTCAGGAATGTATAGTGATATGGTGGAGTGTCATTCATGTATTTTGTTTAAGAGACTTTTGAGGTTTATATTTATGAGGAGGATGTCAGAGCTCTTTTAGGATATGTTGGATAGTAGAGGCGAGTTTTGAGTTATTGTTAGTCTGGGGGAATTGTTTGTGATGACTGTGTTTTGCTGAGTGAGAGTAGGGCCAGGGTTGGGATGTATGTCTCCACATAAATGAAGATTATGCATATAGCTTTAAGGGGAGTGGCTATGTCTAGCTGTCTTTAGACCCCTAGACAAACTTTTCAAATATGATTTGCAGATAATTGCAAAGGATACACATACTCACACACACACACACACACACACACACACACACACACACACACACACACACACACACACACACACACACAAACACACACACACACACACAAAACACACAGTTTTTTTTCCTTTGGTCTTATCACCTACTATACTTTTAGTGGTGGTGTTGTGTGGTTCGCCCCTCTGCCCTCACTCCCCTACATGAACTCATACATGTTTTATAGATCACTGCAAGCAATATATCAGCCAATAGTGTGCCTGCATTTTTCTGGATTTATTTTTCCATTCGCAGACTTATTTGACAAGGGAGTTGTGGTGCCTGTGAGTATCTCCAGAAATATTTTCAGGTCAGCTGTACTTTTCTGTTGTCTGTGTCACTGTAAACAGTGCATTAGTACACCCACCTATGTCTTTCCTGCTACTGCTTTGTTTTACTCATAACACCTGGAGAAGAAGTGGTGATTCCTTGGAGTATTAACAGTCCAGTTCAGTGATTGATATGAGGGCAATTTCTCACATGCTGCAGATTCTTCCAGCAAAAGTCATGCACACAGAAATACACTTTTAACAGTTTTATTCCTATTATCTGCCTTAAAACTTGCAACTTATTTTTGGTAACATTACATAATATAGCCCTGTACTCCACATCTCCCCATTTCAATTCCTGATTTTTTAATTTCTCTCTTTCTCTCCTCCTCCCATTGTCCAACAGAATAGATTGTGCAGACTCACGTAAGTGCATGGGCATGCGTATACACACACACACACACACACACACACACACACACACACACACACACACACACACACACACACACACACACACACATACACACACGCACACACAACCACTCTCCTAGTTTCAATGCAAATGTCTACCTCAGCTTTAAAAATAAAATATCTCCTTCCCACAGTTATCCTGATGGATTCCTGTATTGTATGCTTTTTTTAAGGAAATGTAATCACTTAACATTCTTCATGCTTTTTCCAGTGCTGGAATCCACTCAATCATTAAAAAAAAAATATATATATATATATATATATATATATATATATATATATATATATATATATATCAGTGTTCCATTTTTCCATAATGGTTATCCTCCATAAGAACTTCAAATTACTTTATGTAGATATTTTTCTTATTCTACTTCTTAATGAAATTCTTGAACCAAACATAAACTTTTCTGTAACAGTAAAATGTTGCATAGAAAGATGGTCACCATAACTTATACCATTGCTGTTTGCCTTAAACATTAATTTTAATCTATATATTTTGTTTATCCTTTTCTGGGTTTCCATTTCCTAATCAAAACATCAAAAGGTGTCTTACTAAAAATGACTAATTCAATACACAGTGGTAATTTTGCTGTTCAGTGTGAGAGTTTTTTGACCAGCTGCAAACTGAGGTACAAAACACAGGAAGTGGATGAACAAATTGTCAATACATAAAACTGCAATGAGTTTTTAGATGCAAATATTTTGGCAGGAAGGCAAACCTCAGTGTACACTGAGTGGTGCCCTATACCTACCTCCACTCTACTACATAAATATTTTAACTCTGGTACCTTGGAAACGTATACTAGAGAGTAAATACTAGTTCTTCTGACAAATTAAGTATTGCATTTTCTCAGGTAAATAGTTGTCTGACTTTCTTTTGATTTCAAATATTCATGCTCTACTCACATACGTTCTGTTTTGTTCTGTATCATTCCCTTGCCATCATTTTTGCTCATCCTTCTCCCCTACCAGACTAGCCACCTTCATTTTGAACTTAAGCTTTACACTTGCATATCTAATGGCAACTAGTACAGTTATGGAAGAACTTTTACTTAGGGTGCCTCTGCTGAAAACATATTCCATGCCCAGCCAGACTTTACCAATAAACAAATGTAAATATAGTAAAATAAATAAATTCTTTTGCAAGTTTACTTTGCATTTGTGTTCAAAAGCAGCTGCAACTGCATTTGCAGGCTAAATACAGTTTCAAGGTTTTTACATACATTAGGTCTTATCTATCCATCCGCATTCCTATGAAAAACAACATATTACTAAATCTGGCATTTACCACAGCTACAAAAAAGTTGGATCACAAGTTTATGAGAATCCAAGCTAGAACCATTAATGTTAATAATAAATGTTTTATCTCCCTTGTCCTGACAGGTCTCTGCCTTCTCATCCATCTTCTGCCTCATTTGTGGTTATGTTGGCTCCCTGACAGTGCTGGCATTTTGGGTGGAAACACTAACCTTCTTCCTTTCAGTCTGATTCCTCTGTGAGGTTTTCCTCCCACAGTATTGTCCTTTGACCTCTCATTGACTTCCAGATGTTGAGTATGACCTCCCATTGCTGCATATTGATCTGAAACACATTCACTGCTTTTTCTTTCCTGCTGATAGTGCCAGGACCACCTAAGTGCACAGAATTGCCATGTCACCTGCTATTTGCATTTCAAAATCTATTTTATTTTGTTATGGCTTAAAACCATTCTGCCCCCATATTCTATTATTTTCAATATACCTTTCTCCTAAAAATATATATTTTAACATCTTTTGCAGTTGTTTCTTCCAGTTCTGTATTTTTTAAATATTTATTTTTCTGAGATCTAAGATGTTGAGAGAAAAAGACTAAAATCATCTTATTTGCCTTAATGTACTTCAGTGTATGTTTTTTATTTTATTTTTATTTTCTTTCTTGATAAATTTTCATAGACAATTAATGAAAAATATATAACTTTGCAATGAACTAACCTCACACATGGCACATACTATGAGGCTCAATCCATACACTTTCCTACAGATTTTATATTTATTTATTTTTATTTTTATTTTACATTTGTTGACCGGGCTAGTCCAGCTGGATAATTTCCATTTTCAGTGGAGGCCCGGGGAGAAAAGCTCCACAGATTAAAACAAGGTTATAGAAATTAAACATTTAAGCAACAATGCATACATATTAGTCTAGATCAAGTAATAAAAAACACATAGTGCTATCTATGTATTGAGAAAGGCATTAATTCTTTACACTACAATTTTGTGAGGATGGGGTATTACATATTTTAAAATGTATATACATACTTGTAAAAGACATTGTTTGTACCCATTTTTTATATATATATATATATATATATATATATATATATATATATATATATATATATATATATATATATATATATATATATATATATATATATATATATCTGTGTGTGTGTGTGTGTGTGTGTCTATATAATACCATAATGCCACAGCTCTACATCAAGGAACTCTGTTATCATGAAACAGCACTGTTAAATATTACTTCACTCTATCTTTGTCATATATAGAGCACCTCAAGTCATTAAAACTACAGAGTGATAAAGGGAAACTGAAGTCCCCATAGATGTAACAGTGACAGAAACTGCTTAATGCATGCAGTCAGAACAGCCCAGACAATATAAGCTGTTCAAGAACATTAAATAATCTACATGAGGCAACGGCAATCATAAATGAAAATAATTTTCTGAATTGGAGCAGTCACACAGCAGTATAGCTGGCGATGCTAAATAAAACCTGCAAATGCCAAAATGACAAAGCAAATCTTTTAATATAGGTTTTTAAATTCCATAGAAAATCATAGAACAGACAATCCACCAAATGATCAATGTAAATTATTTATTTGTTTCTGTATTTAAATTCATTAAATGGACATAGAACACTGATTACAACTTATCATTGTTTTAGTTTTTACCAAAGAGAACACAATAACATGAAGAAGAAAAGAGACATATAATAAAAGGTATTAAAAATCCAAGAAGATATGAAATGAAAATAACAAACAATAAACAAATAGTAACATACACATATAACCTGAAAACAATTGATGTAAGAAGATATAGGCAACATATTTTCCCAGATATTAAGTTACAAACAAGTAAATGAAAACAAATCTCAACAAATTATAGGACTTACTAAGCATATACAAAAACAAATGGTGGCAGGCAGCAGAAGGAGTCAGAAGGATATTAGCTGACATTAACTGAAATATGATTATTTATTATGAGAGTAAATGTGATGATGAAGGCTGAAGAGGGGAAGGACAATGAGAGTTAGGTTATGTGACCAGATAAGAAGTAGGTTGCAATTTTCCTGTTTGATAAGATCATGTTTTAGTTGAGATTAGAATTTAGTGTATATGGTGAGGTTTATAATAATAATAATAATAATAATTATTATTATTATTAATGATGATTATGCATAATAGCTTTTACGTCCTGGCCCTGTAAATTAGCCCTGTCACCATTTTGTTCCTTAGACAAGCATCAAAACTCAGTCCTATGGACATAATATGATTTCCATAAGCAGTTGTGAGTCACCCTGTAAATGGTTCATGGAGGAGTTTGTCTGGGCATTGATGACAGGGTGGATCTGTGTGCTGGAGACAGATAATGCTGTGGAGCCAAATCACAGAATCTGGCATTTATAGTATAAAATACTTCATGACCACTTCTTTTATTGGCTGTCTATGAGCTTGTCAGCTTTCGTCTCTTAGCGTGGATTGACAAGTTTGCAATAAAGCATAAGATTTTTACATTTAAAATGATTACTTTATAAATAAAATGTAATTGCTGTTAGCCCCATATTGAAAATTACTTGCAGAGCTTAAGAAATCAACAATTCTGAATCACTCTTTGGCATTTTAAATTAATTCTATTTATGCATTGTATAATAAAACATTAAAACTGACATTTTTCATATTATCATATTACAAAGTTATATGGGAAAATAATATATAGTAGATAAAAGCTCAGGAGAAGAACACTGTAAGCTTTTGGGAATGCATTTAAACATTTACACACTGCATTTATACCTTTCTGAGCAATTTATATGTAGTGTTTTGATTGCAACATCATGATTTTATACTTTACTCCACATATTAAATAACCTTTAATGAAAATGTCTTTATTTATGGACA